>NC_063163.1:85015359-85322059 GCF_023159225.1 Perognathus longimembris pacificus | reverse complement strand
CACAGCTGTCTTACTCCATCACACTACACTAACTCCTAGTCGTTTCCTACTGGCAGATGGAAGAGACGGATGACGGAGTGGCTCATATTTTGCCCTGTTTCCAAGGCAAATATGATGTATGTCGCCAAGGCACACAGGAGATAGCACACTTTGCCCACAGCAGTGTTAAATTCAAGTACCTGAGCACGGACTGTACAAGCAAAGCCCCACATAGCTTTGTCGGGAGTGTTGTGTTCACGGCCACTTCTCATTTCAAAGGAGAAGGTGACTGTATCGCCTTCCACCTTAAGATTGAAGGGGGGGAAAATGCACTTTAAAATCAAGACACAAAATGTTTAAAGAGAGCATTGTATTCAGAGATTTACTTTCTTTTCTTTTTCTTTCTTTCTTTTTTTTTTGCCTTTCAGACGGGGTCCTTCTGTGTAAGTCCCTGGAGTAGCTACCATTCATTATAGGAAGGCAGTAAGGCTGCTGTAAAGATTTGAGATTTGCTTTCTACAGGACCACAGCAATACCTGGCTCCTTTTCTCGTGTGTGTGTGTGTGTGTGTGTGTGTGTGTGTGTGTGTGTGTGTGTGTGTGTGTGTGTTTTGTGGTGTGGAGTTTAAATGCAGGAGCTTCTCTGCCTGCTAAGCAGGCAGTCTGCCAGTTGAGCCATACCTCCTTCCCTCTGGATTTTGGTAATTTGGGGATAGGGTCCTATGTTTATGCCTGGGCCAGCCTAAACTGCAATCCTCCTATTTATGCTTCACACATTAGCTGGGAGGACAGGTGTATGACACCACATTCAGCAACTGGTTTAGAGTGCTAACTTGCTAACATTTTTATCCCAGCTGATCTCGAAATTTGATCCTATCCATCTCCTCCCAAGTAGTTAGGATTATAGGCATGAGCCAACACCTCTCACTTGCTTTTGGACTCAAATTTCATCCTTGTCATTTAGACACCAATCTCTCAGGTGTCTCTCCTGACCGACCAGGTAGCCTTTTGGGCTGAGGCATCTCTGAAATGGGCCACAATTGAATCAGAATGAAGATCAAGCTTGTGTTTAATTGTGAGTAAATTCCTCTTTTTATTTGTTTTGTTTTTGTTGCCAGTCCTGGGGTGTGGACTCAAGACTGAGCACTGTTCCTGGCTTCTTTTTGCTTAAGGCTAGCATTCAGTCTCTTGAGCCACAGCGCCACTTCCAGCTTTTTTCTATATATGTGGTACTGAGGAATCAAACTCAGGGCTTCATGTATACGAGGTAAGCACTCTACCACTAAGCCATATTCCCAGCCCCAAAATTCCTCTTTTTATTCCTTTCTCTTTCTCCTTGCCTCTTCCCTCACTGAAGAACATGATGCTGGAGGGCCTGCTCCACACTCAGAACCAGGTCCATGGGTAAGAATACAAGGCAGCCAATCAGAGGACAATCAGTGTGTGCTGATCCAGATTTAGATGTACACAGATTACACCCTGGATGGAGTTAAAGATGCTGCATCCTATACACAATACATAGAAAGTCTGTTTCCCTATGTCCTCATGAAACAGATTTTGGATACACTGTGGGGTTATAAGAGGTTTTGAGCTTATGTCACATTCTAGATGGCTATCAAGAAGTAGCTCAAGAGCCTGTATTTCAAACCATGGCTTTAATCACATCAGTTTGAGAATGGATCCTTATCTGCCTCCAAAGGCCCAAATTCACTTGAAAATTAACTCACCTAACAATACTTTAAAAGTTACAGAAGTGCCGTGGTTCTAGGATAGTGGTCTGTTATAAAGGAGTCTAGAGAAGTTAACTGGAAGAACTAACAGCCCTTTCAGTGGACGGGAATCATTCAGAATGGGAAGAGTGAGTTGACAGGCCTGGCAAAATAGCCCTTCTTCCATCAAGGCTGCTGTGGCCAGTGCTTCCTGGCATTATGGTTAGTTCCCAGGCCATGAGGAACCTAAGTTCACCTTTGCTTTCTAGAAGGCAATTGTGACTGGATTACCATACCTTCACCAAGTCCTTCGGCCAACCAGTTCCTAAGACACTACGGCTGCCATATCCCAGAGTATTGCCTCCATATTCAGCAACCTTCCTACTGTTTGTGTTAGGCCCCGCGTATATCACCAACTTCAAAACAGAAAATAGACTGTTAGACTGTAAAAGAAAAACAAAAACAACATCTACCAATAAAAAGGCTGCAAAAATATTTGTTTAAAAATACATTTAAACCAGGCACAGGTATCATTACAATATAACTAATATGTCCTAACTGATTCTAATTCAGAGGCAATCAGCCATTGGCATTCACAGGATAGCCACAGACAAATAATAATGATTAAAATTAAAAGCTGTATTTTCGTATTATCAAACTTTACTAGGCAGTAAAATTTTAACTCAGTTATGCATATACATTTTTTCAAATAGCTATTTTAATGCTAATTAATAATATATGATCCACTAGTAACAGAATTTGACCCCCAAATTAATAAAAAGTGCACATACAGATAGGCAGATGGTAGTATCCAACACAACAAAATAAAAACACCTCCCCCCAAAAAAACTTCAATGAAGAAATAAGGATTTTTTAAAATGCAACAAATTGAAAACAAGCCATATATTCTTATAATATTGCTTAATGGTATAAAAAAGTGACACAAGCTTAGGCTAGAAAGGGGTCTATTTCTTTCTGGGTCAGTTTTCATGTGTCAATGCTTTCTTCCATAAAGAGTATGCATTTAAATCCAATCATCTGACTTTCTAAATGGAGATGAAACACTGACAGCTCACTTTGCATTCACATAGTCCCAGAGGAAAATTGAAGTCTGATGACTCTGCACTGCATTTGTTTCTCTAGGCCTGAATGCTTATCAGGGTGATTTCTTACCCTTTCTGGACCTTTGGCTGACACCAGCGAGGGAGCACTGGAGAGTGAATGTACTCTCACCCTGTGGAGAGCCTTTGTGCTTTATCATGTACCCTAATGTCCACCATGGGGTAAGTTAGAGCACAGGAGAAGATGCAAATTATTCTTTTTATAGGAGAAACCAAATGATACAAAGTGGAGTGGGCACCTTCCATTGCCATATTAAACAGTCACTTCACCTGAACCTAGGAAATGAGGTAGCTAAGTAAATGCAGAAGCCATGGAGCAAGGTAGACTGATGACATTGGATATGAAATTTTTTAATATGTAAATATATTTATATAATACATAAAATATATTTCTATAGTATATATTTTACATATTATATAAATATGTTTATATAATATGTATGACATAAATATATACAACATTATATACATATATAAATATATGTATGTATGTATATATATATATATATTTTTTAAGGCCTACCAAAGACCACCTTTTTTATTTCTTGCTTCTAGTTAAGAAGAGCTCTGGGGAAAAACCTGAAACCTCTCTAGGCATCTGGGATTCCTGACCCTCCTTGCTAAAAGGCCACACAGTGGGGAGAAGCTATGCAACTTCCAGTCATATGTTGTACCATCTCATGGTAGACATAGTTAAGCAATCCTTCTTTTCTTTTTTGCTGGTGCCAGGGTTTGACACAATCAATCAAGCTTGCTGGCTTACTTGACTGGCTGGCACTCAACCACTAGCACTGTACCTTCAGCCCAGCCTTTAGCTGGTTACTTTGGAGATGGAGTCTCTTGAACTTTTCTGTTGGAGCTGGCCTTGAACAACAATTCTCTGAATCTCAAGTCTTCTGAGTAGCTGGATTACAGGTGTGAATCACCAGTGTCTGGCTTAGAAGTCCTTCACTTTTAAACTAAAAGCCTCTCCTGGTGAGTAGGAATTAGGGCCATCTGCCCTCAGTTTACAGGGACACAGGTGACATGTGATTCAGAGCTTTTTGTATGTTGAGTCATCAGATAATTCCTCAGCTCTTGTCATGTTACATATCTCATTTTCATTAGCCTTTCCTAAATTCCATGTGCTAATCTATAACAATTAATAGTAGGAAATAAGACTTCAGCCCTCAGACATTTCTTTTTTCTGGAGAACTGTTAAGCTACTAGTTGGAAACCACTCTTTCTGAAAATCTACCTAGCAATGGCAAAGAAGAACAAGAATGAATGAATGTGTGTGTGTTGTGTGCACGCATGCGCTTGCACCAGATTCTAAAAGCCTACCTTCTCCCAAAGATACATGAGAAATCCCCAGAATTGGGCAGTGAGACCTTCCTAGATGAATGGTTGCCAAGAGGGAAGGCAGGAAGTCATCAGAATAGAAGGCAATGGTCCCTTGACTCAGAACTGAGCTGTTGAAAGCTTGTCACAAAGGTACACCCTTTCAACGTGTCATTGGAACATTGTTCTGAAACTGCAGAGGTGCTGCTCCTTAACTCCCCCTCAAGCATGACCCTTCAAGGCACTATGTGAGGAAAGCCCTCCTCAGAGCTATCTGCAGACAGAAATAAGTCAGGACTGGTGGCCAGCAGCAAAGAAAAATAAGAAGCACTAAGAAAGGCACTCACTAGAGTGGCAGCAATATAACCCACTCTTGCTTACTTTGTCATAGTCATACTGTGAAGAGCACCTGCTGTCAAATCTCAGGTACAAGCAGCGAGCTCCAGGGATATGGACGGTCTCTTTAAACTTATAGTTGTCTCTGACGGGGTGAACTGTTTCCACTGTCTTCCCAGCAGCCCAGGGGGCAGGAATCTTTAACCCCGTGAGGAAGCCTGGCTCTTCCTTCTCCTCCAGCACTCTACAAGCAGAGGAGGAACAGTAGAATGGCTCAGCCACAAGTAAAAGCAAATGGTGTGAAACAGTCAGCATATGTGAGGAAGTGGGGCTGCATGGAGTACCCAGGAACACTGTTCTCACTGGCTGATAGGTACTACATTACTTACAAAATACATAACCTTTGCATACATAAAGTTAAGCATGAATATATGTTTGGATTTCTCCCTTTTTTTCTATGGAGAAGTCTTTGGTTTCCAGGAAACCTCATTAATTTTTTTTCTTTTTTTTTGCCAGTCCCAGAGCTTGAGCTTGAACTGTCCCTGAGCTTTTTTTTATTAATGGCAAGCACTCTACCACTTGAGTCACAGTGACACTTCCAGCTTTTTCTATTTCTGTGGTGCTGAGGAATGGAACCCAGGGCTTCATGCATGCTGGGCAAGCACTCTACCCACTAAGCCATATTCCCAGCCCACCTCAAACTTTCATGCAAAGTTATTGAGGGGGGAAAAAAAACAGCTATTGTAATGCCAACTTTACGACAGGAATCTTTCCAAACCCCATAGGCTTACTGCCCTGTGAAATTCCCTTTGGTGGGTGTCAGTGTCCCAGTTGCTGAAAACTCTTGTGAGCCCACAACACTCCTTCTGCTGGGATTTTCACTAGCAGAAGGTGCCTTTAAGCCCTCTAACATGAGCCTTGTGGTGCAGAACACAGACTCATAAAACCTGAGCCTGGTAGCCTTGATCTCCTGGGTTTTTTAATTTTTTTTTTTCCAATACCACTGGCTGCAGAGCTGCACTAACAACACAGCTGCTAGTCACAGTGTCTATGTAAATTAGATTTCAAAGAAATAAAATGTGAAGGCCCATCTCTCAGTCACAGGGGCTTTGGCTGCTGGCATGGGATGGCACAGGTGCAAGTTTTCCTCAGTGCAATGACTCCACTATATACATAGCTCACTGCTCTAAGAAACCTGGGAAATCCCTTCTGACCAATCTTGAATGAAACAGGTTATGTAATAAACTGCACACATTTACAACATACAACCTGGAAAATTTGGACACTTGTATAGAGGTACAAAGTTTCCTTCTCTCCCTTTGCTAATTGCTCTTGCTCCCTGAGGCAATCCCTGGACAGCAGTCTGTATTTTCTGGGGGTTTATACAAAGGGATTTGTGGTGTGACTGGCTTCTTTCTCTCAGCACAAGTACTCTGCATCCACCCGCTGTGCTATGCCCACATGGCCCATACTTTTGATACTGGGGAGAAGCCTGTTCTGGGACAGCCCACAGTTTTCCATTCTCCTGCTGAGGGACACTGGGTTCTTTCTGATTGTGGGTTTTGTCCACTAAAGCCAATACAAACCTTCAGATCTGATCTTTGGGGGGAAAATACATAGCTGGATCATATGGTAAGTGTATATATAATTTTTAAAGAAAAGAAGGCAGCCAGTTATGGTGGGCTGTGCCCCACCCGTGTGATGTGGGAGGCTCAGAGGGAGATCAGTGGAACCCAGCAAATTGGAGCCCACCTGGGAAACAGGGAGACCCTGTTCCTTAAAGCAAAACAGGACAAAACAATGAAACTTCCTGAGTTGGTTTGGGAAGGAAGTAGAGAGGGTGAAGGAGAGTGACAGAAGAGCTAGTCTGATCAAGGTACAATGTATGCATATGTGGGCATGTCGAAACGAATCCCTCTTGTATAACTAATAAATGCTAATAAAAAGTGGAGGGAAAAATACCATCAAACTATTGCTGAAGTCCTAATAGTTTATTATATCCCTAACATTAGTGTATGAGAGTTTCAGGCCAATTTTGAACTAATCATTTAATTCACAGGGCAATTTATTCTATTGATCCTGCACATTTATAAAGCAGTTATAGTTATCTGTAAAATTTTATGCCAGCTTGATAATCCTTGCTGAAAATCGGCGATGTGAAAGGACAGAAGCCCGAGAGGACCAGCATTACCTCTCATCAGGGAACAGCCTGCACTTCTGGTCTGATGAGCCACACGGCGAACAGCCTACCTCAGCAAAAACAGGACACTGGGTTTTAAGCAGCAGAGCCGTCTGAAACACAAAACCATATGTGTGTCTTAAAGTGCTTACTGCAGGCAACCTGGATGCACAAGAGACCATTTACAATTCTCGTTTCAGTCATCATTTACAATCCCAGTCTGCTCTCCTTCAGTAAGAAATGCTTTGCTATTAAGGTCACCCAAGGCCATCTACCTTAATCTGGGAAGGACCACATTCATCTTATTACTTTCAGCCACCCAGGTTTCAAGGTTGTTACACATTAATTTACATTTTTATAGCTGATAAGCTAACAACACTTGCTAAAAGACTAGTCACTAATTTGGTCCAACAAACATAACCTGTTCCCTGACCACTCCACTCTGTTTGGGGAACATAGACCCCTTTTCTTGGTTTCTAAAAGGCACAGACTGACTCCAGAGCAGGTCAGAGGCCCCTGGGTCCCACCTGGCTAGTGTAGAGCACCAGCTGCACGAGCTGAGGCATCAGGGCGTCCGCCATGGTCAGCGTCTGCAGATTAGGGTGCATTAGGGAGGTCAGCAACACTGGGAGGAGGTGACCGAGCATCGTGGCCTTGGTGACTTGTTCCAAGCCTTTTAACCTACAAGTTCAAGAAAGCACACAGCCTAAGTAATGTCCTGACATGAAGAGAGGAAATCAATATGGTCTATGCTGACAAATCTAGTGAAATACTTGTAGCTGTAGCCACTCACCCACAATTTCCCACCTCCACCTCTGAGGAAGGGGGTCAGAGCTATTCATGGATTTCCCCTCTAACCTGTACAGGGCCAAAAAACCACTTTACACATGGATCCTGAAATGCAAAACTGTCCCCAGGTTCTTCTTGTCCCTCCAGGTGTCTTTCTGACTGAGTCTTGGAAGGGAGGGCACAACTCACCTGCCAGAGTGAAATTCTCTCCCTGCCTACAGCAACTGAGGCTCCTGTGGGCCACAGAGGTAGTCCCCATTGTTTTTTCCCCCACGTTTTTATTGTGGCAAAAAAATCATCCTCTTAACCATTTTTTTTTTAACCAGTCCTGGGCTTAGACTCAGGGCCTGAGTGCTGTCCCTGGCTTCTTTTTGCTCAAGGCTAGCACTCTGCCACTTGAGCCACAGCGCCACTTCTGGTCGTTTTCTGTATATGTGGTGCTGGGGAATTGAGCCCAGGGCTTCATGTATAGGAGGCAAGCATTGCCAGTAGGCCATATCCCCAGCACCCTCTTAACCATTTTTTTTTTTTTTTTTTTTTTTTTTTGGCCAGTCCTGGGCCTTGGACTCAGGGCCTGAGCACTGTCCCTGGCTTCTTCCCGCTCAAGGCTAGCACCCTGCCACTTGAGCCACAGCGCCACTTCTGGCCGTTTTCTGTATATGTGGTGCTGGGGAATCGAACCTAGGGCCTCATGTATCCAAGGCAGGCACTCTTGCCACTAGGCTATATCCCCAGCCCCTCTTAACCATTTTTTAAGCACACATTTTAGATATACCAATCAGCAACACCTATCTCTGGAATGCTTCATCTTGTAAAACTAAAACTCTACCCTAGCAAGTACTAGTCCGCTTTTAATCTGTGATTCTGACTACTTTAAGTAGGCAGATTTTTGTCATTAATATAAGAATTAATAGAAGAATTAAAGTCTCCGAGGGCACTGAAGACACTGGTGCCAATAGAAACGGATGGTAGTCTCAGCCTCCCCCTTTACATTCCATTCCTTTCACAAACCAGAGGTGGGTACTACATGTTGTAAGTAGCCATGGGGCAATGCCAGTCTGGGTTATATACTTAGCCCTGCCTCCATTAACCTCCTGCCAGACTGGGAGAAGCAAGGAAATGGTGACACACAAGTCCTCTTTGTCTGCATGAAAATTATGCTGCACTATTAGTTTTCCTCCATATCTCTTAACCAAATGATCACATTAATGGCACACAATGTAGCTGTAAACACCAGCCAGGGCAGCCATCTCGATAGAAGGCCAAGAAGGGCTGTGTGACTGTAAAGGAGTTGCCACCCAGGCCTGGATTTGAAGAAGGGCAATTAGAGTAAAATCTTGAGGTGTCATGTCAATGCTGTCTTCTGTGTAGCAGCTGAGTTTCACTAAGCCACCTCTTCCTCCTTAAAATAAGTGGGTTTGGTGCTGAGCTAGACAAAGAGAAAGGTCAATTTGAGAATAATGACAGAAGTCCCAAATGTGTTGTGTGCAGTAGCTCACATTCATGATCCTAGATACCCAGGAAGCTGATATCAGGAGGATTGTGGTTTGAGGCAAGCTGTGTCCCTATATTAACCAATAAACTGGGTGTGGTGGTACATGGCTGTCATTCCTAGCTATGCAGGAAGCATGGATCATGGTCCACACTAGCCCAGGCCAAAAAAAAAAAAAAAAATGAGAGCTGAGAGATCTTACCTGAGAATAACTATAGCAAAAAGAACTGGAGGCATGGCCCAAGTAGTAGCGGGTCTGTACAGGAAGCCTAAGACCCAGGTTCAAACTTCAAAAAAATAATGTCCCCAATGTTGGAGTCAAGGGTGTCTCCAGAACCTTTCAATCCCTATGACATGGCTACTGGCTCAATCTTACCTAAAAGCACGTTAAGAACTTTAATTGCTCTTAGCTTTGGAACACAGCTAGTCTCACCTATTCTCACAGAAATATCTCTCTATAGTAAAAGGTTGTTTTTTGACCTGCCCCAGAGAGATCACACGTCCACAGCGATTGTCCTTGTGAAGGGCAGGTCCTGCCTGGCCTGCCTCCTCACCTCTGTTCACGGTCGGGCAGGTCACTATGGATGAGGGCAGTGGTGACCTGCTGTAGCATCTCCAGCACCTCGTCACAACCCGTCAAGATCTGGGTGGCAAGAGCCAAAATACTGATCTTTAGCTCCTAGGTGGAAAAGACAGCATATTATTTTTAGTTTTATGATGACCAAACACTCACAGTGACAACATAACATGGTGTATTTGATGATGCATTCTCAAATGAAATGATGAGGCGGCCGGAGTGAACCCAAAGCAGACAGCCCCTCTGGGACGGCAAGCAGCAATCTGATTTGGGAGGCCAAGGTGTGGGGATGGCCAGAAATACGTAGTATTTCACTGGGAGTGAATGCGTGCCTAGAAGGAAAGGCCTCGCTCCCATCTCATCCAGCACAGGAGAGCTCCTGGTGGCCAGCCCAGAAACTGTCCGGGTGGAAGACTGCCTTGGGTGGATGAGGACAGCTAAAGAGAAAAACAGAACAGTAAAGGAGCATGTACAGGCGGTGGGTAAAATGAGACAAAACCACAACATTCTGAAACAGTACAAGTGACCTTTCTCTTCTTGTCTCAAAACTCATTACACTGAAAATCGGCAAGTTTAATCATTCAAAGTAGCAGGCAGGTCTAGGCTATTAAACATTAAAAATGACTGTTGGGGGATTAATGGAATATACGTACTAAATGTGTTAAGAAACACTAGTTAATACCATAGAAATAATTACTTTACAATTATTTTTTATTAAAAAAAAACAAATTAACTCTTTTGGTGACTTCTATGTGTCTTAAAATTTTTCCTTGGAAAACCTACACAACTGAACCTATTCTGCCTTTACTGAGAGTTCTCAAATTTCTCTCCATGGTTTAGTTAAGAATTAATAACATTCAGCCTTTCACATAGAATAAAAACCCTGGTATATTTTTGATAACTTCTAGGAGTCTTTTCTGTATTAAGTAATTTTATTAATAAAAAGAATTCTGAACTGACAGATCAGCTAGGCCATGACTATCATACTAATGATGTGAGACAGAGAGAAAAACTGCATGTTTTTTATGGTTTCTTTAATTTTTTTTTTTTTTTGCCAGTCCTGGGGCTTGAACTCAGGACCTGAGCACTGTCCCTGGCTTCTTTTTGCTCAAGGCTAGCTCTCTGCCACTTGAGCCATAGAGCCACTTCTGGCCATTTTCTATATATGTGGTGCTGAGGAATCAAACCCAGGGCTTCATGTATGCAAGGCAAGCACTCTACTACTACACCATATTCCCAGCCCCTCTTTGATTAATTTTTAGTGTTTAAGTCAACATTTTCAGGAATAAAAAGTTCTCATCACTTTCTCTAGTTTTCCCACAAAGATGAAATTCTGAAGAATAATACAAACAACTACTTTGAGTACCTGTCAAAATGAAGGCACTACTACAAAAGTCTTTGGACTGCTGTAAGTCGTCCTGCAGGAACAAAGGACTGAGCTTACACTGAAGCTAGTTTTAAAGGACAGAAAATGAAATAAACTATAGATTTAGAAATTAAACTATTCAATACAAAGAGAAAATTATCACCTTTAA
Organism: Perognathus longimembris pacificus; assembly: GCF_023159225.1. Lineage (NCBI taxonomy): Eukaryota > Metazoa > Chordata > Mammalia > Rodentia > Heteromyidae > Perognathus > Perognathus longimembris. The sequence continues at coordinate 85,311,023 of NC_063163.1, read as the reverse complement.
GAGGTTATTGGGATCAGAAAATAAAATAAACCATCAAATGTCAAAACTGTTTAAAATGCTATGTTCCTCTGTGTGTGTGTGCGTGTGGGCACATGTGTGTGCATGGGCACATGCATATGTGTGTGTTGTAAAATTTCCAGGTATGATGAGGTAGGTCACTGGTGAATGCACATTTCACAGTTCTCAAAGAAAGATGACAATAAGCAAAGGCTCAGAGAGATGACAGGAGCATGTGGATGCCACATCATGAGCATCACAAGTATGGCAACCACTGTAATGACATTAAAATCTGTGAAATGAATGGCCTGGTACCCCTCAGAAGACTCTAGCTCACACGGTGAATTCTGGCATCATAACACACAGAAATACACCCATTACACTGTGCTTTACATACTGGGTAGAAAGCATCTTTAAAATAAAACTCGGTGTTTACCTGTACCTTCAATGTCTCTCCCTGCAAGGAGTTGTCACTGTCATCATTCTCATCAGGTTTAATCAAAACAGTGTTACTGAGAAGGTGATTCTGAACTGCCATCAGATAGCGCAGGCAGGAAGATGCAGCCTTTAACACAAACAAGGGTGTTTAAGTGACCAAGCCCTCTCGAGAACAGGGATCATGTAACCCTCAAGCTTTTATATGATTCCCATAGGGAAACAAAAAGAAAAAGTACAGAAAACAGAACAGTTAGTTTCTCAGGTTACTTATATGCACATGGCTTTCAGTTTAGACTCTGACACAGTACCTTCCCACCTTCCTCTGCACAGGCCTCACTAGAGCTAGATGATTGCTTGGGGTGTTGTCCTTCAACAGTTCTTTCCCTTCACCTCTTCACATGAAGACTCCACCCAAACCCTGAATATTTTTTTCTTTTTTGGGGGGGGGAGGGTCAGTCATGGGGCTCAAACTCAGAGTCTGGGCAGTATCCCTAAGCTCTTTTGCACAAAGCTAGCACCTAATATTTTTGAGCCAAAACTCCACTTCTGGTTTCCTGGTGGTTAATTGGAGGTAAGAGCTTCACAAACTTTTGTGCCCGGGCTGGCTATGAACCGTGATCCTCAGAGCTCAGCCTCCTAAGTAGCTAGGATTATAGGCATGAGCCACTAGCACCTGGCTCTGAAGGTTCTTTTTATCAGTCTCTTTAAAACATTAATGGCTTAGAAAGCAATGCTAAGTGAACAGGCAGAAAACATTCACTGAACAAAACAAAACCAAGTTTAGTCAGACAACTATTGTGTCAAATGTGTGTGTATGTGTGTGTGTGTGTGTGTGCATGGACACACACCTCAAGACAGTACCATGAAAAGAGGGACCAGAGACAATTTTGATTGCAGTAAACACATTTTTACTTACAGGCACAGTTGAAAGGAGCTTCTGAAAATCATCTTTAGAGACAGTTTGGCACTTGGTAATTAAGATACAAGATTCTCGTACGACAATCTTCAGAATGTAGTGTAGAAGTTCATCATTTAGTCTTTCAATTGCAGAAAAATACAATGATAAAATATTGATGGTTTATTAGTCACAGGGTAAATTTTATGAGTACTAGATGACAAACACAAACACATTTCTTAAAAAAGATACAAAAGTAGTTCACTCTGCAAGCCAATCTCCTTATTCAGAAACGATGCTAACAACTAAATATATTATTTAAACTAAACCTATAAAAACAAAACACTACTAAACCATCTAATCGAAATACTTTATTAAGAACATAGGAAAGTAAAGACTTGTTCCCCATCCCCAGCTTCTCTGACAAAACTGGGATTACTCTCCCACCACCCCCTACCAGCACATTTCTCATATAAGTTCCTTCTGCTAAGCACTTTTTGCCCAGGCAAATGTGCTATCACTGGTTTTTAGGTCAAATCTGGGACGTATTGCTTTTTAATCAATTATCCAGGCTTTAGGCTTCCCATGCTAATGAACATATAAGCTACAATGAAGACTAACAGTGGCCAAACCTATTTCAATATAAAGGCCTCACTTAGAAGAAGGTAAAGAGACTAGGAGTGACTAATATCACGTGATCACCTGTAATGGTCATCCTCGTCACTTCCGAATCGGTTATTTTGAAGCTGTTCAGCTAGGCTGGTGAGGATCACATCTCGCAGCTGGGCTAGTCCGCTGTTTCTCTCCCCTAACACACAACAAAGCTCCATGAACAACCTTGGTGACGGTGCTTAGAAAACATGCTTTTTTTTTAAACGGTAGATTGTGGGCCTTAGAAAACATGCTTTTTAAAACAAAGTTTTTAAACGGTAGATTGTGGGTCTAGAACCTAGGAGCACCAACATAGACAAACACAAACAACAGCAGCAAAACTACACACCAGCCAACTATGCTGCTTCCCACCTGGGCATCCTGGCTTCTTCAAAGATCGACTGCTTTAGGGATTTTCATAAAGAACAATTTCTGACTCCATAAGTTAAGTTTGTTTGTCAGTACTGGTCTTCTTTAACACTGATGTATTCTTATTGTTTGTTAACTTAAAATTTGGGGGGCTGGGGATATGGCCTAGTGGCAAGAGTGCTTGCCTCGTATACATGAGGCCCTGGGTTCAATTCCCCAGCACCACATATACAGAAAATGGCCAGAAGTGGTGCTGTGGCTCAAGTGGCAGAGTGCTACCCTTGAGCAAAAAGAAGCCAGGGACAGTGCTCAGGCCCTGAGTCCAAGCCCCAGGACTGGCAAAAAAAAAAAAAAAATTGCGTTCTAATGTGTGTGGGGGAGGGTGGCGGGGGGGGCGGGTCCGGCTTAGCAATCACCAAGAAGTCATTTATCTTTAAATGTAGTAAAGATCTACACTCAGGTACATCTGATGGTGCCTTGGAGATAGGCTTACAAGGCCTGAACATACATAAGCATGGTGTCTGTTTTCAGTGACTGAAGTGCTGCAGTTGTGCAGATACATTTTTCAAATATTTTGACTAACAGCTAAGAAGAAAACAAGACTATAACCGGAATATCCAGTTGTTTCCTTAGGGACAGACTACAAGGGTTGTTGAAGAGTAATTCTCACCTTCTGTTAAGACCAGCTGAAGTAAGTTATTGATTTCAGTTTCACCCGGGTACAAGATGTTTAAGCCAGAGCTAAAATGATAGAAAAGTCAAAAAGTTTGTAAGCAAATTTTCTGGAATCTTTAAACTCAAAATGTTTACAATTTGACTGTATTGAAGATGCCAGGGGGGCTGGGAATATGGCCTAGTGGCAAGAGTGCTTGCATTGTATACATGAAGCCCTAGGTTTGATTCCCCAGCACCACATATACAGAAAATGGCCAGAAGTGGTGCTGTGGCTCAAGTTGTAGAGTGCTAGCCTTGAGCAAAAAGAAGCCAGGGACAGTGTTCAGGCCCTGAGTCCAAGGCCCAGGACTGGCAAAAAAAAAAAGAATCAACTATAATCCCAGCCACCCCCAGGTAGTTTTTAAGGTAAGGTAAGAAAGCATTTGAACCTAAATTTATGAACAAAATTTAGTCCAGTTACGTCCTTGAAAAATGAGAATCCTCTCTTTCTATCTGTGAATTGCTAAGAGGGTAACTTATTTGAAGCCCTGTGTGGAAGTAGTTAGAGAACTAGTAAGCTATGAAAAGCCAGTGTAGCCAAGTCAATCATACATTCAGACCATGGCCCCTCAAAAAAATCACTTGAGAAGGAGGATTTTTAATCCTTGGCTTTTCTAAAAAGGATGGCAAGAGATGTAAGAAATTACTCCTTTTTCTTCTTTTATTGAGATATGATACAGAATAAAGTGCATATGGTGAAGTGTACAATTTGATAGATTTGACATATGTACCTATAAAACAACCATCTTTACCATTAGAAAGACAGTGACTCTGCCTATCGCCTCCACAGGTTTCCTCATGGTACCAGAATTTAGTTACTTGCTTTAGTGCCCAACAGAAAGAAAGCCACCTGTTCTTGGTGGTCACAATAAGGTTATGATCCTAGAATGAAAGTTCACTGAACTAAAGGTGAGACTAAAAGGCAGTAAGGTAGGGCCCATAAATTCACAAGAGAGTCTGCTAAGTCTTTAAGTAGGCTAATGAAGGCCAATGTAGCTGGGTTCTAACTTGCAATAGAACCTCACAAAGCTCCACAGGAGGTAAGATTTCCAAGCCCATTCTCTAGCTGAAGATGGAGAAGCACTAAGCCAAGGCCCAGGAAATGACTGGCAGAGCAAAGCTGCTCCTATCCCTCTACCACAGCCTCTCACATTATAAGAACAATGGCTTAGAAACCAACTATCCACTTATAGGGTATCCAAAAGGTAAGATGAAGAACGGAGGGCTGGGAATGTGGCTTAGTGGTAGAATGCTTGCCTAGCCCTAGGCATCAAGCCCTAGGTTGGAGTCCTCAGCACAACATTAAGAGAAAAGGCTGGAAGTGGCACTGTGGCTCAAGTGGTAGAGTGCTAGCCTTGAGCAAAAAGAAGACAGAGACAGTGCTCAGGCCCTGATTTCAAACCCCAGGAATGGCAAAACAACAACAACAACAACAATGTAGGCAGGCCTTGGCCCACTAGAATGGAACACAACCCTCTGATAAAATCATCCCCAGCGCATGGGGTCCTGCCTACATGCTACCAACTATGGGGAGGAGGACAATGCCCCACAGCAATACTAAGGGAAGCATCTGCTGTTTACCTGATGGCAAGGCAGACTTCCTTCTGAATTTCAGGGCAGATTTGATCTTTGGGTGCCATCAACAACTGCCAAAGAAGCAATCCTGACCGTCGAATGATGTCTCGGTTCCTTTCACTTTGTGGACTGAAGAAAAACTTAAACACCACCTACAGAAACATACAGGGTTATCTCAACATGCTAATTTCACTGGGGGATAACATTATCCTCTGAATGAAGCACATAGTAGCTAGCCTTATGAGAATATAACCAGGTAGGTTTTTAACTGCAATGTGACCTACTGTGTAATAGTATAGTTATAGTAAATATTTTACAAATGTTATCAGCAACAAGCTATGTTTAGCAAGACTCCATTAAATGCAGTGAAACATGATAATTCTAATCATAGAAGGGGTTAAGACAGGAAAACAGGGATGCTTCTGAATGTTTGTCCTCAGGTAGAAATCAGCTGGCTGAATGCAAGGGTTGTGTTCTCTTTAGTCTGGCATACTTCACAACTGTGCATTTACCTGAAAGACGACCAGGATGCAGCGAATGATGCAGGTGTCTCCGTTAACCATGGCCTTCTCCATGATGTCACAAATGCTGCTCAGATGGTGTGCTTCAATGGGATGCTGCTTTCCCAGGACGCTTGTGATGGGAAGGTTGGGGTTGGTGGCCAAAAGATTGAGCTGGTGGATACACATTGCACCAACATGGTGCAACAACTGGTTGATAACCTCATTTGTGGTTATGGCTTCTTCTGAAAGGTGAAAAGAAAGTGTGAGCAGACACTACAGATGCAGACTCCCAACTTCCATCAATGCTGCTGGAGAAGCCAGAGCATGTGGTAAAAACACTTGGCATTTCTATTTAAAGAGCTACCACTTACTGGGTCCCTTCTCTACTCTGGATGATGGCTCACGTTGGACATGAATTACCTTGCAACGTGGTTATAAATTCAAGACTACTAAAGGACTTTTTGCAGGCTGGAAAGCAACAAGTCAGAGAGTTAAGGAAGTCACCCAAGGTTACACAGCTCCAAAGTTGTCGAACATCTCAGCCCATGTTGGAAACCAAACAAACCAAACTTCCTCAGGTGCCCTACAGTAGAACCACCTGCCATAAACAGCTCCCCTTCGGTATTCAATGTTTCTACCAAACATCTACAACTAAACCTGAAAGTGTCCACAAGTGTCCCCTTATATAAATGGCTTGAAAAAAGGTTTATGGACATGGGCTCAAGTGGTAGAGGGCCTGTCTAGCAAGCCAAAGACTGAATTTAAATCCCAGTAACACAAGAATGGAAAAAACAAAGGGAAGGAGGGAAAGGAGGAGGAAGAGAAGCCTTCAGGACATATCAGAACCCCTTGACTTACATACTTTTCCACTTAATCTATGAACCAATCTCTTCAGGTTACAGATAACGAAAGATTTTGGGTTTCTAAGGTCAAAGAAAGGAGGCTGCTGTTGGTGCAAGTCTCACGCACGGATGCTGCTGTAGGTTTCCAGGTTAACGGAAGACCAAGACAGCACCTGACCTTTGGGCTCTGTGATGACATGGCTGACGCCCAGTCTCTGGCACACGTAGTGGAAGGCCTGGTTCCCAGGGTTGCACCACTGATCAATGTAGTCATTCGAACACGTCCACAGCATGTTGTTCACTGTGTCATAGCAGGCACCTGCACACAGCAGAAGGATGAGGATTCCTTCTAACCTCAACAACCACAGCCACCCACAGAATGACTCAGTAAAGCATGAGATTGGGACCCAGCAAGATGCCAGGATTTAGCTGGCTGTGGTAATCCCAGCATCCTTCAGGAGGCAGAGGAAGGAGGATCAAAAGTTGAAGGCCAGCCTGGGCTACACAGTGAGATCTGTCTCAAAAACAACAGATGGGGGCTGGGAATTTGGCTTAGAGGTAGACTGCTTGCCTTGCATGGATTTGATTCCTCAGCACCACATAAACAGAAAAAGTCAGAAGTAGCACTGTGGCTCAAGAGGTAGAGTGTTAGCCTTTAGCAAAAAGAAGCCAGGGACAGTGCTCAAGTCTGAGTTCGAGCCCTGGGATTGGCAAAAAAAAAAAACAACAAACAATGGATGAAGTTGAGATTTTACTTTTTATTTTTTCCATTTTCTGGATTTCATTTTGATAAATATTTTATATAATCAGAGGCACATAAGCATTGCACCTCTGTGTTCCTTCCCTAAGAATATCTTCCTTGGGCCTCACTGTATATTAATGTCTAATTGATTATGTAACCCCCTTTTTCTTTTTGGTCAGTCCTGGGGCTTGAGCCTAGGCACTGTCCCTGAGCTATTCAGCTCAAGGCTAGTACCACTTTGAGCCACAATGCCACTGGTGGTTAATTGGAGATACAATCTCACAGACTTTCCTGCCTAGGCTGGCTTTGAATTGTGATCCTCAGATCTCAGCCTCCTTAGTAGCTAGGATTACAAGCGTGACCCACCCATGCCTGGCTGTCCCCATCTAGCCTCTGCATATAAGAGAAAACACTTGGGATTGCGAATATGGCCTAGTGGTAAAGTGCTTGCCTTGCATACATGAAGCCCTGGGTTCAATTCCTCAGCACCACATATATAGAAAAAGCCGGAAGTGGCGCTGTGGCTTAAGGGGAAAAGTGCTAGCCTTGAGCAAAATGAAGACAAGAACAGTGTTCAGGCCCTGAGTTCAAGGCCAGGACTGGCCAAAAAAAAAAAAAGAAAAAAGGAAAAACATGTCATTTGTAGGATTTTACTTTGTAATTTTATTTCACTCCCATGTGAGAATAAATTATCTTATTAAAAATTATCAGCTCTTAGCAAATGTGATGTGCTTCCAAAAACAATTCAAGTAGCTTACTATGTAACAATAGGGCCAACAAACATAAACAAGAAACAAAACCTGGATATAAGCTTCCTAGTAGCTAGTGTAAAGATAAACTCCACTAAACTACAACATGTTCACTGTGTAAAAATCACAGAGATAGAGTTTTTGATGGCACATACTTTTGAAAATATTGTAAGCATCACCATACAACCTACTGGACAGGATCTTCAATGATCTTAAATTATGTGAAGAATTTTATGCATAACAGTTTCTTATACTGATTCCCTAAATTAAAGAGTAGTTCTTTTTTTAATCTATTCATTTCAAGGAAACTTGCAAGATTTTTCAAAAACACACCTTGGCTCTCAGGAGGAAATGTGCATTTATTTCTTACCCAATCCAGGCACAAGAGCACCACGCCCCAGTGAGCTTCCAGCAGCGTCTATGAGATCCGCACGGCTCGTGAACTGACCATCCGAAATATTATACACCAGGCTGGAGGCAAGGACTTTGGAAATAAACAGTCAGGTGTTCAGTAAGCCAGCAGACTACTTTTAGGTTCTTAACAAGACACTTATGAAAACCACACCCTTTGATTGTCTATTGGTTGTAACAATAAGGCAAAAACTATACCCACAAGATTACTGAAGACCTAAGTTAAGCCCTAACCTATACTCTGCCCTTTCCTTCCCATTCCACCTTATCCATCCATCCATTCGTTTATTTTTGTGGTGCTGGACATGAAAGTCAGGGCCCTGTGTACGATAGGCAAGCACTCACTACTGAGCTATGTTTCCGGCCATAGTAACCTCTGTAGCTCCAGCAGCACACCAAAAGAATGATGGTCTTGGTCCCCATTGAGCTCCCTATGTATACGTGTCCTTTCTCTACTTGGCCATTTACATGAATACTATTCATTCCTGACAACTTCCAGGTGGCCTCCTTCCTGTGTGCCACCCTGGTCCTTCCTCCCTCTGCACCTACAGCATGTCCACATGCTCCCCAAGCCACCAGCAATGACACAGCACTGCAGGCCACATCCCCATTTCCCACAAGATGAAAAGCTCCTGAAGGCAAGCACCAGTTTTCCTCCTTATAGCAAGCAGTGACCATTGTGGAACCAGGGCACAGAGGATATTTAAGCATTTACTGATTGGTTGGGCCAAAATAGAATTAATGGAGTGACTACATTTTCATGAAAATAATGACACCATGCAAAGGAAGATACTCTTAGGGGAGAAACACAAAGGTGCAATGTGCCTCTGGTTCTATAAAATAATATTTAGGGGCTGAGAATGTGGCCTAATGGTAGAGTGCTTGCCTAGCATACATGAAGCCCTAGGTTTAATTCCTTAGCACCACATACACAGAAAAAACTGGAAGTGGCACTGTGGCTCAAGTGGTAGAGTAATAGCCTTGAGCAAAAAGAAGCCAGTGACAGTGCTCAGGCCCTGAGTCCAAACCCCAGAATAGGCAATCAATCAATCAATAAATAAATAAATAAATAAATAAAAATTTAAAAGCCTAATGATTAATTTTCATGAGTTACTCTACCTTAGAGACTTAAGGGGATATGCACTGTTAGCACACACACACACAAAAAAGGCATTGAGAACAAGTCCAACCAATTTAATTAAAGGATAGAGAGAGCGTGAGGCACATGCAGCAACTGAGATAGCCCGACACTGGCAAGGTTGAGGCTGGACATACTGCTTGAACTGCTGAGGTCAAATGTACATAATTCTGAGGTTTTGGTTAGGGCAAAAAATCCTTTTCTAAAATATAAATGTGAAATAAAACTCTTCCAAGGAATTACTGCTAGAAAATTATTTTAAGATGATACTATGAAATACTGGGAAATGAAGTAAATTGAATTATGCACCCTCTTCCATAAAAATCTTTAACAATACATTACATTTAGAAAACATTAATAAGTTTTACATCTATTACTTCCTTCCAGTGTTTTTGTTTTAAACTTTCTATAGTTGTTTTACATACTTACTTAGTAGTTTTAGAATTTTATCAGTCAGCAGAACTCATTCCATGTAACTAGTAAATAAATTATTTTATCTCCTAAAATGATTCACCAAAATGATTATTATTCCTGGTAATCTTATAGAATAACAGTTATATTGTCATTTAGGCTGGGGGAGGTAGCTTGGTGGTAGAGCATTTGCCTAGCATTCACAGCTTCTGGTACAATCCCTAGCACCAAAAATAAAAAATAAAAGTAGTTCCTAGCCTATATAATAATGGATGGAGAGAGAGAGAGAGAGAGAGAGAGAGAGAGAGAGAGAGAGAGAGAGAGAGAGAGAGAGAGAGAGAGATTCTTTCCAATTATGGGACTTGAAGCCAGGGCCTAGGCACTGTCTCTGAGCCTTTCTATGCTCAAGGCTGGCAATCTACCACTTGAGCCAAAGAGCCACTTCTGGTTTTTGAGTGGTTAATTGGAGATGAAGAGTCTCACAGGGACTTTTCTGGCCGAGTTGGCTTCAAACCGCGATCCTCAGATCTCAACCTTCTTAGTAGCTAGGATTACAGGTGTGAGCCAGCCCGGCGCTATAATTATCTTATTATTTTAGGTTGCTGTCATAAAAGTATCCTAAACTACTTAGCAGAGTAAACTTAAGGGCTGGGGATATAGCCTAGTGGCAAGAGTGCCTGCCTCGGATACACGAGGCCCGAGGTTCGATTCCCCAGCACCACATATACAGAAAACGGCCAGAAGCGGCGCTGTGGCTCAAGTGGCAGAGTGCTAGCCTTGAGCGGGAAGAAGCCAGGGACAGTGCTCAGGCCCTGAGTCCAAGGCCCAGGACTGGCCAAAAAAAACAAAAAAACAAAAAAAAACAGAGTAAACTTAAAATAATAGGGAAGTCTTAAGTTTCAGAGTTTCAGGTGAATTAGGAAAAGTACAACAATTACAGTGCACTTACTTTTTAAAGACGACAAACCACTTGTTCCACCAAAAAGAGAGCGTGTTGCAGAGCTGCCTGATCCTCCTGGAGGGGGGACCAGCATCACCAAGTATGTGCCACAGGTGTAGATGGGCGTCTTCCGCAGCATCTTCAGAGGTAGCCCACAGCTAGTATTTGCTAGAGAAACAAACAAAAATGCTAAGTGGAAATATTAGAAAAAACTAGTGTATCATAAAGGATACCCAAACTTAAAACAGATTAGACGCGGGCAATCAATGGAGGAGGTTAAGATTAGGAGGATCATGGTTTGAGGCCAACCTAGGCAAAAAGTTCATGAGACTCCTTCTCAACCAACAGCTGGGTGTGGTGGCATGTGACTGTCATTCCAGCTACATGGGAATCTGAGATCTGAGGACTGACGTTCAAAGCCAGGCAGAAAAATCAATGAGATTCTAATCTCCAATTCATGATCAAAAATCTGGAAGTAGAGTGCTAGCCTTAAGCAAAAAAGCTCAGAGACAGCACCCAGGCCCTGAGTTCAAGCTCCAGGACCAGCACACATATATAAATACACAAAAATGACTGAGCCAGACACTAGTGGCTCATGCTTATAATCATAGCTACTCAGGGGACTGAGATCTGAGGATCACTGTTCAAAACCAGCCTGGGCAGGAAAGTCTGTAAGACGCTTATCTCCAATTAACCACCAAAAAATCCCCCCCCCCAAATGAAGTAGAACTGTGGCTCAAGGCTCAAGTGGTAGAGTGCTAGCTTTAAGCTCAGGGATAGGTCTTGATTTCAAGCCACAGGACTAGCACCTCACTCTCTACTCCTCCCCCACAAAAAGTAGCTGAATATAGGCATGCAAGGAAACCGTCCTGGGGTGCACATAGCATCCTACCAGCTTGGTCCTCCTTCAGTGTGTTGGAGATGGTAGAACCAGTCAGGGCCGCAAGCGTTGCCGATGGGGAGGCTCTGTACCGAGACAACCTGCTCAGAAGCATCTCATTAATGCTCTTGGCAGACTCGCCTTCTTTCCTCATGAGGATTGTGCGTTCCTGAAGTGGGTTGGCTACAAGTACCCCATTCTCAACCTAAGATTTAAAGTGCAAGAGCTTCCATTTAGGTGGCAAGTTTCTACTTGAGAATATTACTGTGACCCAGTTGCTTAACATTCCTAAAACTGCACCTGAGTGAGAATAGCCCTCAAAACTTCCATGCTCTGTAGGTGGCTACAGACAAAAGAAGGCTGTGCTGTCTGTGATCTGTCATTTTTCATAACAGCCCAGATTATTCTGAATGCAATCATCTGGATTTAATAGGTTCTACGAAAAGTAGTTGATTAAAATTCCTTAGACGACATTCTGTAAGCAGAGCTCACTAATTGTGAGCCTCTGACAGTTACCAGGAAGACAGAGGAAAACAAATCAATCAGCCTTTGAGTTACTGCTAGGACAACTGTGAGATTCATGTCTTCTTGAACTATAATCGGTGGCTAAAATCAAAACTCTCAATGAACAGTAGTTACAATCTGTTCCAGCTGCTTGGACACTGGCAGGCTAATATTGGAACAAGGCAGACCTGGCTAAAAGAGCATACCAACCTCAAGTGCACCCTAGCCAGGCCTGGCAGCCATCTCATTTGTCATTAGAGCATTCCTCACTGTCTGCCAGTGGGGAACTGCCCTTAGCATCCTACCTGCCTTTCTTTGTCTTTGTTGTTCTTCTACAGATTTCCTTACTGCTAAAAAGATGCAGACTACATCCTATAGCTTCTCCCTCTCACTTCTCCTCCAACTCCAGAAGCTTTAAACCTATGTTCATACTCTCCCTTCATGCTTTCCTAGGAAGCAGTGTTTTGTCTTACAATACCTTACAGCATCTTAATCTTCCTTTTCCATCTTAAGTCCTGGGCTCCCTTCTATCCTTTCCTCCTGGTCAGCATTTCTCCTACATTGACTTTCTTCTGTGTTCAGATTTCACAGAACTGTGTTTCTTAGCAAATCCTCTGTGTTCCTGAGCATACCTCCCTTTCCCCACTTTCACTGTCAAATGATCCAGCTCTATCACAAGTGCCCCATAGGCTGAAGCTCCTTCATCTCAACAGGTCCCAGAAACTCATCCCACCAGGAAGGCAAGCATGACTAGCCTGTTGGGGTACATGGAGACAAGAGGAAATGAGAATCCTGTGAGGTGGGAATCCTCTGTGAAGCCACAGAAAGCAAGTCCCAAAGAAAGGCTGATAACAGACAAGAGGACAGAGAAAGCACAGGCAGGAAAAATTCCAAGGGCTGTCCACACATTCCCAATGGCAGGAGAAAAGAGTTCTCTGAGAGTGAAAATACTGCTTCTTCCCATCTTGTCTGGCCCCTCAACTCCACTCCCAAGTGCATGGCCACTCACTACTGGATCAGAGAAAAGCACTCTTTCCTTGACTTCCTTGCAGGTGGACCATGGCTGCCAGCCTTCTTGAGCTTCTCCTTCCTCCAGCTCAGCTTCAGCCACAGTGGCAGACCACACTCCTGATGGGTTTCTTTCATACATGTGCACTCATTATGAGGAAAGTACTCAGGGTGCTAGGGGGTGGAGCAGCTCAGTTCCTGCCTTCCCAACTCTCCCACTTTCTTTTTTTCTCTTTTTGCCAGTTCTGGGCCTTGGACTCAGGGCCTGAGCACTATCCCTGGCTTCTTTTTGCTCTAGGCTAGCACTATGCCACTTGAGCCACAGTGCCACTTCTGGCCATTTTCTATAAATGTGGTGCTGGGGAATTGAACCCAGGGCTTCAAGTATACAAGGCAAGCACTCTTGCCACTAGGCCATATTCCCAGCCCCAACTCTCCCATTTTCTTGCTGGTCCCACAACTCAAGACCCCCACCTGGGACTCTGGCCCAGATCCTCCTTCATGCCTCAGGCAGAATGCTGCCTACTCATCCCACAGGATGGCCACACTCGGGAGGCACTAGGTGGGTGGGCACACAATGCCTTGCTGGACACACAGACCCAGGCCCTCTGGAGTCAATGTTCACCTCTGTAACAACCCCCAGGCTTGATCCACAGACCCACCCTCGCTGCTGAGACCTGGCCCCACTGTCTCAGCACCCACAACCACTCCACTGGCATTTCTACTCCACCAGCCCCCCCGTCCCCGCCCTGGCTTTTTTAGTGGCACTGAGGTTTGAGCTCAGGGCCCTGGACTTGCTAGGTGTGCTGCCATTTAGGATCCACCTTCCTGCTTCTCCTTCTTTGGGCACTGTTTTTCCCTCACTCTCCTACTAACTAACCTTTGGTAGTCATAGATCTATTTATGTTGAACAACTCTAAATATAACCCTTTAAAAGCATCCAAGATAAAAAATCGATCTGTTTAAGCTTGGCATTATTGATCTGGCTCTATGAGAAAATCAATGGATAGCTTAAAAAACAAATGTCAGGCACTGGTGGCTCATGCCTGTCATCCTAGCTACGCAGGAGGCTGAGATCTGAGGATCGTGGTTTGAAGCCAGCCTGGGCAGAAAAGACCCCATGAGACTCTTATCCCCAATTAATCACAGAAAACGCTAGAAGTGCTGTGGCTGAAGTGGCAGAGCACTAGCCTTGAGCAAAAGGAGCCCAGGGACAGCACCTAAGCTCAGAGTTCGAGCCCCATGACTGGCAAAAAAAAAAATAATTAAAAAAATAGAAACATAAAATATAGATAGATCCTCTACTTGTTAACTCTGCAGTGACTTCATATTGCTTACAACAAAAGCCATACTCCTGCCCTGCCCCAGCTTTCTCCCTGGCTTCAGCCTCTTCCCCAATACCACACTGCACTGCCTCCTAGTTCTAGGTCCCACTTCTTAAATGATCCACCTGTTTCTGTTTGTTCTGGAAGCTCTAATTCCTTAGAAATCCCTCCATCCAGGAAGTACTGATCATTATTAGAATGGTAGATGGTCCTTATCAACCACCCCCTAATCTAGAGGGGCTCCCTACCATCCCATTCTCTTGTCACATCACCTTTATATGGGGTCAGTTGTGGGGCTAGAACTCTGGGCCTGGGTGCTGTCTCAGAACTCTTTAGCACAAGGCTAGTGCTCTACCACTTTGAGCCATAGCTCCACTTCTAGCTTTCTGGTGGTTAAATGGAGATAAGAGTCTCCTAGACCTTCCTGCTGGGGCTTGTCCTTGAACTAAGATCCTCAGATCTCAGCCTCCTGAGTAGCTAGGACTAAGGTGTGAGCCACCGGTACCTGGAATCACTGTACTTTCCTTCTCCTCAGCATTAACCAATAGCTGGAATTAGTTCCTTCTTGTTCCTCACTTTTCTTCTCTAAGCCCATGACAACAAAGGCTTTCTGACTTGCTTGCTATCTAGCTTGCTTACTATCAACCTGGCAGTTACTCAGCTCAAACCAAATGAAGGAACAGAAATTTAGACCTGTGGATCATAAATTAAAGGAAATGTTAAGTCTTAGGGAGAAGAGACCCAGGCAGCCATTATGGTACTGCCCATGTCTTTAGGAAGGAACACGGAGAAGACAAAATAGCACTAAAACTATCAATCTAACCAGCTAAAAACACTTTATGCTGAGCAATGGGGGCAAGCTGTCAGAATAAAATAGAAGCCACATGTAAGAAAGTAGTGTGCTAAGGCAAAGGAGTTAGAAGAGTCAGAATGTTCCACAGCAGGCTGGCACTGGCTACTGTGTTGTCATGAAGTCCACATGGCCATTTAGCAAGTGAGAAACATGATACATACAGGAGCTTGGTAAGTGCTCATCCTCCCTGAAAACAGCTCCATGATGTCCCAGGTTTAGCCTAGGTTATTGCCATATGGAAAACCAGCAGAGGGAAGCTCTGGGGGCTGAGACAGCCCAGTCAAGCTCTCAGGAACTGAAATGGGAACAGGGGACTGTCAGACTGCAATGGGAGATGTCTTCTCTTCTTTATACAAAAAAGCATGCATGTCCACAGAAGTGGGTGGACCTAGAGGTCCAAGTACAGGCTCTGGCTGAGAGATCTCTGCCCACTCAGCCTGCTGAGACACCAAAGGCCACTGAGGAAGATGAGCAGTGAGAGCAAACAGAAGGGTCCTGGAAACAAGCTGGCCTGTGTGAAGGAGGTGGCAAGGCAAACAGGCTAAGAAGACCATGGTGTCCACAAGCCAGGCAAAAGCAGTGTCACTCACAACCAGTATTGCTAAAGGTCAAGTGAAAGAAGGCTGAGTTGAGTGGGACTAATCCTTGCCAGGTGTGGGAGTACATGCCTAGCCTATAATCCAGAACTCAAGAGGCTGAGGCAGAACAACTTCAAGTTCAAGGTTACCCTGGGTACATATGAAGGCCTCTCTCAAAAAACAAACAAGTAATAAAAAATATTACAACCCTTAGTTTGGTCTAGTATTCTTAATATTTCTATATTCAAATTTCAAATAATCTCCAAAAAGATTTGGTTTTTACAGTAGATTTGAACTCAAAAATGATTCCAAGATGCTTCTTTATTCTAGAGTAGGCCCTTCCTCCCTGATGTTTGATGTCATGCTGTGGGCAGGGGCTATTTTAGGCATTCCATTTCCTCCAGGGGCTTCTGATCTATAAGTATATAAGTAAAAATACCCTTATGAGCTGGGCACTCATGGTGTACACCTGTAACCCTAGCTACTCAGGGGGCTGCGATCTGAGGATTGTGGTTCAAAGCCTGCCAGAGTAAACAAATTTGTAAGACTCCTGTGTCCACTTAACCAGAAAAGAGCTGGAAGTGAAGCTGTGACTCAAGTGGTGGAGCACCAGCCTTGAGTGAAAAAGCCAAGTGAAAGTGTGAGGCACTGAGTTCAAGCCCTAATACTGGAAAAAGAAAAAAAGAAAATTGTTATCTTTCCTGCTTCATACAGTCTTCAAAGACATGCCAGAGGAAATCCCACCATAAGGAAACAGGACCTTTGGATGCTGACAGCAAGTGAAAGCGAATGGCAATGTTTCTGCAAAGATAAGAATGGTACACTCACCACAAGTTCAAAAACGTCCATGAAGACAGAGTGTCCCTTGGGAGTTTTCTCATTCAGACTGGCAGGGGACCAGATCCAGTAGAAGTAAGTGCCATCAGAAGAGAGGTGCACGGTGCTCATGGTGCTGCCGACAGGGAGGTGGTTGGGTGGCATGGGCACCACCTGGCACACCTGGCCGGGAAAGGGAAGATATCTATTAGTGAGACACAGACACCCTGATGATTGTCATGCACTGTTCAGATATTATGTCCAAAATAAGGAATCATTGGTCTTCCTGGGCCAAATAAAACTTAGTTACCTCTACAAAGAATACATAAAACTTACATGGTGAAAATATAAAAAGCTCATAAAGTGGGCAGTGAAATAATTTGAGTAGCCATGTAGCAGATGAAAATACAGAGATTAATTTCTAAGATTGAATCTGTTATGCATGTACATTTGATCTAACATTTAAAATGCAGTTTTAAGTCGGTCATGGTGGTATACACCTACAATCCCAGCACTTGGGATGCTGAGGGAAGAGGACTGTAAGTGGAAGGTCAGCATGGACTACATAGGCACTGGCTCAAAACACATACATATCCCACACACATACACACTAAAAACATCAAAAATAAGTAAAAATGTAAACAACAACAAAAACAGAAAGCGAAGTATTAGAAAAATAGTACCTTCTAAAATTTCTATTAAGACTATTAATTTTACTTCAAAGACAAGAACCATATCTTCTACATCTTTATATCCCTGGCACCTAATGAGCATGTCATGATTTAATAAATCTCGTGATTTAATAAATATGTAAGGATAAAAGAAATATCTATAAAGATGTTGAAAAGAAAAAGCAGAGAGGGCAAAGAAGAAATGCAGAAAGATTTTAAAAATGAAAAGAAGAAGGTCCATGACAGACTTCAACTAAGCACACGGGGGCTGAGTGAAACCCAAGTCCACTGGTACAAAAAAAGAAAAAAAAAGAAGTGGAATGTTTGTGCTCAGCATGCACACAGTACTGGCCTGATCCCCAGCACAAAAGCTAAAAAAGAAAAAAAAGTTTGCTGTTAGCCTTTTCCATCACTCAGATCCGAGGGAGACCAGAAGCCATTGAAGAAAAACTGTAGACACAATGGGCCAAGAATATGGCTTAGTGGTAGAGAGCTTGCCTAGCATGCATGAAGCCCTGGGTATTCCTCAGTACCACAGAAACAGAAAAAGCTGGAAGTGGCACTGTGGTTCACATGGTTGACTGCTAGCCTTGAGCAAAAGAAGCTCAAGGACAGTGCCCAGGCCCTGAGTTCAAGCCCCAGGACTGGCAAAACAAAACAACACTGTAAACACTGAAAGGAAGCCACTCAGAGAGGCAACTATATCCATTGTGTCAATGTTATTTCTGATGACATCAGCAACTTTTCTCACTGTCTTTAAAATAGCAAAGAGAATGCAGTGTCGTCTGTTTACCTGGAGGGTATTCTGGTCAATGACCTGGAAAAGGGAATGAGGTTTGTTGTCGAATGAGACAGGCCGGTGGAGGAGACTGCCACTGCCAAAAGCCACCCATCCTGGCTCCAGCTCCTCGTTCCGGCAGTACACAAACCCTCTGGAAGCAAAAAAGACACAAGTGGGATCCTGGCCAGGTATGTAGCCCAACCAGGAGATAGGACAGACAATTATGACCTAATTTTTAAAAATGACCATAAGGTAAAACAGCTGCAAAAGGTATTATGCAGGAATGAATTATGGTAACGTTAGGACTGGCCAAGTTTGGCAAAAGTTAACTTTACACATGAGTTGGGAAGAAGATAAAGGTTAGGTAAAACATTTCACAAAACATATCTGAGGGGCTGGGAATATGGCCTAGTGGCAAGAGTACTTGCTTCGTATACATGAAGCCCTGGGTTCGATTCCCCAGCACCACATATATAGAAAACGGCCAGAAGTGGCGCTGTGGCTCAAGTGGCAGAGTGCTAGCCTTGAGCAAAAAGAAGCCAGGGTCAGTGCTCAGGCCCTGAGTCCAAAGCCCAGGACTGGCAAAAAAAAAAAAAAAAAAAAAACATATCTAAGGGCTGGGAATATGGCCTAGTGGTAGAGTGCTTGCCTCCTATACATGAAGCCCTGGGTTCGATTCCTCAGCACCACATATATAGAAAATGGTGCTGTGGCTCAAGTGGCAGATTGCTAGCCTTGAGCAAAAAGAAGCCAGGGATAGTGCTCAGGCCCTGAGTCCAAGGGCCAGGACTGGCAAAAACAAAAAAACAAAAAAACAAAAAAAACATATCTGAGACTCTCTAACTGCAATTTCTGTTTGTAAGAATTTATGGATCTGGTATCTCAACTGACATTAGCTAAGCTAATGTCAAATCCAAGAAGAAAATGACTTAACTAGCAAAATGTCCCAACCTAGAGAAGTCATGACACTCTTCAAAGACATCCAGATTATAGAAAAATATCTGGCTGGAAAGAATGGACTTGGGGCAGGAGTCAATACAAAGCTAAGGGCTGGGAATATGGCCTAGTAGCAAGAGTGCTTGCCTCCTACACATGAAGCTCTCGGTTCGATTCCCCAGCACCACATATATGGAAAATGGCCAAAAGGGGCGCTGTGGCTCAGGTGGCAGAGTGCTAGCCTTGAGCGGGGGAAAAAGCCAGGGAAGGTGCTCAGGCCCTGAGTCCAAGGCCCAGGACTGGCCAAAAAAAAGAAAATACAAAGCTAAAAAGCATTCATAGAACAAGATGGCAAAAGTGGCCATCAGAAGAGCCTGGAGTCCTCTGCCTGGAGACCTGTTGCTGGTCCTGGTGAATGGAGAACCAGGACACACCAGTTTATGTAAGAGGAAAACATTCCTGCCAAATCATTCAAGAAGTTCCATGCAACTGACCTGAGAGTACCATGTAATCCAGACCCCAGTTTGCTTACTCCTCTTCCAACTGAGTTAGTGGTGTACAAGTAAAGACCATCCGCAGTGAGACAGCGCCCCAAGTCAGCATCTGAAATTCATGTGCCACAGGTAAGTTTTATATATTTTTTTCTTTAATGAAATTGTAAACATGCTTTTTTTCCTAATGAAAAAGGCATTAAGAGGCAGAGTGAAAGTAATCTTTCACTTAAAAAAAAAAACACGTGAAATGTGACTTTCAGGGTCACTTTGAGGGCTTGAACCCCTCAAATCAAATGTTCATAAGGCATGTGGGAACAGGGACCAAGAGCAGGTAGTTCCAGATATGGGAACTACCTGGTCAGCCTGTCAAGTGTTTTTTTGTTGTTGTTGCTGTTGTTTTTTCTTATTTTGAGAGGCAAAAGCTCTAAATCAAGTTTATACATTCTAAACTTGAACCTGAAATGACTAAGAACCACATTTCCACTAATAATTGCATAGCAAGGAAGGCTACAAGTTCTTATGCCTTTCTTAGTGCCTGGTCATCTGCAGAACAAGATAAAGACACTGTCCATAAAGGACAAATGGGATTGTCCTGAGGGTAGAATCTACACCCAACCTGGTGCCAAAGGCTCCCATTCTCACATCCTAATTTTAGTTCTGGAGGGAATGGCAGGAAAGTTTCACCAACCACTCCTGAGTGAATACAACTAATAAAGAACTCAGGGCCTGGGCTCTGTCACTGAACTCTTCTACTTAAGGCTAGTACTACTCTACCACTTGGAGCCACAGCATCATTTCAGGTTTTCTTGTAGTTAACTGGAGACAAGTCTCATGAACTTTTTTTTCCTGCCCAAGCTGGTTTTGGACTGCTATTCTCAGATTTCAGCCTCCAGAGTAGCTAGGATTACAGGCATGAGCCACCAGCACAATTTCTATATATGATAGAAACACAATTTCTAAAACACAATTCTAAAACACAATTTCTATATATGATAGTAAATGGTTTATAAATCTGCAAGAATTCACTTTATAATAGAGCTCATGGATAAAACTTTTTTAGAGGTTGGGGCCAGCAGGGGCAACATAATAAAAACTCATATAAAAATTATTCTAGCTGGGCATTCTAGTGGCTCACATCTGTAATCCTAGCTACTCAGGAAGCTTGAGATTCTGAGGACCATGATTCAAAGCCAGCCTGGGCAGAAAAGTCCCCGTGAGACTCTTATCTCCAGTTAACCACTCAAAAACAGAAGTAGAGCTGTGGCTCAAAGTAGTAGAGCATTAGCCTTGCGCAAAAGAGCTCAGGGACAGCGCCCAGGCCCTAAGTTCAAGACCCACAACCAACAACAAGAAAAATTATTCAAAAAGTTATCATTCTAAGAAAAATATCCTCTATCAAGATGTACACCAAGGGCTGGGAATATGGCCTAGTGGTAGAGTGCTTGCCTCGTATACGTGAAGCCCTAGGTTCAATTCCTCAGCACCACATATATAGAAAAGGCCAGAAGTGGCACTGTGGCTCAAGTGGTAGTGTTAGCCTTGAGCAAAAAGAAGTGCTCAGGCCCTGAGTTCAAGCCCCAGGACTGGCAAAAAAAAAAAAGATGCAACCCAAAGGTACAAGAGAGTGATCAGCAAAGAGATGAGCTAACATCAGCCCTCAATGAGTGCCTATCCTAGAGGATAAAGAAAGAGCTCCAGTTTTTTTCGTTGTTGTTGTTGTTTGGTACAGAATAGAGAAGTTGTGGAGGGACCTGCACATGTTAAAACACTGGCAAAATTCTGTAGTATAAAGCAGCTCATTACAGGAGTCTACAGCTTCAGCCACAGATGAGGAAGACAGACTGCAGAGAAGGAGGACTGTGCAGGGCCAAGAAGGAGCTCATTTCTTCTGTACAATTAGCTATGAGACCAGCCACTGTGTGGTGCCAGAGTGTGGAAAAAAAAAAAAGCCAGGGGCTGGGGATATGGCCTAATGGCAAGAGTGCTTGTCTCGTATACATGAAGCCCTGAGTTCGATTCCCCAGCACCACATAAATAGAAAATGGCCAGAAGTGGCACTGTGACTCAAGTGGCAGAGTGCTAGCCTTGAGCAAAAAGAAGCCAGGGACAGTGCTCAGGCCCTGAGTCCAAGGCCCAGTCCTGGCAGAAAAAAAAAAAAAAAAAAAGCCAAAATGTTAAGGAGTGCTCATATTTTATGTTATATATTAAAAGATGACTCCAACTGTAAAAAGAAAAGGATGGGCTTTGTCTCTGCATGACAAAGTAGGGCCCATCACACTGGAGGACGGCTGGACTGCAGGCTGTCTACTTCCCCAGCTAACCCAGGTCAGGTCAGTGAAGGGGGCAAGCTTGGAGGTTGCCGCCTCCTCCCAGCATTCTGTGGCTGAGAGGTGCTGGGCTGCCTGCTGCTGGTTTGGGCTCTGTGCCCTTAAGCTGGCTCAGGGAGGGTGGGAAGCAAAGGGGACAGCTACACAGGCAGTAACCAACCACACCCCTAACCACTGTCCCAAGGCTCACTTGGGTGAATCTTTCTAAAACAGCCACTTTATTGGAGGAAATAATCTCTGGGGTATTTTGATTCCCATTTCATCAGTTATGCAATATTTAATAATACATCACCATAAGACTAACACCATTATAATAACTGATGATATCATAGCATATCATAGATATCATAGATATGAAGCACAGTAACAAACTAGTTTGGGAGCATGGCCCAGGCTTGGCAAGGAGCAGCACAGCTCCACAGGTGGGAGGCTGTACAGGATGAGTGAAGGCCTCAGCTCTGGTCTGCTCAGTTACGGAGTGAATGGAGAGGCCTAACTTGCCTGGTAGTCTGTTAAGTAGGTCACTTAAGAGAGCTTCTGCCATTTTTGCTGAGGCAATGTAATAAACTCACATGTAATCCTGTTAAAGCATGCAGCCTACTTTGTTTAAAGGAGTTACTGGACAACCATGTTCCCTTAAACTTTCTAATTTTGTGCTTCTTACACATGTGACAAATTACTAAAAGAAATAGTACCATACATAAATATCTGATATTCTATCAGATGACCAACAATTTCAACTATGGTTTCCAAGCCTAAACTCAAGCACCTACAAAGTAACTTCAGTAACCACACTGTCCTGGTAGGACTGAATGAGTGGTCCCTTTTTCTGGAAAGTAAAACCTATCCATTTTCTTACCTCACTGAGTATCATGTTTTCTACTTTTACTGATAAGCAGACAAGGAGCACACTATATAGGAATCATGAGCTCTTATTAAAGGCATACAGAACCAGATGCCAGTGGCTCACCCCTGTAATCCCAGATACTCAAGAGGCTGAGATCTGAAGATCACAGTTCAAAGCTAGCCAGGGCTGGAAAGTTTCTGTGAAGATTCTTATCTCCAATTAACCACCAGAAAACCAGAAGTGGAGATGTGGCTCAAAGTGTTAGAGTGTTAACCATGAGCAAAAGAGCTCAGGGACAGTGCCTAGGCCCTGAGTTCAAGGCCCACGACTAACAACAACAAAAAAAAAGGAACACAGAATTACAGCTAAAACCTTGTCATAGTGAGCTAACACCCTTCCTCTTCCATCTTAATATTAACCCCAAGATTGAGTTACCTTTATTTTCAGAACTGGAGCCCATGTTGCTGTCTGGGGCAGGCAGCATGTCTTCATACCCCCATGATACTATGTGTTTGCCCCCGAGCAAACATGACGGGGAGCCAGGCCCTCCTTCCAAAAGCAACAACCTGGAGGGGAAGGGGAATTGCAAGGATGGTGAGACTGTCAAGTATAGCAAGAAAAGTCAAAGAGCATTGGGCTAGAAATGTGGCTTAGGGTAGCATGCATGAAGCCCTAGGTTTGATTCCTCAGTACCACAGAAACAGAAAAAGGCGCAAGTGGTGCTGTGGCTCAAGTGGTAGACTGCTACCCTTGAGTAAAAGAAGCTTAGGGACAGTGCCCAGGCCCTGTGTTCAAGCCCCAGGAAGGGCCCAAAAAAGAGCCAAGGAGCAGAAACTAAAATATCTTTATACAAATATGTATCTCAAAAGATAGTCACAGCATACTTTCAGTGAAAAACAATCATAAAGCAGTGCTTATAGAAATGGTACAATTATATCTTTATGCAATGGAGAAATAAAAAGCACACTGACAATGCTGGAAGTGCTCATCTGTGGGGCATGAGATTGTGAAGGATTTTTACTTCCTCTTCATACCTTAGTAAATTTTCATCTCAAATTCACAAGAATGTGTCACAAGCTATAGCATTTTTATTTTTATTTTTCCGGTCCTAGGGCTTGAACTCAGGGGCTAGGCTCTGTCCCTGCACCTCTCTGTGCTCAAGGAAAACACACTACCACTTGAGCCACAGTGCCACTTCCGGCTTTTTCTGTTGATGTGGAACTGAGGAATCGAACTGAGGGCTTCAGGCATGCTAGGCAAGCACTCTACCACTAAGCCACATTCCCAGCCACACAAAACATGAAGTATGAAAAAGAGTATGTTCTGGGGTACTTTCAAAGGAGGAAAGGTACAAAGCAAGAGCATGGATTATCCACTGATTAGAGCTGTGTTTGGAAGGAGAATAAATGTAAAGTGACAGCTTACCTATACAGTACATCAGCGACAGGCAAGGACCCAAGGTCAGTCTGTTTCTGCAGTAAATGGACTGTGTGGACAAAAGTTTTCAAAGAGCCCCTAAAAACGAAAGAAAGAAAATCACCAAAAGTGAAAACTAGCCAGGCACCGGTGACTCACGCCTGAAATCCTAGCAACTCAAGAGGCTGAGATCTGAGGATCTCAGTGTAAAGTCAGCCAGGGCAAGAAAGTCAGTGAGACTCTTATCTAAAATTAACCACCAGAAAACTGATAGAGCAGTAGCCTTGAGCAAAAAAGAGCGCAGGGACAGTTCCCAGGCCCTGAGTTCAAGCCCTACCACCAACCCCACACTTGCAAAAAACAAAAAACAAAACCCCGAAAATCAAATAATTGAGGAAATTAGTGTTTTTATTAACCACATGGGAGGATACCAAAATGTGTCTGCTTCTGCCAATCAGAAAATGTGCTGTACAAAGTACCCTTGATTCTTACCTAAAAAGGAGCTCATAAGGACATTACCAGGGGCATGGTACCTTGGCTGACTATGAAGGATCTCTCCTTGACTCTCAAAGGTAAATGACTTTTCCTCAACATACAAGTTCAGGCACAAAGCACCATGGGTACTCTGCTTGGATACCACTTTTATTCCATGGTACCCAGTCACAGGGCCAGGTGACCCTTGAAGTCTAACAGCAGTTCTGGGCTTGCTTTTTCAAGCCTTAATCAAGTTTGCCTATTTCACATAGCATTCAGTATGATTAAAGGAACAGTTATCCAGTGCTTGTGCCAACAGGTGCTCCTCCTGCACCGTGTACTGGGAGACACAGGGTGACTGCCTGCAATGCGCTGAGAGCTGGTTTCCCTGTGCTTCCTGAGGCCCCAGACTCTAGGAAGTCTGTAATATGGTGAGCAGGATCTAAAAGAAGGTGCTTTTAAGTTATACCAGACCTATCTGGCCATGTTCCAAGTATAAATCACCACAAGAACACTTCCAAATGAAATGAGCACCCATTTCATGGCTGACTCCAGCTTGCCAACTTCTCCTCTCAGCCAAGGCTCTAATTGCTAGGTATCATATGCCTAAATCCCAACAGAAATGGAACCTCTATGCTGGACCAAGAAGGCCTAACCTCCTCTTAAGAGCTCCTTTCACTGCTCTCGTGGTCACGAACAGAGTAGGGCAGGGAGGCGGCACAATGTCACAGCACCATTTGGGAGCAGGACACAAAAGGCTCTGAAGCCTGACACGGCCACTCACAGCTGTATACTCTGTCCCCTCACAGACGAGTTTTTCCCCCTCCAGCTCCCCAGCAGGGATCCCTTCCAGTTTCTGACTCTTTTGCATGGCTAGCTCTTTCTCCTCATCCAGTGTTCAAATGCCACCTCTCTAATAAGACTTCCTGGTACCTCCAGCTAGCACTGTTTCTAGCCGCCACCACCCCCTCAAATACCCAGCTTTCTTTTCTATAGTGGTCATCCATTTCTGAAATGCTCTTTTTTTGTACTGGTTAATTGCTGTGCTCCTCATTCTTGTGTAAAGTCTACAGTTTTTTGGTTGTTTTTGTTTTTTTTGGTCGTTTTTGTTTTTTTTGGTCATGGGGCTTGAATTCTGGGCCTGGGTGCTGACCCTGAGCTCTCCAGCTCAAGGTTAGCGCTCTACCAATTGAGCTACTTCTGGTTTTCTGGTGGTTAATTGGAGATAATAAGAGTCTCACGGACTTTCCTGCCTGGGCTGGCTTTGTACTGTGATCTTAAGATCTCAGCCTCTTGAGTAGCTACGATTACAGGCGTAAGCCACTGGGACCCGGCAAAGTCTACAATTTTAAAGTCCATCTTCCTGCTCACCACTGGATCCTCACCACCTGGAACACTGAGTGAGCAACAAGGTGCTACTCAATCAATCACCTCCAGTCCACTTAATTATCATCTGGCTAGGGACGTCTGAAGACAGTGCTTTCTATAAGTAAATTTTCTCAAAGGGATTTATTTAATTTTTTTTTTTTGGCCAGTGCTGAGGCTTGGGACTCAGAGCCTGAGCACTGTCCCTGGCTTCTTTTTGCTCTACCCCTTGAGCCACAGCACCCCTCTGGCTTTCCTATATATGTGGTGCTGAGGAACTGAACCCAGAGCCTCATGTATATGAGGCAAGCACTCTACCACTAGGCCACATTCCCAGTCCCTCAAAGGGATTCTTACATTGACCTCAAATCTGTAAGCTGGGCACCTGTGGCTCCATCACACCTGTAATCGTAAATACTCAAGAAGATTAGATCATAGAATCATAGTTCAAAGACAGCCCAAGCAGAAAATAGTCCTGAAACTCTTCTGCCCAATTAACCAGCAAAAAAACAAAAGTGGAGGTTTGGTTCAAGTGGTAGAACACCTACCTTGTGCAAAAATGCCAAGTGAGAGGACATACGTGCACGTGTGCTCACATGCTTTCTCACACATTACACAAACAAAACCCAGCATACTATTAAATCTTGATATATATTGAGAGAACTTTCAGCTAAATCAATGAAGGAAAACAATGGGGTCTAGAAATGCAACTTGTGACTTAGCCTTGGGATAGAATCCAGATGAGCAATAGCCACTGACCAGTTGCTAACACACAACCTGCAGGCAGGCATGAATAAACGATCATTGGGCGCAGGTGGCTCATGCCTGTAATCCTAGCTACTCAGGAGGCTGAGATCTGGGAATTGCTGTTAGAAACTAGCTTGGGCAGAAAAGTCCCCCTAAGACTCTTATCTCCAATTAACCACTCATTAACCGGAAGTGGGGCTATGGCTCAAAGTGGTAGAGCACCAGCCCTGAGCACAAAGAGGCTC
Organism: Perognathus longimembris pacificus; assembly: GCF_023159225.1. NCBI lineage: Eukaryota > Metazoa > Chordata > Mammalia > Rodentia > Heteromyidae > Perognathus > Perognathus longimembris. The sequence continues at coordinate 85,284,381 of NC_063163.1, read as the reverse complement.
TAGGACAGTGCCCAGTTCAAGCCCCACAACTGATTTTTTTTTTTTAAGTCAAAAGCTCTCCAGGACTCTGACTGCCAGGAGAAATAAGACCTAACATCTTCAGCTATTTGACACAGAACATTCACCACCTTGGGTGTGCAGGTTGGTCAAGGGTGGCGCTCACTGGAAGCTGCTGTCATGGTAAAGCTCAGGTACCTGGCACCAAGTTTTTGTGAAAGCATCACACGCTTGGTCTGGGCTGTGAAACAAACACTGTAAACCAAGAAGGGCTCGGAATGCTCAGACTTCCATTCAGCGGCTCTTGGCCTCTTATTCACTTACTTGACTGCGGAGCAGAAGTCAAAGGGCAGGGGTGGGGGTGGGGAGGAACTTCCGTTTTCCTTACCTGGCACATGCCAAGGCCACCAGGGCAGCAGCAGCATTTTCTTTTTGCTTCTGTGGGATATGTCGGCCTGTGTCCGAAGTCTCCTCCAGCCATGAGCACAGCAAGGTTTCGATCCCGTTGAGGCAGTCAGCAGGCTCCTTGGTGAGGCTCAGAGGCTGGCAGTCGCGCAGGCAGTTCAATAGCACCTCAGCAGTTAGGTTACAGAGAGAGGGGTCCGTTCGACTCTGGGACTGGATGAGGGGGAAGACCAGCAGGAGCCCCATCCGCGACGTGAAGGGTGCTTGCTCAGGCTGCTGCAGCAGGCCCTGGCGCTTGAGCAGGGCCAAGGTCTCTTCATCTCCAGAACTTTCCCTCTCATGCTGCTCCTCCAGGGCCAGCTGGCGCTGGGCATTCCACAGCCCTCGCAAGGCATTCAGGCGGTATTCCAGCAGGCGGGCGTAGGCATTGCTCTGATTCCCACAAACGGAGCGCAAACGTTCTGCTAACTCTGTTGGGTTCTTGGTCTCAAATGTTAAGATCTAAAGGAACATGGAACAGAGGAGTGAGTGTGCACTGCTTTCATCAAAGTGGCTATGGAAGCAAATGCACATCAAGATTATTTTAATTGCCACCAAATTAAAAAAATGTACTCTAAGGGTGGAAACATAACAATGAAATCCTCCTCTGAATAACTAATGTGAGCTAACAAAAGATTGTAAAAAGGAAAGGAAAACGTAGACTGTAAAGTCCTTGGCTGATAAAATGACCCTGCCAGGCTTTTCTGTTAGGGTTTCTATTAAAATCAGCATTAGAGAGGCTGGAGATGTAGCTCAGTGTACAGTGTGTACCATACATGCTAAGGCCCTCAGTCTTCAGCAGGAAGAATGAGAAAGGAGGGAGGGAAAGGAAGGAGGGAAAAAAAGGGAAGGGAGGAAGTGACACAGAGGGAGAAACAAAGAAACCCAGGAAAATAAGAGCCCAAGGTAGGGGATGGTGGCACATTTGTAGTCCCAGCTCTTTAGCAGCCAAGGCAGGAGGATTCAGAACTTAAGGCCAGCCTGGGCTATACAGACATTAAAAAGACCAAACAAAAATCACAAGTTCAAATCATAAAAGCATACCATTAAATGAGAAAGAATAGGGCTGGGAATATGGCCTAGTGGCAAGAGTGCTTGCCTCGTATACATGAAGCCCTGGGTTCGATTCCCCAGCACCACATATATAGAAAAAGGCCAGAAGTAGCGCTGTGGCTCAAGTGGCAGAGTGCTAGCCTTGAGCAAAAAGAAGCCAAGGACAGTGCTCAGGCCCTGAATCCAAGGCCCAGGACTGGCAAAAAAAAAAAAAAAAGGTGAAAGAATAATCTAATTAATTTTATTTTTGAAAAATCAAAGTACTAATCTTCATAAAATGCTGTTGAGGGTTTCGAAATTTGGTTTGGTTTTGAGAGAGTCTTAATTGTGTAGCACAGGTCTGGGATAAAGGCATTGTACCACTACACTTGACTAATCTTGAATTATAAATATTGTGTGACTAATTCTTACTATCAGATGGCCTGTGAGTGAAAAGCAACCTAAATCTTATCTTTACTCTTCAAAACCCAATACACCACTAATGAATGTTTACTTACTGCTTTTTTTATTTTGAAGCCCCCCCCTTCTTTTGTTCACCCACTACTTAGGTCTGTGCCCAATATGGACATATTCATGCACCCATTGTTCTTTCTAAAACATGATTACCAGGAGAGTTTCTCTAGATTTTCATGAGCTGGGAGATAATGAAGTCATTACATCTTCTAGCAACTCTATGAGGAAGGACCTAGCTCTCAGGCTAAAGTATTAAAGTATTGTATAACTACTTAAAGATAATATTTTTAAATGGCTAAAAAAATAAGGAAGCTGGGGCTGGGAATATGGCCTAGTGGCAAGAGTGCTTGCCTCGTATACATGAAGTCCTGGGTTCGATTCCTCAGCACCACATATATAGAAAACAGCCAGAACTGGTGCTGTGGCTCAAGAGGCAGAGTGCTAGCCTTCAGCAAAAAGAAGCCAGGGACAGTGCTCAGGCCCTGAGTCCGAGCTCCAGGACTGGCCAAAAAAAAAAAAAAAAAAAAAAAGGAAGCACTAAAGTACATTTCCAAATGTAATGCTTCACATAAGGTAAAGGAGGATACATTAGCAGGAGCATACCACAGTAAGGACTGGGTTCTCAGTGGACCACAGGGTAGGAAGAGGCTTGGAAGGAAAGCTAAAGAACTTCAGTTAGGTCATCTGACATTAAGAAAGGTCATAATACACTTTATGCAATAGAAATTGTAAAGTCTGCCTTTGTAAACGTTATTGGTCTAATACGGTAACAAGAACTCTCAGATGACACTAATCCTTTAACTACTTTGCTTAGCTATATAGGCAACTCACTACATGGAACTGAAAATTTTGCAGTGGAAAAACAACACAACAGCAAAAAGGAAGGAGCAAAAACTAAAGAAAAACAAAGCAAGGTAAGTCAGAGAAGTTGCGCAGCTTGAGTAGAAAATGAAGTTGACAACAAGCATTATAACCAAAGAAGAAAAAAAGATATGTAGGGGAGAAAAAGCTATTGACATAGAAAAAGAAAATGTGGGGGTGGGAATGTGTCTTAGTGGTAGAGGGCTTGCCTAGCATGCATGGAACCCTGGGTTCAATTCCTTAGCACCACATAAACAGAAAAAGCCAGAAGTGGTACTGTGCTCAAGGGGTAGAGCACTAGCCTTGAGCACAGAGAGACTCCGGGGTAGTGCCCAGGCCCCGAATTGAAGCCGCAGGACTGGCCAAAAAAAAAAAATAATAATAATAATAAATTTAAAAATGTGGGGGGCTGGGGATATGGCCTAGTGGCAAGAGTGCCTGCCTCATATACATGAGGCCCTGGGTTCGATTCCCGAGCACCACATATACAGAAAATGGCCAGAAGTGGCGCTGTGGCTCAAGTGGCAGAGTGCTAGCCTTGAGCAAAAAAAGAAGCCAGGGACAGTGCTCAGGCCCTGAGTTCAAGCCCCAGGACTGGCCAAAAAAAAAAAAAAAATGTGAGACCTCACACAGGCCCTGGAATCACCTTTCTGATCATGAACTGGGGCAGGTTACAGGGAACCTGCTCTGGGCTTCCACTAGCACATGAAGCGCTCAGTGAAATAAATGTACCATTTACAGAGCAGAAGCACTGCTCTACAGGGGAGAAACTGAGCAAACGGGAAACCAGGAAGAGGAAGCTAAGGCTTGGATACAACAAATCTAAAAACTCAAAGAAGTCAGCTAGCAGAGGTGGAAAGGGCAGGAAAGCTGGGTCAGATGACCTGCAATTGCAGGTCATGGCTTCCTCCCTCTGGAACACAGTCAAGGTGGAAGTTACTCCAATTCTATGAACAAGCTTTCTTCTGGAGCCCAGAAAAACCACCAAAAGATGTTCTTGGCAAAGAGTCACCAACTGTTGATGCTCATCAAAAAGATGGCAAAGACGAAACCACTTTTGGTAGATTTTTTTTAAAGAACAGGGGAAGATGTCTCAGCAACAAAACCCCTTTAGAATGATCCGAAGGTCCACCCACAGATTTTATTTACCCTCTGTACACAGAATAGATGCTTTTGGAGCAAGCACTGGGAAATACAGCAAGAACAACTGGAAAATGGGAAAAGAAAAACTAACAGAATAAATAAATGACAGAACAAATAAGGACCACAGAAAAGATGCAAGAAACTGATCAAGACAGTAAAAGCAAGCCAGATGCTGGTGGCTTATACCTGTAATCCTAGCTATTCAGGAGGCTGAATCTTGATCCAAAGCCAGCCTGAGCAGGAAAGTCCTGTGAGATTCATCTCCAATGAACCAGCAAAAAGGGAGAAGTGGAGCTGTGGCACAAGTGACAGAGAGCTAGCTTTCAGCAAAAAAGCTCTGGGGTAGTGCCAAAGCCCTAATGAGTTCAAGCCCTAGGACCCACACAGGGTCCTGTAAGATGGTAAAAGCAAAGAAGGCTATGCTGAATGAAAGTAGTTAAAAAATGACTTAATGACAATTTAAATGGATGTTTTTTATTAAACACACACAAGAAAAAAACAGAAAATACTGTAAAAACAAATAAATTTTGTAAGACTTCATATTTATAATTCCAGCTACTCAGGAGGATCAAGGTCCAAGGCTAGGCCATTCAAAAAATATCAAGACCTTATCTCAAATAACCTGGGTTGGGGTTGTTCATGCTTGTCATCTCAGCTATGTGAGAAGGATAAATAGGAGGACTGTGTCCAGGCTGGCCCTAGTGTAAATGTGTAATACCTTATTCAAAAATAACTAAAGCAAAAAAGGGCTGAAGGCATGTGTTCAAGTAGTAGAGCACCTGCCTAGCAAGTACAAGGCCCTAAGTTCAAAATCCAAAGTTTGAGGGGCTGGGAATATGGCTTAGTGGTAGTGTGCTTGCCTTTCATGCATGAAGCCCTGGGTTCGATTCCTCAGCACCACATAAACAGAAAAATCTCGGGCTGGGGATATGGCCTAGTGGCAAGAGTGCTTGCCTTGTATACATGAGGCCCTGGGTTCGATTTCCCAGCACCACATATACAGAAAACGACCAGAAGTGGCGCTGTGGCTCAAGTGGCAGAGTGCTAGCCTTGAGCAAAAAGAAGCCAGGGACAGTGCTCAGGCCCTGAGTTCAAGGCCCAGGACTGGCAAAAAAAAAAAAAAATCTCGAAGTGGCATTGTGGCTCAAATGTTAGCCTAAGACTGGCAAAAATAAAAATAAATTAAAATCAAAGTTTGAATTATAACAAAAATGTATCAGTTAATCTAGCAGATCACATACTATACCCAATCATCATAAAATTCCCATCAACTTAGCCAAAAACTTTAAACGAATCTCAGTGAAATTTTGTTGAGTAAAAGAAGCCAATTTCAAAAGGTTACATGAAGGGCAAAGGGTGAAGTTCAGCAGTACAGTACAGACTTACTACATGCACAAGGTTCTGAGTTCCATCCTAATCACCAAGAAAATATTTTAAATCCAAAATATCAAAAGGTGGGCTGGGAATATGGCCTAGTGGTAAAGTGCTTGTCTTGTATACATGAAGCCTTGGGTTCCATTCCTTAGCACCACATATATAGAAAAAGCTGGAAGCAATGCTGTGGCTCAAGGGGGAAAGCCTTGAGCAAAAAGAAGCCAGGGACAGTGCTCAGGGCCTGAGTTCAAGCCTCAAGATTGGCAAAAAAAAAAAATCAAAAGGTGCTGGGTGCCAATGGCTCATGTCTGTAATCCTACCTACTCAGGAGGCTGAGGTCTGAGGATCAAGGTTCAAAACCAGCCTGGCAGACAAAACCTCCAGACTCTTATCTTCGATTAACCAGCACAAAGTCTGAATTAGAAGTGTAGTTCAAGCGGTAGAGCACTAGCTATGAGCAAAAAAGTAAACAGTGTGAGATCCTGAGTCCAAATCCCAATACACACACACATACACACATACATATGCACATGCACGCTTGCGCATGACAACATACTCATCAGTTAGAGTACTTTTATCTTTCTTTCAGGGGCAGTCCTGGGGTTTTTACTAGGCCCTTGTGTTTTCTCTAATACTTGAGCCACATGTGGTTCCATTTCCTGAATTTTGGTGGTTAACTGGAAATGTCTCAGGGACTTTCCTGCTTGGGCTGGCTTTGAACCACCATTCTCAGCCATAAGCCTCCTAAGTAGCTAAGATTACAGGCATGAGCCATCCGTGCCCAGCTTTAAAAAAAAAATTACATTTTTAATCTGAACAGCTTTAAACATTTATGGACATATGAATAAGAATTATTATAGCATTTCCACAATGATTTTGTGGTTTTTTTCCCCCTACACACCACAACCTTTAGGTCCACATGCACAGGTCATGTACTTAGGAATTTGAAGCAACTATTCAGTAATTCAATCCAGGACTTAATCGAACTCAAGAATGAAAGAGCAACTCAGTAAGTCCAGCTATACTTTTATTATTTATCTCAAACACTGAGGGCCTCTGAAATAGGCTATTTCATGGTATATAAAATGATGAATGTGGCAGAATCTAACTTTAACATTACAAGTAGTTAATAAAAAACTATATAATAAGTTTTGTATCTTTCTGAAAAGTCTATTTTTATTAGTCCTTCAACTGTATTTTAGCATTCTACTTGAAGGACAGATTTTCTAAAAGGATCATAGCTGTAATAAAATTAACCAAATGTTGTGTTTATTGATTTGGTGGGATGCAAAGCATATTGCTTTCAGAAACCCATTAGACTCCTCAGCAGTACCCATCTCAACAACTGTCTGCTGTGCAGCTGCTTTTACAATTCTCAACTCTGAAGGTCATGGCCTAAAATCATTTTATGAAGGCATTATACTTTGGGGTTTTAGTAAGTCAGCTATGGAGGATCTATTTTGGTACTCATGAATATTGAATGACTTGTCTCAGATCCTTATATAAACCACTACACTTAGTGACTACTCCTGACCAAATGTCATTAGAAAATTAATATTTTTTAATCCCAGCTACCCAGGAGGCACAGACTAGGAGGCTCATAGTTTTGAGGCCTGGACAGAGAAAATGTTAGTGAGACTCCATCTAAATTGACAAACAAAAAGGCAGCTGCTGGTGGCTCCCACCTGTAATCCTAGCTACTCAGGGAGCTGATACCTATAAGACCATAGTTTGGAGCTAGCTCAGGCAGAAGAGGCCTTGAGATTCTATCTCCAATTAATCAGCAAAATGCTGGACTGGAAGCATGACTCAAGTGGTAAAGTACCAACTAGACGAGCACTAGTAGCTCACACCTGTAGTCCTGTCTACTCCAGAGCTGAGATCTGAGGATCACTGTTTGAAACCAGCCTAGTAGGAAAGTTCGGGAGACTCTTATCTGCAATTCACCAACAGTGGAGCTGTGACTCAAATAGCACAGCAAAGAGGGTAAGGGGCAATGCACAGTCCCTGAGACTGGCACTAAAAAAAACAAACAAAAAAGAAACCTGGAAACAACCCAAATATTCACCAATAGGAGAATGAATAGACTTGGATATACTTACAAGGTCAAGGAAGAATCATGTAACATACATGAGGCAATAAATAAATAAATATGGCATACAAAATGGAAAAGCAAAAGAAAAAATTCAGGATAGAAGTTTCCCATGAGGAAGAGCTAGGTTAGATTCTAGATTCCATAGCAGACTTATCTGTTCTTTACCTATTTATCTAGTGCTGGTACTAAATAAACATTAATTGTAATTCTTTTTTTTTCTTTTCTTTTCTTTTTTTTTTTTTTGCCAGTCCTGGGGCTTGGACTCAGGGCCTGAGCACTGTCCCTGACTTCTTTTTGCTCAAGGCTAGCACTTTTCCCCTTGAGCCAGAATGCCACTTCTGGCTTTTTCTGTTTAGTGGTACTGAGGAATTGAACCCAGGGCTTCATACATGCTAGGCAAGCACTCTACCGCTAAGCCACATTCACAGCCCCTTAACTGTAATTCTTATTGGCTCATATTCCAGCATGAAAAGTGGGCCACAGTACTATGCTTGCTGCTCATAAGCACTTAATGGTTATTCCAGGGCTGTAGCTAGCAGAAAGCTGGGTTAGGGGAAGAGACTGCTTCCAAGAAGACATTTGGCAAGACCTACAGATATATGTAGGTACGTGTGTGTGTACACACACATATACACATGTATATACATATACACACCTACATATATGTATACATGTGTAAGTGTATATGTGTATACGCATACATGTATGTGTACATATGTGTATAAATTCCTATATACATAAGAATGTATATGTATGGGGGCACTCAGGGACAAAAATGCAGCTGGACACCCGCAGTGCATAGAACAGCCCTATGACAAAGAATTATCTGATTCAATATGTTACTAGCACCAAGGTCCGCAGTGACCCCTTGACAGAGTACATATACTAGCCCACTCCTGCCCTCCCACATTGGGTGGAACCACTACCTCTCCTAAGAGATACAAGTCCTCAGGATCCCCCATAGGAAGGACTCTAATCTATGCATAGAAGTCGTATAGATGACTGTAAGGTATAATTGCTGTGAGGATTCACTTATCTTTATATACCTTCCACACCAAAAGCTCAATATAGTTTGATTGCTTCTCCTAAAATCAAGCCCAGTGCCCAGCACCTAGCATGTGACAAGCACTTAATATCACTAATACTATTTATTATGTTAGGGGAAGTACTAGGGTTTGAACATAGGGTCCCACTCAAGCTTGCTAGGCAGGTAGGTGCTCTACCACTTGAACCATGCTAATATATTTTTAAAATCTTATTCAAAAGGCTTTCAAACTGTCCAGATAGCTTTTAAGTTTGTCTGTTCTTTTCACTAACATATCCCAAGCACCAGGTGCCAGGATTCAATAAACATTTTTGGGTAAATTAATTGCTAAGAGTGTAAGAGTGTGGCTCGGCATGCACTTATCTCCCCTATGGGACAAAGCAACAAATAGGAGCAAACTACAGTCCTTAAGGAGGCACTGTGCACAAACATACCCCAAGGCCAGCCCAGGGAGATTAGTGGCCTCCTTCTCCTCTTTTCCAGTCAGGTTGTCCACTTCTGCCAGACCAAGACAATAGTCTGCCCTATATTTTGTTTACTGTATCAGAGATATGGATTCTGCATGTGTAGCCCATCAGTGCTTGGCTGTGTGACCCAGGAATACAAATGGCACCCACAGTGACTCCTCAATGGAAATCCCTGGTGGTGAACCAAGGCCCAGTGAAAAACCCCGAGAAATGTAACTATGTTGTAGCCATAAAGTCTTGCCCTGATACTCATTTCCTGCTCACAGCTGTGCTGGCTAATTAAGACTGCCTGGAAGCCTCCTCTATTGCCTTACTGCTTATTTCTCCTAAATCAAAAGACTCCACTTTAGAATTCCAATCCATCTGTCTCCCTCTGTCTGCAGAGAACAAATGTTCAGAAAAAACTAACTAATCAGCTAAAATTCAAAGTACCTCTCCTGGTTAAGGCTGTTTAAGGCACTGTCCCGGGCAGGAGTGAGGAGGAGCCTGTGGATAAGCTACTAGAACCAGTGCAGGTGCAAGATGTGCTCCTTACACACACTCTGATCCCTTCTGGGCAGAACCAGTCAAATACAGAAACTCTTCTGTTGAAATTGACACATGTCAAACAGGGCTCACTCAAAATAATGTGACCACCAGCCAATGGCATGCTGGAGAATGCATATCCCTCAAAAACAATTCCAATTAAAGAGTGCCTTAAAATGCTGACATACCAAACAAACTCAATCTGTGCAGTGAATTTGGCATTCTGACTGTAGGTTGCAATCCCTGTGGGTTCCCATTCTTTGTACCTCTGTTTTCCTTTTCACCATAACTATATGCACTTATTACATACAACATACATTTATATATTTCACAGGAAGGAAGACAATGTTAAATCAAAAATCCCTGGTGAACTCCTAGGCATCTATCCTGAACAACAGGTCCCAGGATACCATAAAGACATCTGCACTTCCATGTTTATCGCTGCATAATTCACAATAGCCAAAATATGGAAACAACCCAGATGCCCCACTACATATGAATGGATCCCAAAAATGTGGTACCTGTACACAATGATGTAATACTACATAGTGATTAGAAATGATAAAATAATGGTATTCGCAGGGAAATGATCAGATCTTGAACAAATAATGTTGAGCGAGACAAGCCTAGAACACTGAACAAAGGCGCATGGTCTCCTTGGTATATGATTGTTTGGGGGGGGAGAACAGTAGAGATCAGGTCTGTAAAATAACAAACTTCTTTTCAAATGCCATTTCCACATGTTTGGGTCAGCAACTTTACATTATGTATCTAAAACCAAACAATTACTAAACAAACATAAAAAGGTCTAGGATAGACCTATCAGAGGATCACAATAGCTCAACAGCTATGTACATATGATTATATATGATGAGGCTAAGCAAAATGAACTCCAAGAGAAGGAAACAGGAGGATTTTATTGTTGTCATTATGTTTAATGTACTAGGTGAATTTCCTTTGGCGTACCCCAAGTGGTTACTGTATATAATTTTGGTATACTGGATATTGTATATATGCTTACCTGAACTAGAGAAGGGAAAGAAAAATGAGGGAGGGTGTAATAAATATGACAAGAAATGTACCCACTACCTTATTATGTAACTGTACCCCCCTCTGTACATACCTTGTCAATAAAATTTAATTAAAAAAATCTCTGGTGATAAGTAAATTAGCATCTGCCAAATAGACTTTTTGATTTTTTTTTTTTTTTGGCCAGTCCTGGGGCTTGGACTCAGGACCTGAGCACTGTCCCTGGCTTCTTCTTGCTCAAGGCTAGCACTCTGCCATTTGAGCCATAGCGCCACTTCTGGCCATTTTCTGTATATGTGGTGCTGGGGAATCGAACCCAGAGCCTCATGTATACGAGGCAAGCACTCCTGCCACTAGGCCATATCCCCAGCCCCCAAATAGACTTTTTGAAAAATTAGGCTCCAAGATTGGGAAGAATAGTAATTGTGACTGAAACACAAAGGCAGGAACATCTTGAGAAGTTACCTAATACTAACTGTCAATGTGCGTATATCACAGGTTAGGCTCACCATGGACAATCCTGAGCTGGGGTTCTATTTTCTTTCTTCTATTCCAACCGAGCAGAAAGCCACACCACACTCTGGGTTTTCCTAATGCTGAGATGCTCAGGCAGGAAGAGAAAAGGCTCCCATGGCAGGTGCTCGGGGCAGAAGGAGAAGAGCCCCATGGCAGGTGGCAAGAATTGCTGACTTAGAACATAAGGACAGTATGCTGTGCAAGCTGTGCTTGCTCTTGTGCCAACTGCTGCCAGATGAACTATAAACACATTCCATTTACATGAGTGGCGTGTAATAGGACAACATACAGAATTCCATGCTCGGGTTTTGATAGGCCATCACCTTACAGACTCTGCCAGCATCCCTACCCCACTCCCCTTGAGATGGCAGAATAATGTTTTTCTCAGTTTGACAGGCTATGAAATTAATGATGGAGTGCAGTGAATTTACAAGTTGAACATTGTAAAGACCAAATATCTAAACAGCAGGTGGAAAAAGTCTTCTTATGTGTGGTACCTAAGTCAAGTAAGTCACTGCAGCACAGTCAAGAGTTATTCCTGCTTTGATACTGAGAGACAACTTTGACTGACACAAGAGTAGTTCTACAGGGGGCACATCAGGAGCCTGATTCTTTATTCCTATGACTCTAGCATCTTTCTATTTGTGTAGCTACTCTAAGGCAAGAAGTCAGGCACTGATCATTTGATGAACGAGGGATATAAGTTTCAGCATAGAGAGTCTGGCACCCCCCAAAACAGGATTGGTTGCTTATGCTCCTGAAAGGTGAGCTCCACACAGCTACTAGGAACATTTACTTTCACGGAGGAATTATGTGGACCATAATACTACTTTTATTTAAAATGTCTGAGTGGCCTAGTGGTAGAGTGCTTGTCTAGCATACATGAAGCCCTGGGTTCCATTCCTCAGCACCACATATACAGAAAAAAAAGCCAGAAGTGGGCTGGGAATATGACCTCGTATACATGAAGCCCTGGGTTCGATTCCCCAGCACCACATATATAGGAAACAGCCAGAAGTGGTGCTGTGGCTCAAGTGGCAGAGTGCTAGCCTTGAGCAAAAAAAGGAAGCCAGGGACAGTGCTCAGGCCCTGAGTCCAAGCCCCAGAACTGGCAAAAATAAAAGTCTGAGTGTGTATGGGTGTGTTAATTTATTTGGGTTTTTTTGTTCGTTTATTTGTGTGTATATGTATGTGTGATGTATGTGTGCTTGTCTTGGGGCTTGAACTCAAGACCTCCACACTGTCCCTGAGCTTTTTTGCTCAAGACAAGCATTTCATCACTTGAGCCATAGCTCCACTATTGGCTTTGTTTGGTAGTTAACTGGAGATAAGCATCTCACAGGGCTGGGAATATGGCCTAGTGGCAAGAGTGCTTGCCTTGTATACAAGAAGCCCTGGGTTCGATTCCCCAGCACCACATATATAAAAAAATGGTCAGAAGTGGCACTGTGGCTCAAGTGGCAGAGTACTAGCCTTGAGCAAAAAGAAGCCAGGGACAGTGCTCAGGCCCTGAGTCCAAGCTCAGGACTGGGGGAAAAAAAAAGAATCTCACAGACTTTCTTGCCCAGATAGGCTTCAAACTGCAATCCTTAGATCTCAGCCTCCAGAGTATAGGCATGACCCACCAGCATCCAGCCTTATGTATGTATTTTACATATGAAAGTATATATGAGTGGGGCATCAGTGGCTCACGCTTGTAATCCTAGCTACTCAGGAGGCTGAGATCTGAGACTTATGGTTCGAAGTCAGCCCGGGCAGGAAAGTTCATGAGACTCTTATCTCCAATTAACCACCAGAAAACTGGAAGTGGCGCTGTGGCTCAAGTGGTAGAATGCTAGCCTTGAGCTGAAGAGCCCAGGAACAGGTACAGAGTTCAAGTCCCACAACAGACAAAAAAAAAAAGTATATATGAAGGCTGGGAATGTGGCTTAGTGGTAGAGTACTTGCCTAGCATGCATGAAGCCCTGGGTTCGATTCCTCAGTACCACAGAAACAGAAAAAGCTGGAAATAGCGTGGTTGCTCACATGGTAGAGTGCTAGCCTTGGGCAAAAGAAGTTCAGGGACAGTGCCAGGCCCTGAGTTCAAGCCCCAGTATGAAAGGAAGGAAAGGAAAGAAGGGAAGGAAGGAAGGAAGGAAGGAAGGAAGGAAGGAAGGAAGGAAGGAAGGAAGGAAGGAAGGAAGGAAGGACGGAAAGAAGGAAGGAAGGAAGGAAGGATGGATATATGACTAGGAAACAATGAGGGAAGGGGTAACATTGTCCAAAAAGACATTTACTCATTAACTGACTTACGTAACTGTAACCCCTCTGTACCTCACCTCTATAATAAAAATTAATTTTGAAGGAAATATATACATATACTAAACATTTATATATGTAAGAAAAGAGAGAAGTTTAAAATCGCAAAAGCGATATTTTTTAATCTTTATTTTCTAGTGTGTACAATAAATACATTTTCCTTTGAATGTGTGAATGAAAAGGGATAAATATATTATCATAGGAAAATACTTAGAAGGCTGGGGATAGCTCAGTGGTAGAGTACAGTCCTGGCATGCAGAGTGCCCTGGGTTCCACACTCAACACTGCCATAAAAAGAAGAGAAAACACTCTGAAAATACAATAGTATATGTACAGCAGTGTTACTGCAGCGGTAGACACTATGTTGAAAATGAACTGTAGAACTTACTGTCGAGATGGGGCTGGGAATATGGCCTAGTGGTAAGAGTACTTGCCTCGTATACATGAAGTCCTGGGTTCAATTCCCCAGCACGACATATACAGAAAACGGCCAGAAGTGGCGCTGTGGCTCAAGTGGCAGAGTGTTAGCCTTGAGCAAAAAGAAGCCAGGGATAGTGCTCAGGCCCTGAGTCCAGTCCAGGACCGGCAAAAAAAATAAAATAAATAACATCAAGTAAATAAAAATACACATAGAGAAGTCTACAAACAAATATTGGAAATGCCATTTTAAGTTTTTGCTGGGTGCTATTGGTGTATGACTATAATTTTGGCTATTCAGGAAGCTGAAATCTAAGGATCACAGTTCTCTGCCATACAGATATATCCAAAGACTGTTCGATTAACTACCAAGAAAAGCCAGAAGTAGAGGTGTGGCTCAAATGGTAGAGCACCAGCCTTGAATGAAAAAGGCAAGCAAGGGTACAAGTCCTGGAGTTCAACTCTCATACCAGCACAAAAAATAAATAATGGGGGCTGGGGATATGGCCTAGTGGCAAGAGTGCTTGCCTCGTATACATGAGGCCCTGGGTTCAATTCCCCAGCACCACATATACAGAAAACGGCCAGAAGTGGCGCTGTGGCTCAAGTGGCAGAGTGCTAGCCTTGAGCAAAAAGAAGCCAGGGACAGTGCTCAGGCCCTGAGTTCAAGGCCCAGAACTGGCCAAAAAAAAAACAAAAATAAATAAATAATGTTTGAGTGATATTTTCATGTCAACTTATTGTGCAGAAAAGAGACTAAATAGCAAATACACACCAAGTATATTTCTTCCTTCTTTCTCCCTGTTCTTGTGGGGAAAAGTCACATGGAAACTTTTCTTCTTGTGATAATATATGAGTCTGAGTCCCAATTTCTTCAAGCTGAGAATAGACAGCAAAATTGGGCAGAGAAGATTCAGCGGTCAGCAGGAAGCACATATCCTTAATCCCAAACTTTTCCTACAAACAGTGCGTGGAGTATGTTAGAAGAAACATGGGTGGGGAGGTGCAGGAGAATTTTACTTTTCACAAAGGCTATGGGCAGAGGAGAAAATTGGATGCAATTAAAGAAGACTAGCTAATTCTAGAAAAGCAATGAAAAAGTAGTGAATACCTTGAACAATTTCATATTTCTGAAAAGTTTTCTAGGCTCTAGAAAGGTCACTGACTGAAAGAATACAACGTTTTATTTATTTACTTATTTATTTATTTAGTCAGTTGCGAGGCCTAAGTGCTGTCCCTGAATTCCTTTTTTTTTTTTATTAATTGAACATAAATTTTTTTACAAGGTGTTGTGCAAAGAGGGTGCAGTTACATAGTAGGGCAGTGTGTACATTTCTTGTGATATCTTACAACCTGTTTTTCCATCCCTTGTCTAGGTCAGGTAGACACATATGCAATATACAATGTATCAAGCACATATACAGTGTTCACAGACTTGGTCTCTACTGTCTCTCCGTCTCCCTTTGTTAACAGTCATATATCAGGGAGATCATGCCCCTTTGTTTTCTGTGTTCTAGGCTTGTCTCACTCAACATTATTTGTTCGAGTTCTGACCATTTCCCTGCGAATAACAGTATTTCACCATTCCTAATCGCTATGTAGTATTCCATTGTGTATAAGTACCATATTTTTTTGATCCATTCGTCTGTGGAGGGGCATCTGGGTTGTTTCCATATTTTGGCTATTGTGAATTGTGCCGCGATAAACATGGAAGTACAAATGTCTTTTTGATATCTTGGGTTTTGCTGTTTAGGATAGATGCCTAGGAGTGGTATGGCTGTGTCCCTGAATTCATGAGCTCAAGGCTAGTGCCACTACAGTCACAGTGCCACTTTCAGTTTTCTGGTGGTTAATTGGAGATAAGAGTATCACAGACTTTCCTGGCCAGGCTGGCTTTGAACTGTGATCCTCAGATCTCAGCCTCCTGAGTATACCTCAGCCTCCTGAGTATACCTAGGATGACAGGCTTGAGCAACTGGAGCCCATCTACAATATTTTTTAATTTTGCTATCAAATAACTTCTTAGAACTTGAAACCTATAACATGCTATTCTTTTTTTTTTTTGGTCAGTCCTGGGCCTTGGACTCAGGGCCTGAGCACTGTCCCTGGCTTCTTCCCGCTCAAGGCTAGCACTCTGCCACCTGAGCCACAGCGCCCCTTCTGGCCGAGAGCTTCATGTGTAGGAGGCAAGCACTCTTGCCACTAGGCCATATTCCCAGCCCCTAACATGCTATTCTTTTATTTATTTATTTATTTATTTATTTATTCATTCATTCATTCATTCATTCATTCATTTATTCATTTACTTTTGCCAGTCCTGGGCCTTGGACTCAGGGCCTGAGCACTGTCCCTAGCTTCTTTTTGCTCAAGGCTAGCACTCTGCCACTTGAGTCACAGCACCACTTCTGGCCATTTTCTGTATATGTGGTGCTGGGGAATCGAACCCAGGGCTTCAAGTATACGAGGCAAGCGCTCTTGCCACTAGGCCATATCCCAAGCCCCTAACATGCTATTCTTAAGGGCTGGGAATGTGGCTTAGCGGTAGAGTGCTTGCAGAGTACATGAAGTTTGATTCCTCAGCACCACATAAACAGAAAAAGCTGGAAGTGGCACTGTGGCTCATGTGACAGAGTGCTAGTGAGCAAAAGGAAGCCAGGGACAGTGCTCAGGCCCTGCGTTCAAGCCCTAAGATGGGCAAAAAACAAACAAACAAAAACATATGCTCTTCTTACAATATAATCAAAGAAAGTGGTAATTATGTCTGGGGAAATCACATATTCTTAGAAGAACATTATTTCATGTAACTTCTGTTTTGTTTGGAGCAATGCTGTTAGGTTCTTCTGAGCATCCAGGTGTCTAGGAACACAAGGATCTACTCCTGAGAGGTTAAAGCACTTATTTTACTTTTCTTTCACAAAAATCTGAGCAATTCTGGGTGCTGGTGGCTTACATTGTAATCCTAGCTACACCAGAGGCTAAGATCTGAGGATCACAGTTCCAAGCTAATCTGGATAGGAAAGTCCATGTGATTCTTATCTCCATTTAATCAACAGAAAGTGAGAAGTGGAAGGTGTGGCTCAAGTGGTAGAGCATTAGCCCACAGTTCAAGCCCCAGTATTTGCATATTTGTGTCTCTGTGCAAGTACACGCGCGTGCACGCACACACGTGTACACACACCACACACAGGTCTTGTTTACTAGCTACCTGGCTTCATATTCCAGGAAAGGCGCCTCAATTTGGTTTGAATGGGAGCTCATCTTCTACATCCTGTAGATGTGAAGGTATGTCCCTAGCTTTCGGTGTAGCTGCATCAAATTAGCAGTGCTATATACCCTTCCTGACTTGCTTTACCACCAATAGAAAGGCTGTCCCAACCCTCCCCCACCCCCACACATGAAGAGGAGAAGGCTCATTATCAGGTGGGAATGGTGGAGGGACCTATCACTTCTCATCAAACATGCAAGGTGGGGTCACTTTAGTGTCTGCCAGGACAGGATAAGGGAATCTGGCTGGCCTACTTGCTATCTCAGAATACCATATATAGCATTTAAGGTCTTGAAATGTGGAAATTACTACAGGGAAACATAAACATAGGCAACAGTTTTCTGAATAGAGTTCCAACTATCAGCTAGTGGCTCCTGCCAGTAATCATAGCTACTCACGAGGCTAAGATCTGAGGATCCTGATTCAAAGCCAGCCTAAACAGGAGAGTCTGTGAGACTCCTTTAACTAATCACAGAAAAAGCTGGAAGTGGCACTGTGGCTCGAGTGGTAGAGTGCTAGCTTTGAGCAAAAGAGCTCAGAATAATGCCTGGGTCCTGAGGTCAAGCCCTAGGACTGAAAAAAATAAAATAAAATAAAAATAAAGAGCTAGAGAGCTCCCAGACTCTGGTAGCTCACTCCTGAAATCCTAGCTATTCAAGAGGCTGAGATCTGGGCTGGGGATATGGCCTAGTGGCAAGAGTGCTTGCCTCCCATACATGAGGCCCTGGGTTCGATTCCCCAGCACCACATATACAGAAAATGGCCAGAAGTGGCGCTGTGGCTCAAGTGGCAGAGTGCTAGCCTTGAGCAAGAAGAAGCCAGGGACAGTGCTCAGGCCCTGAGTCCAAGCCCCAGGACTGGCAAAAAAAAAAGAGGCTGAGATCTGAGGATCTCTGTTTAAAGCCAGTCTGCATAAGAAAGTCTGTAAGAATCTCATCTCCAGTCAACCAAAAAGCCAGAAGTGGAGGTGTGTGTAATAAGTGATAAGATGCCATCCTTGGGCAAAAAAAGCTAAGGAGCAGTGCCCAGGCCCTGAGTTAAGCCCCAGTATAAGGCATATGTGTGCGTGCGTGTGCACGCGCACACATACACACACACACAGAGGCAATTTCAAGGCTACAGTGTGTGTGGCTGGGGCAGCTTGGACCCAGCTTAGTAAGCACCAGGCCCCAAGTTCAGACCTCAGTACTGGGCCAAAACAAAACATCTGTTAACTAAGTTCCTTAACATTCATAAGTACTTCATTCAATAATAAGGAAAGCAAACATATTACAGAGACGAGATTGCAAGTTCTCATTTTTCTTCTCTGTACAGGAGATAGCTAAATGATTCTTATTAGACTTTTTTCATTTGAAATTATCAATGCAAACCACAGACACATAAAGAATGAAGAAAAGATCCATTACAAATACAAGCTTAATACTAATATTTTGTTGGTGTAACAGCTCTACTTAAATGAGGCATCTGTAGTTATTAGCACTGCTAAACCTACAATTCACGTAGTTTACAAATTATGCATCACCTTATTGTTAATCTAAAACTGCTACACACTGTGCTCTGACCTAGTAATTCAGCCACCTATAGGTTTCTGTAGAAATATGAGTGATGTGAACGTATGCACTCCCATGTGCCTTATGCTGGAACATTAGCACATCTACAAATGTGCTAACAGCATTTCTAGACCCAAAGTTACATAAAATAAATTCAACCTTACTGGGAGAGAAACCAACAGAGCTAGAGCTGGGTGCTGGTGGTTTATGCCTATAATACTACTCAGGAAACTGAGACCTGAGGATAACAGTTCAAGGCCAGCCCTGGCAGGAAAGTCCAAGAGACTCTTATCTCCAATTAAGCACCAAAAAAAGCCAGAAATAGAATTGTGCCTCAAAGTGGTAGAGCACTAGCCTGGAGTACAAAAGCACAGGAACAGCACCCAAGCCCTGAGTTCAAGCCCCATGACTGACAAAAACAAAAAACAAAAAATCCAACACAAAAATCCTGCTTGAAATATCTAATTCAATAAAATGTATACAATAAATCAATACTGAATTCAAAATTGTACATAGCTTATAACACAAGTGAAAGAAAAAAATAATAAAATTTAATCTTTTCAGGTTAGTGTAATCCCAGGCTATATTGTCCTCTCATATTTTTCAATATTTTCTCCATTTTCTGCCACATCTATATATTCTTTTTTTGTTTTGTGCCTGTACTGGGGCTTGAACTAGGGACCTCAAGTTCTTACTTAGCTTTTAGCTCAAGGTTGGCACTCTATCAGTTGGTCCACTAGTGTCTTTTTGCTAGTTAATTAGAGATGAGTCTCTTGAGGTTTGTCTGCCCAGGTTAGTTTGGAACTTCAATTGTCAGATCTCAGCCTCCTGAGCAGCTAGGACTGATTATAGGTGTGATCTACCAGTACCTGGCTTTGTATTAATTCTTTGTAACCAAAAAGTATCTAGCATAAAACATGTTCTACTTAATACCCAGTTATTTTTCATATAGGTGCAAAAAATGTGAACTTACACATGTTAGCATCTAAGAGGGAAACAAGGGAAACTTTTGCCTTTTTTTGGAGGGAGGGGGGGCAGTCTTGGAGCTTGGGATTCAGGGCCTGGGCACTGTCCCTGATTTCTTTTTGCTCAAGGCTATCACTCCTCCTCTTGAGTCACAGTGCTTCTGGCTTTTTTTTTTTTTTTTTTGGCCAGTCCTGGGGCTTGGACTCAGGGCCTGAGCACTGTCCCTGGCTTCTTTTTGCTCAGGGCTAGCACTCTGCCACTTGAGCCACAGCGCCACTTCTGGCCGTTTTCTGTATATGTCGTGCTGGGGAATTGAACCCAGAGCCTCATGTATACGAGGCAAGCACTCTTGCCACTAGGCCATATCCCCAGCCCCCCACTTCTGGCTTTTTCTGTTTATGTGGTGCTATGGAATTGAACCCAGGGCTTCGTGCATGCTAGGCAAACACTCTACGGCTAAGCCATATTCCCAGCCCAGAAGAATCTTTTGTTTTTACTTTTTTCTTTTGCCAGTCCTGGGGCTTGAACTCAGGGCCTACCCACTGTCCCTGAGCTTTTGCTCAAGGCTAGCACTCCACCATCTGAGCCACAGTGCCACTTCTGGCTTTTTCTGTTTATGTGGTACTGAGGAATAGAACCCAGGGCTTCATGGGTAGGCAAGCACTATACCACTATGCCACATTCCAAGCTCTGAGAGTAATTTTTAAGGAAATCTGGGGATAAATATTTTAACAACTACTATGCACTTTGAACACATTTCAAAAACCACTGCATCTCTTCCTAGTAAGTGTAGCTCCCTGACTTTGTAGGCCTCTGGTAGCATCTGCAAACCAGCCCTGACTACTAGATCCTCCTTCTCATCTGCCTATATATGGACATGCCCAAAGGAGAGCAGGCCCAGGGGAGGTGCTCTAAAGTAAAGCGATAAGAGCAGGCGGCCTGACAGAGAACTCTGGCTTCCTGCAGCCAACCAATTTCAGCACTCATTCCAGGTGCCAGCTATATCTACTAGACTCATCAGTGAAGTAAGAATTCTTGGCTTAAGCAAATGGGTAATTTAAGCAAACTCTTGAGTTCCATGGGGGTGTAAGGAAAGGAGGTCCTATTAAACTAATACTGGCAGTATAAATTGTTGCAGCCACTTGGGATAACTATTTGGCAGTATCTATTAAAATCTAAAACAGTCACCCGTTAGGCAACAATTCTGCATCTCAGCACCTACCCTAGAGAAATGCGGCCATGTGCACATGCAGGCCTGATGCACTCTGTTCAGTAGTGGCACCACCAGCAGGATACCAGTGGCTCATGCCTATAATCCTAGCTACTGAGGAGGTTGACAACTGAATACTGTATCAACCATGATAGAAAAGTCCATGAGACTCTATCTCCAATTAACCAGCAAAGTGCTGGCTAGTAGTAGAGGATTAGCCATGAACAAAAAAAGGCCAGCAAGAGATCAAGGCCCTGAGTTCAAGCCCAGGTATCAGTAGCATGCACACACATACATACGTAAGTTAGTTAATTAGTTAATTAATAATGGTATCTTCCAAAATGTCCATGTCCTAATCTCCCAAAGCTGTGAGGGCAAAGGAGACTGCAGATAAGATTAAATCCGGGCTAGGGATGTGGCTTAGTAGTAGAGTACTTGCCTAGCATGCACAAAGCCCTGGGTTCGATTCCTCAGTACCACATACACAGAAAAAGCCAGAAGTGGGGCTGTGGCTCAAGTGGTAGAACACTAGCCTTGAGCTAAAGAGCTCAGGGACAGGGCTCAAGGACCTGAGCTCAAGCCCTAGGACTGGAAAAAAAAAAAAAAGATAAAATACAGAATTTAGGAATGAGTTGATCTTGATTATGGGGTATGGAGGAGGCTAAATTGAACCTGACGAATAAGGTTCATATAAAAAGGATGAGCAGCTGATGGGTGCTGGTGGCTCATACCTATAATTCTAGATACTTAAGAGGCTGAGATTTGAGGCTCACTGTTCAATGCCAGCCTGGGCAGGAAAGTCTGTGAGACTCTTATCCCTAATAAACTATTCAGAAAAAAACAGAAGTGGCATTGTGGCTCAAGTGGAAGAGTGCTAGCCTTGAGCTGTTGTAGGGAACAGAGCTGACTCCATCTTGATTAGGGAAACATGGTAGGAAATGTTGGGGGGAGTAGATTAGGTCAACCTGACCACCAAATTCTGCCTCTGTAAATGGCTTGCTTTGTTGCTTGCTCTGCCCCCGGCGCCAACCTCCTACATCTGTGCTACACTTTTACCTTTATAAACCCCAATTTGAGGACTGCTTGGGGTCACGGTGGCAGCTCTTGAGTCTGTGCTGCGTCCCTGGCCAGCCAGTTCGCTTTATGCTTCCCCAATAAAACCATTTTTTTGCTTGAGACTGTCTCTGAGTAGTGTACTCTTGGAGGGACGAGGAATCCCCTCCCTCGAACCCCGTAACATTTCTAACCCCAGTAACAGAGCATAAAGGCTCATAAAGCATAGAGGCTCAGCAACAGCGTCCAAAGCTCAGAGTTGGGGGCCCAGGACCGGCAATGAATGAATGGGGAGGCAATAAATAAGATGAGGGGGGAGTCAGCTGGGAGAGCCATGCAGTACAGAGTGAGGCCCCATCTCTTTGGAAGGTGCAGGAAGGAACTACAAGCCAAGGAGGGCAGGGGCCCTCTAGAAACTGAGAACAAGCCAAGGAAACAGATTCTCCCCTGGAGCCAACAGCCGGAACCAATTCTGCCAACAGTTGACTTTTAGCCCAGTGACACTCACTGTGGACTTTTGAAAAACAGAAGGGTTCAAATTGGTGCTTCTTGAACCCACTCAGTGTGTGACAATGGGTCAGCACAGCAATAGAAAACTAAGACATTCTTCTGCCAGAGAAAGCCTAAGTCAGGCATGTCACTGTGTCTTCTGGAGCACCTAAAAATAAATCTATACATGAAGACAGAAAATAATCAAAATATTGTATTGAAAGCCGGTGCTGATGGCTTATTCTTGTAATCCTAGCTATTCAGGAGGTCTTAGAATCAAAGCTAGTCTGGCTAGGAAAGCCCATGAGACGCATATCCAAAAACTACCAGAAAAATGCCAGAAGTAGAGCTATGGGTCAAGTGGTAGAGTGCTAGCCTTAAGTAAAAAGAAGCTAAGAGACAGCACCCAGGTCCTGAGTCCAAGCCCCAGGATGGGCACCAAAAAGAAAAAAAAAAACTAATGTATTGAGTTAAACAAAAAAAAAAAAAAATACAGCTGAGGGGCTGGGAATATGGCCCTGGGTTCGATTCCCCAGCACCACATATATAGAAAATGACCAGAAGTGGCACTGTGCCTCAAGTGGCAGAGTGCTAGCTTTGAGCAAAAAGAAGCCAGGGACAGTGTTCAGGCCCTGAGTCGAAGGCCCAGGATTGGAAAAAAAAAAAAAAATACAGCCAGGCACCAGTGGCTCATGCCTGTAATCCTAGCTACTCAGGAAGCTGAGATCTGAGGACTGCAGTTTGAAGCCAGCTCAGACAGAAAAGTCCCTGTGAAACTCTTATCTTCAATTAAGCACTCAAAAACCAGAAGTAGTACTGTGGCTCAAAGTGGCAGAACACTAGGGCTGGGAATATGTCCTAGTGGCAAGAGAGCCTGCCTCGTATACATGAAACCCTGGGTTCAATTCCCCAGTACCACATATATGGAAAACGGCCAGAAATGGCGCTGTGGCTCAAGTGGCAGAGTGCTAGCCTTGAGCAAAAGGAAGCCAGGGACAGTGCTCAGGCCCTGAGTCCAAGCCCCAGGACTGGCCAAAAAAAAAAAAAAAAATGTGTATAACGCTTAAAAAAAAAAAAGTGGTAGAACACTAGCCTTGAGCAAAAGAATTTAGGGACAGCACCCAGGCCCTCCGTTTAAGCCTTATGACCAACAAAAAATAAATAAAGGAGCTGAAGGTAGAGCTCAGTGATCAAGTACTTGCCTAGTATGCATGAGATCTTGAGTTTGATCCTTAGCATCCATCACAGCAAAATAAGGAAATGCTTTAAAAAATAAAAGATTTTGGCCAAGCAGCGGTGGCTCACACCTGTAATCCTAGGTACTCAGGAGGCTGAGATCTGAGGATTGCAGTTCCAAGCCAGCCTGGGCAGGAAAGTCCTTTAGACTCATCTCAAATTAACCACCAAAAAACTGGAAGTGGCACTGTGGATCAAGTAGTAGAGCATTAGCCTTGAGGTGAAGAGCTCAGGGACAGCACCCAAGCCTAGAGTCCAAGACCCACAACTGACAATAAATGAATGAATGAATAAATAAAATATATATATATTTCATACTCACACGATATATTTAAAATGTAGGACCAAAGCAGTAGGTACACAATTTCTTCATTGTAAATAAATAGAATAACTATGCACTTGTCCCATAGCTGATTACCTGCTGTTATTTACATGCCTGTGGGGCTGTGGGGCAAAGCAGACTACACTCCTTGTGTTTACCCCATGGCCACTATGGTGAAGAAAATGGAAAGTGGGGAGTGAGGAGGTAATGTGAGGTACTTTGGGGGACTGATGGTCCTTACACCTTAGGACCTAAGACAGAACCTAGAGCAGGTTCAGGACAAGACACTCAGCAGCCCTAGCCAATGGGTGGTACTTTGTGACAGTCAATCTGGAGGCCAAGAAAACAGATAATAATATAATAATCAAAGCTGATTTATTAGAAAGACCTTAGACAACAAAAATTAACCTTTTAAAGTTAGTGTAATCCCAGGCTACTTCTCAATATTTTCTACTTTTTTTTTTTTTTTTTTGCCAGTCCTGGGGCTTGGACTCAGGGCCTGAGCACTGTCCCTGGCTTCTTTTTTGATCAAGGTTAGCACTCTGCCACTTGAGCCACAGCGCCACTTCTGGCCTTTTCTGTTTATGTGGTGCTGAGGAATGGAACCCAGAGCTTCATGCATGCTAGAACAAGCACTCTACCACTAGGCCACATTCCCAGCCCCTGGGGATAAGTCTTTTGAGTTTGCCTACCTACAGTGGCTTGGAACCCCAATTGTCAGATCTCAGCCTCCAGAGTACCTAGGATTACAAGTGTGATCCACAGGTACCTGGCTTTCTAGTCTTTTTTTTTTTTTTAAATCAGTCCTGGGGCTTGAACTCAGGGCCTAGCTGCTGTTCCTGAGCTTTTGTGCTCAAGGTCTGTGCTCTACCACTTTGAACCACACTGCCACTTACAGTTTTCTGGTGGTTAATTGGAGATACAAGTCTTATGGACTGGGCTGACTTCAAATTGCTATCCTCAGACCTTAGCCTCCTGAGTAGCTAGGATTGGCACCCAGCTGATTTTTCCCCCCAATCTTAGGGGTTGAACTCAGAGCCTGGACACTGCCCCTGAGCTTTTTTGCTCAAGGCTAGCACTCTACTACATGAGTTACAATTCTACTTCTGGCTTTTTTGTTAATGTATTGGAGATAAGAGCCTCAGGAACTTTGCTGCCTGTGCTGGCTTCAAACTGTGATCCTCAGACCTTAGTCTCCACATTAGCTAGGATTACAAGTGTGAGCCACCAGTGCCTGGCTGTATTCATTGTTTGTAACCAACAAGTAACTACCATAAAGCATATTCTACTTAATGTCAATTATTTTTCATATGGGTGAAAAAAAATGTGGACTTTTAGCTGGGCACTGATGGCTCACACCTGCAATCCTAGCTACTCAAGAGAATACGATCTGAGGATCACGGTTCAAAGTCAGCCCAGGCAGAAAAGTCTGTGAGACTCTTATTTCCAATAAACTACTCAGAAAAAGCCAAAAGTGGTGCCTTAAGCACAAAGGGGCTGAGGGACAGTTCCCCGGCCCTGAGTTCAAGCCCCAGGGTTGGCAAAAAAGAAAAGAAAAAAAGTGGATTTTGGGGCTGGGAATGTGGCTTTGTGGTAGGGTGCTTGCCTAGCATGCATGAAGTCCCGGGTTTAATTCCTCAGTACCACATAAACAGAAGAAACTGGAAGTGACGCTGTGGCTCAAATGGCAGCCTTGAGCAAAGAAGCTCAGGGACAGGGCCCAGTCCTGGATCCAAGCACCAAGACTGGCCAAAAAAAAAAAAAAAGTGGACTTTCTCATTATATTACTATTAGCATGTAAGAGAACACCTTTTAAGGATGTATCCCTCTCAGGAAGTTGGCTCTTGCTGTTGTCTCCCAGCAGCCAGAGGATTCACTTCCTGATGTCTTTCAGGTCTCTATGCAAAAGCCATCCTGGGCTCTTTCAGGTTCATTCAACATAGAATGGTCCTCCTTCATTGTTGTCCAGCTCTCCATTCAACTATATATGTCTCTGTGACACAACTTCATGATACCACCCCTTACCCACCCCCCCCCCAGTAGCTCTTCCATATCTGTGGGTTCCATACCCAGAAATTCAACCAACTGTGGAGTGAATCTGCCTAGAGAAAAGCACCACAATGAATGCGCACATCCCCTGAGCAACACTTCTGTCTCAGGGCTCCTGGGGTCTCTCTCCAGTATCCCTTGTTGGAGCCTAGTTCCCCTCATATCCTCTGGACCATGTAGAATTAGTGCATTACAAATTCTCTTCTTGTCATTATCCCCTAAGTAACACAATGTAACTATGACTTCAATAGTATACATATTGTGTTAAGTGTTGTAACTAATCTTGAGATGAATTAAAATTGACCAGAGGGTGGTGGCTCAGATCTGTAATTATAACTACTTAGGAGGCAGAGATCAGAGGATCAAGGTTTGAAGCCACACAGACCCTCCCAAAAGTTCTTGAGACTACCATCCAAAATAACCAGCAAAAAGCCTAACTGGAGGTATGGCTCAAGTAAAAGAACACTTGCTGAGTTGTGAGTTCTAACTGTTGGTAGGAAAAAGTATACAGAAAGGGATACAAATGTTATATGTGAATACTATACCACTTTGCATGGGACTTGATCATCTGTGGGTTTTTTGTTGTTGTTTGTTTTGCCAGTCCTGGGGTTTGAACTCAGGGTCTGGGCACTGTCCCTGAGCTTCTTTTGCTCAATGGTAGCACTCTACCCCTGAGCCACATTCCCAGCCTCATCTGTGAGGTTTGGTATCCAGATAGGACCTGTTCCACATGCTCAAGGATATTGAGGGGCAACTGCATATGTTATGTATCTGCTTATCTGATATTGTCTTTATCCCTCAAGTAAAGCATAAGCTTTTTGAGGATAAGGATTTTATCTCACCCACAGCTATATCCTCAGCACCCAGGGCTGACCCTGCTCACTTCTGAACTCTACAAATATTTGTATTAATTTGATGATTAGACATTATTTATTGACTTGTTTTCAAAAAACCCCATCTAAAATTTACTAGGAAAAAATGAAATTCAAGGGGCTGGGAATATGGCCTAGTGGCAAGAGTGCTTGCCTTGTATACATGAAGTTCTGGGTTCGACTCCTCAGCACCACATATATTGAAAACAGCCAGAAGTGGTGCTGTGGCTCAAGTGGCAGAGTGCTAGCCTTGAGCAAAAAGAAGCCAGGGACAGTGCTCGGGCCCTGAGTTCAAGGCCCAGGATTGGCAAATAAATAAATAATTTTAAAAAATGAAATTCAAATGTTCTGTTCTTGCACAGAAATATTATGTCAATGTTTATCTCCTTAGAATGGATTCTTTTTTCCAGATTGACATTTAACTTTGCATAGCACTTACTGAGCAAAAAGAACATTAATTCACAATCAGAAAAGTACAGCTAGCCATGCAGCAACCATCTCCAGCACATAGACTACAGCCACCATGTATCTGAATGAGGAAAGGAAGGTCCCTCCATGCTCTAAATTTTGTGACTACACTGCAGTCTTATGCAGTCACATTGCCAGTCATAAATTATTCAACCTACTTTGAGTCTCATCTCTTCATAATGCAAAATTGTTAACTTAAGGATCCTATATAATTATGAAAGCCCATAAAGAATAGCCATTATTCACCCAGATGTCTACTGGAAGGAGGCTCAGAAGAGTAAACTTCATACAGGTGGTGCAAATGGCTCCTTAAAATGCAATAAGCCTCAAATATGAAGAGAAACAGAAAGAAGGTAAAGATAGCTGTTATTACTCCATCCCCAGCCAGCTGTGGAATTAAAATAATTACATATAGAGGGCTGGGGATGTACCTCAGGTCCAGAGGGGTACTAGGCACATGCAAAAAGAAAATACAAATACAGGGGCTGAGGATATAGCCTAGTGGCAAGAGCGCTTGCCTCATATACATGAAGCCCTGGGTTCGATTCCCCAGCACCACATATACAGAAAATGGCCAGAAGTGGCGCTGTGACTCAAGTGGCAGAGTGCTAGCCTTGAGCAAAAAGAAGCCAGGGACAGTGCTCAGGCCCTGAGTCCAAGGCCCAGGACTGGCCAAAAAAAAAATACAAATACAAATCTCACACATATGCAGAGGAAGTAAAGTATTATGATTAGGAGCAGATGACTTGAGATGAACGGAACTATGACCAGAACTGGATTAACTTCCAGGTTGTCTAACTAGGGGACCTTGAGCATGCTGCATACCTGCCTGGCACTGACATGGCCACATCTGTATAATGGGTACAATATATACAATCACTGAGATGAGTAACAAGACATAGCTAAAGTCATTTGGGAATTTAACAAGATACTTCCTGACACAGAATATGTTTAATCCATATTATTAAATAATTAAATGTGCATACATTCCTACAAGCAAATCAAATGGTCCTGGTCACTTAAGTCATTCTTAGTCACATTTCTTTTGCTGCTAGGTGGCCTGTGTAACAACAGGTAGAAAGGAATGGAAAAAGTTCTTCAGTACTGCAGTCATAAATGCTTGTCACCTATGTACATATTGGCTTCTGAGAAGAGGTAATATCATAATTTTTTTAAGTAATCTACTAAACCAGAGGATCTTTCTTTATAAAGTACTTCCGCAGTGGTAACAGCTGGCAAATTCACACAAGACATACAATGTAATAGCTCAGATATTTTAAGTCACCCTGCTCTAATCCTAAAAATAAATGAATTACGAATAAAAAATTGTGGTTCCACAAACGTAGATTGGTCTCAAAGAACAAACAAATAAAGCATCCATTTCCCACCACAGAAAAACACACCTAGAGTTTTCAGGCGGGTAAGATACTCAGACACACCTTGTTTTGTTTTGCTAAACAGAATAGGTCCAAAGAAGACAGTAACATTTTGATTCAACGTTAATAATTCCCTGCCAACACGTTCCCGGTTTTCGTGGCCAGAATGTAAACCAAGTGAGTTAAAGACAACAAAAACCCAAACACCTCCGCCAAGGCGAGCCCATCACCGACGCTTCCAGAAAACACACAGTCAGGGATTTCCATCCGTTCCCATAAACGCCAAAGTGCACGCAGAGCCACAAAACACAAAAGATTCCCTTTAGAGCCAGAAGATGGGCTCTACCCTTTGCGCCCGGCCCCACAGAGCCCTCCCTGCGACAAGAAGAATTTCATGACACCCCAAGCTTACCTACACACCAAAATGTCACCCATGGCACTGGGGCGGCAGCGGCGGCGGCGGCGGCGGCGGCAGCACCGACGAGCGTCTGCATCCGCCGCCGGAATGAAACCAACCACAACCTGCCGGCTTCAGCCTCCTCTGGGCAAAGGCGAATGGGTGCAAAGTTCCCCCGAGCACACTGGGTTCTGTTCTGCCTCAGACCCTGCTGAGATTTGCATGGTGCACCTGCCACCGCCGCTGCGGAGCCGGCCTGGGCTTCCAGGCGACCCGGGAAGCCACGGAAAGGCCCTGCGGCCTAGGACGCCCGTGACCCTTGGCCGAGATCGCCGCGGCAGCGGCCGCTGGTCGCTGTCCACACCGCCCGCTTCCCTGACAAAGACCCTCTGTCAATCCCAGGCCCGACACACGCGCGCACGCACACACGCGGGGGAGGGGGGAAGGAGCGCAGGCGAGGTGTGCAACATCCTAATGACAATGATCATAGCAATAACATAAAAATAATTAATAATTAACCATAATAAGTGTCCCCAGAGCTCGGCCACCTGGGCGTGCCCTGGAAGTGGGTGCAGGGGACGGGCGTGGGGGGAGGAGGGGAGCGGGCTGGGGCGGCGGCGGCTCCCCGGGGCACCCGGGCCGTGCCCGGCGTGGCTCTAATCAAATGCCGGGTATCGGAACGTGCCACGGGAAACCACAAATGCAATCCCGGCGGGCTCCAGGCCCCAGGCGGCGAGTGGGCTGCAGACCCGCCCGCCCCGCACCCACCCGCACCTGCCCGGCGGCCAGCGGGAGGCGGAGGCCCTGCTCCCCACGGGGGTGGGGGTGGTCCGATGGCGGAGGTCGGAGGGTGGGGGGACCCCGGCCGGGATGCGGGGAGGGGTCGGGGCCGCCTCCCCGCTCGCTCGTTCGCTCGCTCACCTCCAGGTCGGTGTCGGCGGCCTCGGGAGCCCCGAGGATCTCGCTGGGCAGCTCGGCCAGGTCGGTGACCCGGATCAGCCCGTCGTGCAGGAAGATGGTCTCCTCCTTCACCGAGAGCCACTGCGCCGAGTCCGCTGCAGCCGCCGCGGCCGCCGCCGCCGCCGACGAGCCCATGGCCGGGGCTGAGGCGCCGACGCCCGGCGGGGAGACGCGAGCTGGGGCCGCGGCGCTCACCAGTCCATGGCAGCGGCTGTCGCGCCCGTCTAGCCCGCGAGGCTCCACCCTAGGCGGCCCGCGCCGCCATCTCC
The DNA here is from genome assembly GCF_023159225.1 of Perognathus longimembris pacificus. Lineage (NCBI taxonomy): Eukaryota > Metazoa > Chordata > Mammalia > Rodentia > Heteromyidae > Perognathus > Perognathus longimembris. The sequence continues at coordinate 85,254,182 of NC_063163.1, read as the reverse complement.
TCACACCCGGGCCCCGGAGACCCCGGCCCCGCAGCCGCCGCCGCCGCCGCCGCCGCCCTGAGGAGCAGGACCCGCCTCTGCCGCTCAGCAGCCAACTGTCAGTGAGACTCCATGTTGGGGGCGGGGCTCCCGGCATGCCCCGCGGAGCGGACAATACAGGCCCCGCCTACCTCCCGCCTGGCTCCGCCCACAGCCCGCAGACGGGTCCCCAGGCTGCCGAACCTGGAGCTCTGTCTGGATTCCACCCCGCCCTCTGGGTGACCTCTCTCAGGTCCTTCTGCCTCTGACTTGGTCTTCACACTTGGTCTTCACTCCAGCCAGATCTACCACCCCGTCCTCAGAGCATACATGCTGTCACCCTTGCTTTCTGGTTTGGATAAGATGCATGCAGAAATCTGGTGCCTGGGCCCCAAGTGTGGCCCAGCCTAGCAAGTACAATGGGTTCCTTTCCCAGCATGGCCTACGAACAAACAGTAGGCCACACTTGTAATCCCAGCAGGGCACACTTGTAATCCCAGCATTCAGGGAGCTAGGCAGGAGGATCTCCAGTTCGAGGCCAACCTGGGCTATATAGCAAAACTTGTCCCCCGCACACACCCCGCAAAAAGGGGCTGGGAATGTGACTTATCGATAGAGTGCTTGCCTTGCATGCATGAAGCCCTGCGTTCGATTCCTCAGCACCACATAAACAGTAAAGACCAGAAGTGGCGCTTTGGCTCAAGTGCTATGGTGCTAGCCTTGAGCAAAAGGAAACCAGGGACAGTGCTCAGGCCCTGAGTCCAAGCCCCAGGACTGGCAAAACAACAACAAGAAGTCAGGTTGGGCAAAGATGGCTCATGCTTCTAAAGCCACTCAGGAGACTGAGATCTAAGGATCTTAGTTCAAAGCCAGCCACAGGGCAGGAAAGTCCCAGAAACACTTATCTCCAATTAACCACCAGAAAGCTAGAAGTGGGGTTGTGCCTCAAGTGGCCAGGTAGAGCTCCAGCCTTGAGAAAAAAGCTCAGGAGCAACAAAAGGTTTAGGGATAAGTGGAAGGGCAAGTCCACTGGAGCAACCCTGTTACTCATCTTTGAATTTATTTCAAATTTTGCTGAAATATAGCCTCACTATTTTTTAGAAGGGTAACTAGAAGAAAAACTTCAAAGCTAAGTACACATATCTGGGAAGGCCTTTATTTTGCCATCATGGTGTGTGTTGGACATATGACTCCAGGTTAAAACCAACTTTTCCTGAGAAATTTGTAGGTTATGGGCTGGGGATATGGCCTAGTGGCAAGAGCGCTTGCCTCCCATACATGAAGCCCTCGGTTCTATTCCCCAGCACCACATATACAGAAAATGGCCAGAAGTGGCGCTGTGACTCAAGTGGCAAAGTGCTAGCCTTGAGCAAAAAGAAGCCAGGGACAGTGCTCAGGCCCTGAGTCCAAGGCCCAGGACTGGCAAAAAAAAAAGAAAAGAAAAAAGAAATTTGTAGGTATTCTCTCCTAGGAGGTGCCAGTCCTGCGGCCTGAACTCAAAGTGGGGGCACTGTCCCTTAGCTACTTTCACTCAAGGCTAGCACGTGACCATTTGAACCACAGCCTAATTTCCGTTTTTGTTTTTGTTTTTTCTCCCAGTGATTAATTAGAGATAGAGTCCCAGGGGCTTTATTCCGGAGATGGCTTTGAACCTCAGTCCTCAAATATCAGCCTCCTGAATTAGCTAGGATTACAAGTGTGAGTGAACAGTGCCCTCTCCCTTCATCCCCTTTACGCACAACTTCCAAATCTAAGGCCAAACAAATATCATTTTTATTTAATTGCATTATGCTAGTACTAGAGCTTGAAATCAGGGCCTCATGCTCTTGCTCAGCTTCCTTGCTCACGGCTGGTTACCACCTGAGCCACATGTCTAGTGTAGTATTTTTCTGGTTAACAGGAAATGGAGTCTTACAGACCTTTCTACCCAGGCTGACTTTGAACACCAAACCTTCATAGTTCTTCCTCCTGAGTATTTAGGATAGGCAAGAGTCACCGGTGCACCGGTGCCTGGTATCAATTACTATTTTCATTTTGTTTTGTTTGCAGTACTGAGGATGGAACCTAGGGTTTCACATATGCTAGGCAAGCAATCTACCACTTAGCCACATCCATAACCCTCATCATTTTTATTTATTTTATTTTATTTTTTGTCAGTTATAGGGCTTGAACTCAGGTTTTGAGAGCTGTCCCTGAGCTTTCTTTGCTCAAGGCTGGTACTCTACCACTTTGAGCCATAGCTCCACTTCTGGTTTTTAGTGACTAATTGGAGAAAAGAGTCTCATGGGGATTTTCCTTTCTTTCTTTCTTTCTTCCTTTCTTTCTTTCTTTCTTTCTTTCTTTCTTTCTTTCTTTCTTTCTTTCTTTCATTCTTTCTTTTTTGCCAGTCCTGGGTCTTGAACTCAGGGCCTGAGCACTGTCCCTGGCTTCCTTTTGCTCAAGGCTAGCACTCTACCACTTGAGCCACAGCACCATTTCCGGCTTTTTCTATATATGTGGTGCTGAGGAATCGAACCCAGGGCTTCAGGCATACCAGGCGAGCACTTTATCACTAGGCCATATTCCCAGCCCTCATGGGGATTTTTCTGCCCAGGCTGGGTTCAAATCTCAATTCTCAGATTTCAGTCTCCTGAGTAGCTAGGATTACAGGCATAAGCCACCAGTGTCCAGCTCCCCATCATTACTTTTAAAGGGTTCTAAACTCTATAAATAGGCAGCTTGGCCAGGTGACTGGTGGCTCACACATGTAACCCTAGTTACTCAGGAGGCTGAGATTTGAGGATTGTGGGTTTGAAGCCATCCCAGGCAGAAAAGTCCTTGTAAGACATTTATCCACAGTTCACCACTCAAAAACCAAAAGTGGCACTGTGTCTCAAAGTGATAGAGGGCTAGACTTGAGTGAGAAACCTCAGGGACAGAGCCAGGCCTGGAGTTCAAGCCCCACACCCAACAAAAAATAATAATAAGCCGGACGCCAGTGGCTCACATCTATAATCCTAGCTACTCAGGAGGCTGGGATCTGAGGTTTGAAGTTCAAATCCAGCCCAGGCAGGAAAGTCTATGAGACACTTATCTCCAATAAACTACTCAGAAAAAGCTGGAAGTGGAGGCTGGGATTGTGGTTTAGCAGTAGAGTGCTTGTCTAGCATGCATGAAGCCCTGGGTTCGATTACTCAGCACCAATTAAACAGAAAAAGATGGAAGTGGCACTGTGACTCAAGAAATAGAGTGCTAGCCTTGAGCAAAAAGAAGCCAGGGATAGGCTGGGAATATTGCCTAGTGGCAAGAGTGCTTGCTTTGTATACATGAAGCCCTGGGTTCGATTCCCCAGCACCACATATATAGAAAATGGCCAGAAGTGGTGCTGTGGCTCAAGTGGCAGAGTGCTAGCCCTGAGCAAAAAGAAGCCAGGGACAGTGCTCAGGCCCTGAGTCCAAGCCCCAGGACTGGCGAAAAGAAAAGAAGGAAAGGAATAGAAAGGAACAAAACAGAAAGGAAAGGAAAGGAAAAAGGAAAAAAAGGAAAGGAAAGAAAAGGCTGGAAGTGGCAGTGGCTCAAGTGGTCTGCTGATCCAGCCGGCAGTGAAAAGGGAATCCTGAATGAGGGGGGCAGGATTAAAGAAAAGGAAAAATAAAAGACAAGAGAAAAAAAGACAAGAGGCAAAGATGGGGTATGGGAGGTCTGCATCTTGAGATTGAAACTCAAGACTGCAGCCAAGTTTATTCTTAACTCCCAGTTTATATGCAGTTTTGGAACCAGGGAATAGCATAGGGTTGTTAAAATTCAAGAACACAAAGAGGCTTTGAAGTTTGCAACATTTGATTACAGTAAACACAGGATAAGGTTGATTAACATAGGAATCTACTCCAGCGGACATAGCCAGGTGGGGACATAGCAAAGCAATTCCAGATAGTGGCTGTGAACAAATGTCCTTGCATCTAGCATATCCTGGCGATATTGGCACAGCCAGAGGTCAGGATGAGCTTAGCTGCTAGCTCGGCTCCCGACAAAGTGGTAGAGGTCTATCCCTGAGCACAAAGAGACTCAGAGACAGGCCTTGAGTGCAAACCTTAGGACTGGCAAAAAACAAAAAATCCCCACAAAAACTAATAATAATAACAGCAAAATACATAAAGAGGCAGCTTGGTACCTCAAATTTTTTTCCTGCTCTTTTTTTGTTGTTGTCTGCTTTGTTTTGTTTATATTTTGGAGAAGTTAGTATTTGTACTTAGGCCCTTGTGCTAGGCAGGTGTTCTACCACTTGAGACATACCTCTTGCCTTAAAAAATTATATTGTTTTATTAAGGTGTTGTACAGAGAAACTACCATTTCTTTTCTTCTTCTTTTTTTTATTTTTGGCCAGTCCTGGAGCTCGGACTCAGGGCCTGAGCACTGTCCCTGGCTTCTTTTTGCTGAAGGCTAGCACTCTGCCACCTGAGCCACAGCGCCACTTCTGGCCATTCTCTATATATGTGGAGCTGGGGAATCGAACCCAGGGCTTCATGTATATGAGGCAAGCTCTCTTGCCACTAGGCCATATTCTTAGCCCCCGCTACCATTTCTTTCTTTTTGTTTTTTTTGAGACAAGGTCTTAATATTAGTCAAGCTGGTCTTGAGCTTGTGGTTCTCCTGCCTCTGCCTCAGAAGAGTTGGGATCTTCTACGCTTACATGTTTGTATTTCAAGATCAGGAGTCAAGATGCCTAGAAATGATTGTCTTTCCCTCTAATTAAGGAAAATGGAACATATCTGGAGCTTAAATGTCTTAGATTGCATAATGAATAGTTATTTAATATTTTAGCAACAGTAATTAGTCATAGGACTACAGGACTGCTATTGTACCTTGCTGAGGCAGCTGATGAATTAATATTTATAGAACCCTTTCTGGAAATAAGACCATTTAGTGGGAATTTTTAGAAGAGATCGGCAAGACAAAGAAAGTCTCTGATCAAAAGAACTTCATACTGGCAGCCTATAAGAAGAGAATCCATATTTAGAAAAGACAAAACACATATACACGTATACACATGCGCATGCGCACGCAACAGCAACAGCCATTCACGAGCAGAAAGTTTTATGGCTGTGCCTTTCTGTCTTTAGAATGGTCCTTTCTACTCTTACATTTGAGAATAGAGGAACAGAATGGGAACATGAACAAGGAAAACATTGACGTAGCCCAAATTCAGAATAAAAGGTAGCATGGGGGCAAGCAGAAAGCTCTTGGTAGGCTGAACCTCAGTCACCCCTGGGAGGTGTCTCCCCAAGAGGGAGTGAGTTTGTTGATGGAGACCATCTCCCGACACCCGGGCTGACGTGATAGGCACTGGCCTTGGCTCAAACAGGCCCTCTGGGATTTTGTGATATCACTTTCTTCTATTGAATCCTCTGTGCCAGCTGATGCTTGAAATGAGTCTGTAATCCTTGGGCCTGAAAATATGCAAGTGTAGCCTGGAGATAAGCAAGGCTGCATAACCATCATAGAGCTTGAAAATAGTTCGAGCTGGGGCAGCCATATTCATGCTTAAAGCCTTTCAAAACACCAAGGAGAAAGCACACGAAGTCATCTGTGCACTCTCTCTCTCTCCATCTCTCTCTCTTTTACACACACACACACACACACACAGTCAAAACCTGTGGGAAGGATAGACTATTTTAGACTATTTGCATCCAACTAATCACAATCTCAAAGAGGAAACAAACACACCCCTATTGGAAGTCTTTCTAAGGGATCTGAGAGCATTTCAAGGAAGATTGTTTGGACTCCTGGGTGGGTCTCTGAAGCAATAGGTAAATCAGAGTAGAGGTATTTGAAAACGAGCAGGGAGAAATTCTCCTTGGGGCTCTGCTGAAATAGCAGAAGGAAGGAACAGGCCTCCACCGGGATGACCCGCCCTAAGATGAGGCAGCATTAAATGTAGCTCTCCCTTTGAGAAATAACACCATGGAGATCTGGACCATGATGTGTGCTTCAGTGCCCCTTGGTGGTCACCAGAGGCATTGCTACAGCAGAATTTTCCACTATTCCACTTGGAAATTTCATCCATTCCACCATGACGCAAAATTTAGATTAAATCAGCCAGGCACCAGTGGCTCACGCCTGTTATCCTAACTCTTCAGGAAGCTGAGATCAGAGGATCAAATTTTGAAGCTGAGAGAGAAAAATCTACGTCCATTTAAACGGCATCTTGCTAGATGCTAGTAGCTCATGCCTATAACTTGGAGGTACAAAGTCAGCCCAGGTAGTAAAGTCTGTGATTCTTACCAATTAACCACCAAAAAGCCAGAAGTGAGTTGTAGCTAAAGTAGTATAGTGTTAGCCCCAAGCATAAACGCTCAAGGACAGGTTCTGAGTTCAGTCTCAGGACTAACACTAAAAAAGATAGGTTGATGAGATTTTTCACAATTGTCTGTATTACTAGCATATTATTATTATTATTTTTTTTTTTTTGCCAGTCCTGGGCCTTGGACTCAGGGCCTGAGCACTGTCCCTGGCTTCCTTTTGCTCAAGGCTAGCACTCTGCCACTTGAGCCACAGCGCCACTTCTGGCCATTTTCTGTATATGTGGTGCTGGGGAATCGAACCGAGGGCTTCATGTATAAGAGGCAAGCGCTCTTGCCACTAGGCCATATCCCCAGCCCCTAGCATATTATTTTTTGCCCCAGGTTTTTTTTTTCTTTCTTTCTTTCTTTCTCTAGACTGGTTATCAAGCTACTTCCTGATTTTCCAGCTAACCCAGCAAAGTTCTGGTAGCTCATGTGTCCTATCATATATTTTCCTGGGCTTTAGCTGCAGGTCTGTGATAGACTGGGAACATTTATTCTTAATTCTCCATCTTTTTCCTGTATTAAATTGAATGCCCATGTCTGTGTTTCGTGTGTCCATGCATCCTGAAGGTATTTGAACTCAACCCCCCCCCACCTCCCCCTCCGCCCCCCCCCCCCCCCCCCCCCCCCCCCCGTCAGAGCTGAGGACCAAACTCAGGGCCTTGTACTTGCCAGCAGTCTCTCCCAGTGAGCTAAATCCCCAACCCCCCAAGGAAGGCCTCTCTAGCTTTTTTCACTCAGGACCACACTCCAGACACATCTTCATTTCTAGCTTTTCACTGGTTAATGTCTCTGATTTTGTGTGTGTATGTGCTGATTTTTCTTTGTGTCTGAACTCAAGAGTTTGGGCACTGTCTCTGAGGTTTTGTGCTCAAGGGTAGCCCTCTAGAACTTTGAGCCACAGCTCCACTTCTGGCCTTTTTGGCTGATTAAATCTTAAGGACTTGCCTGCCTGAGCTGGCTTTGAACCATGGTCCCTGAGTACATAGGATCAAAGGTGTGAGCCACTGGCACCCATCTTTCTAAGCTTTTTATTGTAGGATGTTGGGCTGAAGTGTTCCTTTAAAACTTATGTCTACAGGGATGGGAATTTGGCCTAGTGGTAGAGTGCTTTCCTTGTGTACATGAAGCCCTGGGTTCGATTCCTCAGCACCACATATATAGGAAAAGCCAGAAGGGGCGCTGTGGCTCAAGGGGTAGAGTGCTAGCCTTGAGCAAAAAGAAACCAGGAACAGTGCTCAGGCTTTGAGTCCCAAGCCCCAGCATTGGCAAAAAAACCCCAAAAACCAAAACCAAAACGGCAAAAAATCATGTCTACATAAGTTCTGAATTTATGAACGTGACCTTACTAGAGGATAGAACCAGATGCAGTGGCACACCTCTTACATTATAGCACCAGGAGTCAGAAAAGACTGCAAGCCTGTGCTTGCAGAGTAAACACTGGAGTGATGCTTTGAACTGGCCCCTCACACCCAGTATCTGGTTTTCCAAAAAGGGAGAAATATTTTAATTCTTGCCATGCTGTGGAATTAATCTAGATCATGAGCAAGTGCTTTACTTATTGACCAGGAGCCAGAAATTTACCTTTTCAAATAGTTATGAGTTATGTAATGGGCCTTCCAGATCATGAAATTGGAGGGGGAACAAAGCAAGACATTGCCTCTAAAAAAGTTTATTATAGATGAATACAACTAACTTTTGGTGAGATGGGAGTCTTTCTTAGGGTCCAAACCTGGATTTGAAATTAGTGCCAGCCACTCTCACTCATTGGTTAGCAGTCCCTCAGCTGTGCTATACTGCCAACCCTGAGATGGAGTATTGTGGACATTTTTGTGTCAGTACTGGGACTGAGCCACTTAAGGGTACACCTCTACTCCCAGCTTTTTGCTGGCCAATACAACTCTGAAACTTTCCTGTCCTGGATGGATTGAAACCATGACCAAGGGATCTCAGCCACCTGAGTGAACAGCTAAGATTACAGCAGGAGCCAGGCTTTCCTGCACAGGCTAGCCTATAGTGCAAACCTCCCAACTCTGCCTCTCATTGCTTCAGGATCTAGCACAGGTCGCCACACCTAGGCACCAATGGAAACAGTCTTTTCTGCCCAGGCTAGGCTTGAAACTGCGACCCTTCCCAGTTTCAAGTAGCTAGGATCAGTCATAAACCACTTGGCACCTGGGTGAAAATAAGCAGGCCTGGGACACTGTACACAGCCTAAGCTGGCTTGAACCCAGTCCTTTGATCATTAACATTTCAGTAACCCCTTTTCTAAGCAAAACCAAAAAGAAAGCCAAAGAAAATAAACAAGAACACAAACAAAACTTATAAATGATTTAATTAGGCTCTTAGTAAGTTTAGAACACTATTTTATGAGGATAAATCCCATTTGTTAGAGCAAAAAGAGATCTCATGTAGCCTTGGAGTTGAGGAACAGCTTTGATTTTGGGTAGAATTTGTGAGTCCACTGCTTTCTGATCAACCTTGCGCTGCTCTGTAACCTCGTATTTCTAAAGAGAAAATGAAACAATTAGCACAGAAAATACTACACAATTCCCTTTTGGGGTATATTACAGAAAACAGTAAGCAGTTAAGGCAGCCTTGCCAACTCTTACACTGGAGCTGTGAAAGACCATGTCTTTGTACAATGAAAGTAATGGCTTGTTTCTTCTTAATTGTGTCAATGACAGATAAGGGCATCCCTAGAGTCCCCAAAAGCTTTGTAACTAAGTTTTAGCTCAGTAGTAAAAACTAAAGGACTCTACCCTCACCATCATAAGGACCTGTGCCACAGCAGAAGGCAGGTGACAAAAAACGCACCTCTTTTTCTGTGTCGAAGATCTCGCCCTCCTGGTGTCTGGGCTTCCGCAGCTTCTTCTTCTTGAAGTACTCATCGGTGAGGTGCTTGGGGATCTTCACCTTGCTGATATCAATTTTTGTGGAGGTGGCAATAACAAACTTCTGATGTGTTCTACGCAGAGGAACACGATTGAGGGACAGAGGTCCTGAGAAAGAAGGTAGTGAGGTAAGAAAAACGCTTCACAATAGTTGAGCAGGCAAAGCCTGATGTGGGAGAACCCAGACATTCCAGGTACCCAAGATCTCCAGTATGTTCAGGGGTCTTTCCCTCTTTAGTACTTCCAAGTGACCCAAGGCTGGTCAAAATCAGAGGTCCCTAATCAACTGCACCCTGATACACACAACCCTGTCCACAATGTTTGCCTGGAAAGAACAATTCACTTCTCATTAGTTAAAAAACGTCATCGGGATGCCAATGACAGCTCAAATGCAAGTTTACACAGGACTATTTCCTCAAAGCCAACAGCCCACCATTCCATACAGTACTAACAGTTTATTTGACATGTTGCCACAGAAAGCCCAATACCTGCCTACATTTAGCCCACAAATCCACACAGTAATGCGTCACATCTCACACCTTAGTAATAGCAAACTCCTACGCAGGTGGAGCAACTGTATATACAAAGCTACAAGCTTTTAAAAGCTGAACTTCAGAGCACATAAAAACCATAGGGCTAGCCAATGTTGGTTCAGACCTGTAATCCTAGCTACTCAGGAGGCTGAGATCTAAGGACCCAGGTTCAAAGTCAGTCCAGAGAGAAAAGCCTGTGAGATTCCTATCTCTAATATCTGGAAGTAGAGCTGTGGCTCAAGTAGTAGTGTAATAGCCCTGAGCAAAAAAAGCTCAAAGGCATCACCCAGGTCCTAAGTTAAACCCCAATTGGCCAGTATATCTGTATAGGATAGCACCTGGATTTTCTTACCAGTCACAAGTAGTAAGCCACTGCCCAGCTGCTTCAAGAAAACCACTCTCTGAAAGCCAAACAAAACAGTTTTCTGCAATTAAAAACTGACTTCTGTATTAATTAAACCATAGCCATAAAAATATATGTACATGGCTCAGGTCAGGGAGTAGCCACAACAGGACCCCAAACTAAATTGAATAGGTGTCCTGCAAGTGAACTTGGCACCATTTGCACAATATAAACAGTAAGCAATTACTACATACCACAAACTTGCCGTAGGAAACGGGAACCTAATTTTTGTTTACACCAGATGAAATACAATGACGAACGAATGGTGTGTGGACAACAAGCATGTCAATGCTAAAATGCTTGGCCACAGAGTGGACGGAACCCAGGAATTCCATCAAGCCCACTGGCACTGCCCCTCCAGCTAGGGCAGCGTGCTCACCTTGCCTCTGTGGCGCCCAGTGAGGATGATGAGGATGGTCCCTGGAGTGATGCTGCCTCGCAGCCTTCGCACATGCTGACTAAAGGGCTTCTTGCCATGGCTCAGCAGCTTCCGAGGCACATCTTCAGTGGGGTAGTATCTTGGCTGGAAAGAATACATGATTTCAAATTACTTAAGTGCATAGGACCTTTGGTAACAGTCCACAACTGATCTGAAACGCCAATGCTCTATCTTCCTCTTCTAGTTTCCCCAGTAGATTTTTTCCTGTTTTTCTGGCCAGTCCTGGGGCTTGGGACTCAGGGCCTGAGCACTGTCCCTGGCTTGATTTTTGCTCAAGGCTAGCACTCTACCACTTGAGCCACAGTACCACTTCTGGCTTTTTTCTATATATGTGGTACTGGGGAATCAAACCCAGGTCTTCATGTATGAGGCAAGCACTCTACCACTAGGCCACATGCCCAGCCCCCTCCCCAGTAGATTTTATATTTAGATCATTACTGCTCTGCACCTTCCATGTGATGTGTAAAGCAGGATGGAACTCACTGAGCTGAGGATTCAGAGTGGCAATAAAGTTACTTCTGTGAACTTGGGGTAAAGCTAAACTTCATGACAACTACTCCCACACAAGCCTTTTCTTGTTGCCAACTTTGAATGTAGTCCAGGCAAGGGTGGCTCATGCATAGCTACTCAGGAGGCTGAGATCTGAGGATTATGGTTCAAAACAGGAAGTAAAGTCCTTGAGACTTATCAGCAATTACCAATTAAGTACACATACAATGGAGATAAAGCTTGGTTTCCAACTAAAGCAGGCTGGAGGCATGGCTCAAGTGGTAAAGCACCTGAATAGGAAGTGCCAAGCTAAGAAAATCAAATATGTCATATCCCTAACACTACAACTCATCCTCACAAAAACATGCCTCCCTATGCCTTACTCATTTTGTTCAAAGGAAAACAAATCTCTCAAAACTGGATTTTAGAATTGTCAATCCACTTACTGGAAAATAACACACCAAACACATTACTAGGACTAGCAAAATAAAATACAACACTATCTCCCCAGTCCCTTGGCAGTGCAGGAGACTGGGCATACCTAGTAAAACCAGTGGTCTAATAATAACCATATCACCATATCAAGTCTTACCATTTTTCGAAGCTTAACCACCCGGGTACCTCCGTTCTTGTCACCACCAACTGGTTTTGTGACAGTAGCAAGAACTTTCTCCTTCTTTTTCTTTTCAACCTACAAGGACAAAGGCATCAAAAAGGTCAGAACCAGACAATTAAGGTTCAGGTGTTAAAGGCCAGCGATTTCTTTCCCTTCCTTACCTTAGACTTAGCAGCCGAGTACTTCCTCTTGTACATGGCTTTTCTGGAATACATAGCAGACCGCGAGTATCTGCCAATTCCTCTGACCAGGACCGGGTTTCGGCTGCAGTGGGGAGTCCCTTTCCTGGGCTTTTTTTTGGACTTGGACTTAGGGGCAGCCTTCTTCACCTTGCCATCGGCACCAGCCTTCTTGGCTTTAGGTTTCTTCTCCTTAGTGTCCGGCTTCTCAGCCTTTTCACCCGCCATCTATCGATATTAAAAGTTAAAAAAAAAAAGCCGCTCATCAATCAGCCCACAACAAAGCCAATTCTAAATTGAACTACAGAGAGGGCCTAGGTTCTCCAAGTATTCCCCCCAACCTCTAAGGCATACCTTTCTTCCAAATTCTACCCTTAAACCTCATGCAGCTAACACGCTATCATCTTCTGACACTTGAGGATTTTGCTACTTTGCAGCCGAAAGTCCTCAAGTCATTACTGTCCGTTTTGTGGATCAGGAAAAACTTAACACACCGGGCCCAGCATAAAGCCAGCGGCTCCAGGGGAAGCCCAGGGGGGCGTAAAGGAGGTTTTGGCCGAGGCCGCAGGCTCCAACGTGGCTGAGGCCAACTCGGAGGCAAACTCGGGAACCTCAGCCAGGGCTCAGAAGCGCGCGTGGTCGCGCGGTCGCTCTCGTCACAAGCGTAGCTCGCTACGGCACCCCGCAGGGGCCTCGTCTCCCTGGTCCAAGGCGACAACCGGCCGGGGCCTTGTCCGCTCCCCACCCACCCTCCTTCGCTCCCCTCCAACCCGAGAGAAAGAAATAAAAAGTCCGGGGAGGCCTCTAAGTTGAATGTGGGCACGTTCGGCCGTTGTAGGTGTCAAATTAGTATCCTCCGGTCTCAGATGGCGAAGGATTGGGGGAGTCCTGAAATTCAGTCTTGCAGAGGCGGCAGCCATTCTTACCTTGCAAGACGGGAAAGAGAACTAGGTTCCCGGCTTCCGGTCTATAAGTGATGACGGGAGGTGTCTATTGAACTTCCTTCCGGGATGGAGCATCATGGGAAATGTAGTTTTCCCTTCAACATGAAGTTGTAATTCCTGAAATTGGAACTGTTTTCGTTGGCCCAGCGCTGGTGGCTTCTATCGGAATCCCAGTGACTCTGGAGGCTGAGATCCGAATATCAGGGTTCAATTCAGGCTGGGCTGGAAATGGAGTTGTGGCTCAAGTGGTAAAGACTTAGGTTTGAGTTAAAAAGCTAACGGGGGGTGGGAATATGGCCTAGTGGCAAGAGTGCTTGCCTCCTACACATGAAGCTCTTGGTTCGATTCCCCAGCACCACATATATGGAAAACGGCCAGAAGTGGCGCTGTGGGAGCAAAAAGAAGCCAGGGACAGTGCTCAGGCCCTGAGTCCAAGGCCCAGGACTGGCCAAAAAACAAGCTAACGGAGGCCGGGTGCCGGTGGCTCATGCCTGTAATCCTAGCTGCCCTAGAGGCTGAGATCTGAGGATGGGAGTTTAAAGCTTTCCTGGGCAGGAAAGTCCATAAGACTATTATCACCAGTTAATCACCAGAAAACAGGAAGTGGCGCTGTGGCTCAAGTGATAGAGTGCTAGCTGAAGAGCTCAAGGACAGTGCCCAGGCCTAGGGTTCAAGCCCAGCAACAGACACGAAAGAATAAAAAATTAAAAAAAAATTTTTTTAAAGCTAAGTGAGGGGCCAGGAATATGGCTTAGTGGGTAGCGTGCCTGCCTTGCATGCATGAAGCCCTGGGTTCAATTCCTCAGCACCACATAAACAGAAAAGGCTGGAATGGCACTGTGGCTCAAGTGGTAGAGTGCCAGCCTTGAGCAAAAAGAAGCCAGGGACAGTGCCCAGGCCCTGAGTTCAAACCTCAGAACTGGGAGAAAAGCTAAGTTGAGTTCAAACCCTAATACAGGCAAAAAGAGCCTGTTTGAATCTAGCCTGGACTGCAAAGTATGACCTTGTGTAAAAATAAATCACTAGCTTGCTTTTTACGTATTCATTTATTTGCCAGTCCTGGGGCTTGAACTCAGAGCTTGAGCACTGTCCCTGAGCCTCTCTGTGCTCACGGCTACAGTTCTACTACTTGAGCCACAGCACCACTTTCTGCTTTTTCTGTTTAGGTGATACTGAGTTGTCAAACTGACGGCTTCATGCATGCTAGGTAAGCACTCTACAGCTAGGCCACATTCCCAGCCCCTTGCTTTTGCTTTTAATTACATTTTACCTTTTTGTTTTGTTTTGTTTTAATACTTGGGGCTGTACTCTGGGCCTGGATGCTGCCCTTGAATTTTTTTATTTTTTATTTTTTTTTGCTCAAGGCTAGTACTCTACCTACCACTTAAGTCGCAGCTCCGTGTGTGTGTGTGTGTGTGTGTGTGTGTGCGTATGATTATTGGAGATAAAATCACACTGACTTTCCTGCCCAAGCCAACTTCAAGCTGCAATCCTCAGATCTCAGCCTCTTGAGTAGCTAGGATTATAGGAGTAGTAGGACTATAGGCATGACCCACCAGCACTGGCCTCCTATGAAACTCTTTATTACCAAAACCAGCAAAAAGCATCACTGTTGGGTTGGCTCAAGTGATAGCATACCAGACTAGAGAAAAAGATGGCGAGGCCCTAAGTTGAAGCCCCAGTACTAGCACAACAAAAAAAAAAAAACACCCCACAAAACTATATTCACCAAATCATTATTATAGGTAAGTGTTGGCATAGGAAGATTTTACACACACACACACACACACACACACACACACACATAAAGTGACATGAAAAGGAAATTGTATTGCTTTTGAAGTTGAGAAATACAAAATAAATATCTTTAAATGAGTATCTGTTGAAATTGCTAAAAGCCAGGGGCCAGGCTATACATACAGATGAAGATGACTGTGTCTTAAAAGGAGCTCTTAATCTAAGGGAAGAGACAGAAGACTCAGCCATCTGACACTGAAATGTGTTAGGTGTTGATAGAAGAATGAGCAAGCAACTCAAGAACATAGGAAGGGGCCTCTGGTTTATTTTGAGAAAGTGGTCAAAGGGTGTGGTGCAGAAAGGCACCGGCTACTTGTGTTGGAGCTGAATCTTGTATGACATTTAGTTGTGTGTGTGTGTGTGTGTGTGTGTGTGTGTGTGTTTTTCCTGTCGGTCCTGGGGCTGGAATTTAGGGCCTAGGTGCTGTCTTGGAGCTGTTCAGCTCAAAGGCTAGCTCTCTACCACTTGAGCCACAGAGCTACTTCTTGTTTTCTGGTGTTCAATGGAGATAAGAGTTTCACAGACCTTCCTGCCTGGGCTGGCTTTGAATTTTGATCCTCAAATCTCAGCTTCCTGAGTAGCTAGGTATGAGCCATCAGTGCTTGGCTGACATTTAGTTTTGTTTGTTTTGTTTTTGTTGCCAGTCCTAGGGCGTGGACTCAGGGCCTGAGCACTGTCCCTGGCTTCTTTTTGCTCAAGGCTAGCACTCTGCCACTTGAGCCACAGCGCCACTTCTGGCTTTTATCTATAAATGTGGTGCTGAGGAATCGAACCCAGGGTTTCATGTATACGAGACGAGCACTTTACCACTAGGCCATATTCCCAGCCCCTGACATTTAGTTCTATAGACAGAAAAACGTTTGAAAAACATAATCCTAAAGAGCTAAATTTTGTATAGTAGAGATTCAGGAAACAGGAAAAAGCCTTTGGAAACTGCTAGATGAGGGTGTTGTCAAGGGTCAAGTCTAGAAGAACCTCATGAGTGAATGGAGGATTTCAAATGAATGCTAAAGTATTTGAACCTGCTTCATAGATAATGGGAATGACAAGGTTAGATTTGTACAGAATATAGTATAGGAAAGTCTGGGAGGGCAATGAGGGTCTGCATTCAAAGACTTTATAGTTTACTTTGGGAAAGACGCAAATGAGCTAGGTGCTGGTGGCTCATACCTGAAATCCAAGGTACTTGGAGGCTGAGTCCTAGAGGATACTGTTTCCAAGCCAGAAAGGCAAAAGAGTCTGCCTTCTCCAATTACCCAGGAAAACATGGGACTAGAGGCGTGACTCAGTGGTAGTACCAGCTGTGAACAAGGAAGCCCAGAGAAGCAAAGCACTGAATGATGGTTAATGTCCATAATCCTAGCTATTCAAGAGGCTGAGATCTGAGGGTCAGTTTGAAGCCAGCCTGGGCAGGAAAGTCCATGAGACTCTTATCTCTAATTAACCACCAAAAAGCCAGAAGTGGAGCTGTGATTCAAGTGTAGAGCACCAGTCTTCAGTAAACAAACTACAGGAGTGTGCCTAGGCCCTGGGTTCATGCAAATATGAAGATGTGGGATGGGAATATGGCCTAGTGGTAAAGTGCTCGCCTTGTAGAAGCCCTGGTTTTGATTCCTTACCACCACCTATATATATAGAAAAAGCCGGAAGTGTCGCTGTGGCTCAAGTGGCAGAGTGCTAGTAGCCTTGTGCAAAAAGAAGCCAGGGACAGTGCTCAGGTCCTGAGTTCAAGCCCCAGGACTGGCAACAAAAACAAAAAAAATAAAGCAAATATGAAGATGTGTGTGTGTGTGCATGCACACATACATATGATTTAGGCATAAGTGTACACAAATGCTGCATAGAGATATAAAGGACCATAAATAAAAGAAAAGGGGCTGGGAATATGGCCTAGTGTTAAAGTGGTCGCCTAGTATACATGAAGCCCTGGGTTTGATTCCTTACCACCACGTATATATAGAAAAAGCCGGAAGTGGCACTGTGGCTCAAGTGGTAGAGTGCTAGCCTTGAGCAAAAAGAAGCCAGGGACAGTGCTCAGGCCCTGAGTTCAAGCCCCAGGACTGGAAAAAAAGAAAAAAAAGAAAAACTTGGGTGTGAGATATAAAAGGCTCTGAAGAAAAGCCAATTCTAGTGTGTTTTTTTTCATGCCCGTAGTCTAGCCACTCAGGAGCTGAGATCCAAAAGATCGTGATTCAAGGCCAGCTTAGGCAAGGAGTTAATGAGACACCTCCTCATCTCAACAGGAAGAGCTGGGTGCAGTAGCACATAACTCCATACATAGGAGACTGCAGGTCTCCCAACGGCAACGTGAAATTCTCAAAAATAACCACACCAAGAAGATTTAGAGGAATGTCTCGAGTGGTTTTTCTTTCTTGGTGGGGGTGGGGTGGGGCGGGGGTTGCTCTCCGTTATAACCCTATTGTGTAAAACAGTGCCTCACAAGTAGAAAACGCAACTAAAACGTTTACTACATTATTACATTTACTACACAGGCCTACGGATAGAATTACTATTTTAATTTTCACAGGCATTAAAGAAGGGGGAACCCGAGGCTCAGAAAAGTACGCAACTCTCCCGAGGTCACACAATTACAAAGTAGCCCAGGGCCTGTGAGATGTGAGAGCTACGGAGCTCAACTTGGCTGTGAGCGTGGGGAAGGAAATGCAGCGGGTGGCGGGGCTGCGATCGAGCGCAGGCCACCACCCCGCAGCCCATGCTTAACGGAGGAAGTCGCCGGGTTTGGGGAATGGGTGACGGTAGCGACTCCACAAACCCCCATCCCGGTCAGCGGGACCGGCGGAACCAGCCATCCCGAGCCCCGGCAGACGGGAAGCAGGAAGTGGTGGCGGGTGTCGCGCGAGGTGACGTCACGGGGGCGCCGCCGCCGAGGGGCGGGGGAGGAGGAGGAGAGGAGGAGGAGCGAGCCGGGTTTGGGGGGCGGCTGCACAGTCTGGGATCCCCCGGGCCTGGAGGGGGGTCTGCGCGCGGCCGGCCGGCTCTGCCACCCCCCGCAACGTCTCCCCCTGTCCGGTCCCTAGCCGGCCTCCTTTCGGGCCAGCCTGATGTGACGGGGCCCAGCGGAGCCTGAGCGAGGAGCGGGCCCGCCGCGGAGCCGGAGGGCGGGAGGAACATGACATCGCGGAGGTGAGGAGCCCCGAGGGGCCCGGCGGGGCCTCGGCCCGGCCCGCGGCGCCTCCGTCCGGCCCCTCCCGGAGGGGGCGCCGGGCCGGGCTCCGGGCTCAGTCCCGGGTATGTGTGTGTGGTGGTGGGGGGCTCGGGCTCCCCCACCCCCGTTCTCGGCCTCCTGGCCTCGGGCGGGGGGGGCGGCCTGGCCCTCCGCGCCCCCTCCCCGCGGGTCCCCATTCATTTCCTGCCTCCCCGAGTTCCGGCTCCCGCGGTCCCGGGGACTCCGGTCGGGACGCTGGGGGCAGGTAGGGACGCCCCGGGGGCCGCGGACGCCGGCGGCCCGGCCTGGCGCCGCATTCCTGACCCATTGCCTCATGAGAATTGCCTCATGGAGATTCCGAAATAAACCCGTTCGCTCCGTGGGTCGCCGGCCGGGGCCCCGGCCCGCAGATCTGCCAGCCGCCCCGGGCACCCCTTGCCCCCGCCCGCTGCCCTGCATTTGGGACTTCACTCAGGACCCCCGAATGCCCCCTTTGCACGTCCTTTTCCTCCCTGCTCCTCACGTGCCAGAAATGGAAAAACTGACGGTATCTGCAGCCACTACGAGTATTTCCTTCCTCCGTCGTCTTCGCTTCGGGAGGAGGGAGGGAAGGGATCTTTATCTAGTTACTCTTTCGCTACAACCTCCTAAGACAGGTAACTAACGACCAACGTTCTGGTTTTACGGCTGTGGAAACTGAGGCTTTGAAAGTGAGATGCTGATTGAGCGGCGTCCAGAGAAGCTTTGGAAGTCCAAGACATTCACACTATTCATAACTAATGTGTAACCCTCACAACATTCCTATGAGGCCTACTCTCCCACTCTAAAGATGAGCAAACTGAGGTTTAGAAGTTAAACTTGCCTTACATCACTCAGCCTAATAAGTGGTAGAGCCAGCATCCCCAATGCTAATTACCATTTTGCCATTATTATTTTGTAACTATTGCTAATCGTTTGCAAGCTGTAACTTTGTTGCTAAATACTGGTATGTTGGGGCTGGGAATATGGCCTAGTGGTAGAGTGCTTGCCTCGTGTACATGAAGCCCTGGGTTCAATTCTTCAGCACCACATATATAGAAAAAGCCAAAAATGGCCTTGTGGTTCACGTGGTAGAGTGCTAGCCTTCAGCGAAAAGAAGCCAGGGCTGCTTCTTTTTCAAATCCCAGGACTGGCAAAAATAAATAAATAAATAAATAAATAAATAAATAAATAAATATATGCGGGCACGACCTTTGGTTTGATGCTGCTATTTTGTATCAACACTCACACAGAAGGTCCATTGTCTTTTTTTTTTTTTTTTTTTAAGGGGGGGAGGCGGTTGGTACTGAGGTTTGCACTCAGAGCTTCCTGCTTACTTTCAGATGCTCCACCACTTGAGCCCTTTCTGCTGTGGTTGTTTTGAGATAGGGTCTCACATTTACTTTTCCTCTGTAGCCAGGCTGACAAGCCGGCGCTATGATGCCCAACTTTCTTGCGTTGAAGTGTGTGTGTGTGTGTGTGTGTGTGTGTGTGTGTGTGTGTGTGTGTGTGGTGAACTTTTGTGTCTGGGCGGGCCTGGAACCATTATCCTCCCTATCCCAGCCTCAGAATAGCTGGGAGTCAGGCACACATCACCTCGCCCAGCCCCATTGTTTATTCTTTTCCATAATGTCCAGTTTACAGTTACTGCTGTAGACATTTGAACAGGCTGTTGGGGGCTATGTTAATAAGACACTTTTCAGAATATTAGGAGTGTCTCAAAACACCAGCATTGTACTCACTCAAGGATCTGGAACAAAAAAAAGGGATGAAAAAAAAATTGAGAAGTCTTTGGAAGTGAGTGACTTGGACAGGTCTCTTGGCAAGTGCTTGCAGATCGGGGTAATATATAGCTGTATTTCAACAGAACAGTGTATGGCCTCAAATGCTCAAATTCTTTAGGGAGCTTTTAAATAAAACAGTTGTCTATTCTTTAATCTGTCAAATAGTCATTGAGCCTTTTGTTCCGTGTGTCTGCTCTTCCAGACAAGTAAGGATCTGCTGCTTTCAACGACAAAAAGACAGGCTGGGGGTGGGGAAAGGGGCTGAGTACTAATAGACAGAGACATTGTCCAGCTTGTTAGTTTAGAAGCTGGGATAGAAGTTAGTTTAGAAGTGTGGGCATAGCCAGAGCAGCAAGTGGTGATGATGAAGCTTGGAGTGGAGTAATCCCTTCTGCCCTCCATGGAAGAATATAGCCTACACTCACCAGTTAAAAGAAAAGAAGTGTGTGTCACCTAGAAAGCCAGGTTATGGAACATAATATGTAATGGGAGATTATGTATTTTTAGGTTGTGAACTTTTATTGTTTGTGTCTTTTTCTTTTCTTTCTTTGAACAGAATTTTTTTGATATGTAGTTTAGCGTGGCCTTGAACTTATGATTTTCCAACCTTGGTCTCCTGAGTACTGGTGTTACAGGTAGAGTTAGTTTTTGTTTGGTTTTTTGCCAGTCCTGGGCTTGCTTGAACTCAGGGCCTGAGCACTGTCCCTGGCTTCTTTTTTTTTTTTTTTTTGCCAGTCCTGGGCTTTGGACTCAGCGCCTGAGCACTGTCCCCCTCTTTTTGCTCAAGGCTAGCACTCTGTCACTTGAGCCACAGCGCCATATGTGGTGCTTGGGAATCGAACCCAGGGCTTCATACATACAAGACAAACACTCTTGCCACTAGGCCATATTCCCAGCCACCCCTGGCTTCTTTTTGCTCAAAGCTAGCACTCTGCCACTTGAGCCACAGCGCCACTTCCAGCTTTTATCTATATAGTGTTGCTGAGGAATAGAACCCAGGGCTTCATGTATATGAGACAAACTCTTTACTACTAGGCCATATTCCCAGCGCCAGGACTGGCATTTTTTTTTTAATAAGCTTTATTGAGATACAAATGATGTATAATAAATTGCATATATTTTTACAGTTTGACATGTGTGCAGTTGGGAAACCATTACCACTGGAGATAATGAAATATTATCAAACTCATCCCTTGTGAGGTTTCCTGGTGTCTTTTATAATCTCTCCTTTTTCAGGCAGTTACTGTTCTGCTTTCTTTTACTATACATTGGCTTGCAATTTCTAGAATTTCATGTACATAGAGCTAGACCTGTATCCCCCCACTTCTTTGGTCTAGCTTTTTTTTTTTTTCCAGTCCTGGGGCTAGGACACAGGGCCTGAGCACTATCTCTGGCTTCTTTTTGCTCAAGACTAGCACTCTGCCACTTGAGCCACAGTGCCACTCCTGGCCGTTTTCTGTATATGTGGTGCTGGACAATTGAACCCAGGGCTTCATGTATACGAGACAAGCACTCTTTTTCACTAGGCCATATCCCCAGTCCTTTTTTTTTTTTAGATGCCAATACTCAGTGAGGGCCTGAGTGCTATCCTTTATTATTTTTATTGTTGTGAAAATGGAGGAGAACAGAAAAGGAATAGGCCGGACTCGATCATCAACAGGCAAGGACTGTTTCTTGAGTAACAGCAAGGGGCACGAACCTTCCCGCCAGATTGGAGGTTGTGTGAGGCAGTGAATTTGGGACCAGGCTTTGTTTATTTGTTTTGTTTTTGTTGCCAGTCCTTGGGCATAGACTCAGGGCCTGAGCACTGTCCCTGGCTTCTTTTTGTTCAAGGCTAGCACTCTACCACTTGAGCCACAGCGCCACCTCTGGCTTTTATCTGCATATGTGGTGCTGAGGAATCGAACCCAGAGCTTCATGTATACGAGGCGAGCACTCTACCACTAAGCCATATTCCCAGCCCCGGGACCAGGCTTATATGGGGTGAGCAAGGAGGCAGGTTATTAAAAGTGCCACTAGGTCTAGGAAGTTGGGGCTTTTCCATTTGGCCCACCAAGGGTTGTTTACAGCTGGGCCTAGGTGAGATGTCCTGTCTGCATATCAAAGCAGGTTCCCATATTGAGGTTTTGCCTGGTGTCTATATGGGCCTGAGGCAATGGGGGGTCAATCCAATAATAATAACTATTATTATTATTATTATTGCCAGTCCTGATGCTTGAACTCAGGGCCTGGGCACTGTCCTTGAGCTTCTCTTGCTCAAGGCTGCACTCTACCTCTTGAGCCACAGCACTACCTCCAGCTCCTTCTGTGTATGTAGTGCTGAGGAATTGAACCCAGGGCTTCATGCACACTAGGCAAGCACTCTGCCACTAAGCCACATTCTCAGCCCCATCCTTTAGCTTTTTCACTCAAGGCTGGTACTTGATCACTTGAGCTATGACTCTACTTTGGGCTTTTTGGTGGTTAATTGGAGATAATGATTCTCAAATGTAAGGTTCGCCAGAAAGGAAACCCGCCACATGGTTCAGGCAGAACGGAGTTTATTGGTGGGAAAGCAAACTGCCAGCCCACACAAGATGGGGGTGTAGGGAGACAGAGGGGAAGGAAGAAGGGAAAAAGAGAGAAAAGAGCAAGAGAGAGTAAGAGAAAAAAGGAAAGAGCAGGGACTAGTGTTGAGCCAGATCATATAGGGAAAGGTGGGAGATATGGCCAGGTGGATTGGATGTGACCTCAGAGAACGGGGAGGTAACTGCCTCCAGATGTGCCGCTTACCTAGGTAACTCAGGTACTAGGCACAGACTTAAACAGGTGGGAGGCATCTGCATGGAGCCCTCCTGGGGGTGGACCTTACAAGAAGCTTTTCCTGCTCAGGCTGGCTTCAAACCATGATCCTCAGATCTCAGCCTCTTAAATAGCTAGGATTACACACTTGAGTCACTTGTGCTCAGCTTGGTCTAACTTTTAAGTTCAGCATATTTGTGCTGGGATCCATCCCTGGGGTGGGTGAGGGTAGGGAGGTGTTAGGCGGTTCATTCATTTCTACATGATAGAAGCTCTGGATGTTTGTGTGTAGGTGTTTGCATGGACGTGATTTATTTCTCTGTCAGTACTTACAAGTGGATTAGTATGCATTTAGCAAGCATTTAGCTTTTTCAGAAATTGCACCCCCTACGCCCCACCCCCATTTCTAAAGTATCATTCTTCCCTGCAGTCTGTGAGAGTTTCTCTGTGTACTTCCTTGCCAAAACTTGGTTTAGTTAGATTTCTTTGTTTTTGTCAGATTTCTTTGTTTTTCACCTATTCTAGTGGTTTTGTTGTGGGATTCCATTGCAGTTTTATTTTATATTTTCCTTAATCACTAATAGTGGTGATTATCTTTCCAGATGTTTGTTTGCCACTTGTATACTTTCTTAGATAGTGTGCCTGCTCAAATCTTTTGTCTGTACTCATTTAGTTGTTTATTTTCTTACTACAGAGGTTTGAGAGTTCCATGTGGGCTCTTCTTTCATCTTTTTTTTTTTTTTTTTGCTAGTCCTGGGGCTTGAACTCAGGGTCTGAGCACTGTTTCTGGCTTCTTTTGCTCAAGGCTAGCACCTACCTCTTGAGCCACAGCACCACCTCCGGCTCCTTCTGTGTATTTGGTACTGAGGAATCGAACACAGGGTTTCATGCATGCTAGGCAAGCACTCTACTGCTAAGCCACATTCCCAGCCCCTTTTTTAATTTAGTTCAGGCAGTCTTGTAAGTTTTTGTCCTCCTTGTTTCCACCTCCAAAACACTGAGATTTACCATACCTGGCTACTAGTAGTTATGCTGAGGAGTTTGGGTAAGGTCTTTGAGGAGGTCCGAGGAGGTAATCCTGAGCAGATTCTTATTTGACAAGCATTCTAGTGAATTTTGCTTATCACAGTAGTTCCTTTTGGCCTGTTTTTGTTCGTTTGGTACTGGGAATTGAACTCTGGGCCTCTGGTTTGCTAGACTGGTGCTCTACGTGTTGAGCCACACCTCAGCCCTCTGTAAGGTTTGTTATCTTGGAATAGCAGCCAGAGCTGCTCCAGGAGCCTTCTGCTTATGCTTTCTGAGTTTGTGGGATGACTGGTGCAAGCCACCACACCCAACTTTTTTTTTTTTTTTTTTGGCCAGTCCTGGGCCTTGGACTCAGGGCCTGAGCACTGTCCCTGGCTTCTTCCCGCTCAAGGCTAGCACTCCGCCAGTTGAGCCACAGCGCCGCTTCTGGCCCTTTTTCTGTATATGTGGTGCTGGGGAATCGAACCTAGGGCCTCGTGTATCCGAGGCAGGCACTCTTGCCACTAGGCTATCTCCCCAGCCCCCCCAACTTTTTTTTTTCTTTTTTTTTTTTTTTTGGCCAGTCCTGGGCCTTGGACTCAGGGCCTGAGCACTGTCCCTGGCTTCTTTTTGCTCAAGGCTAGCACTCTGCCACTTGAGCCACAGCGCCGCTTCTGGCCGTTTTCTGTATATGTGGTGCTGGGGAATCGAACCTAGGGCCTCGTGTATCCGAGGCAGGCACTCTTGCCACTAGGCTATATCCCCAGCCCCCCCCAACTTTTTAATTGGTTGAGTTTAATGAGATCTTGCTAATCTGCTAGCCTCCAGTTGCCATCCCCCCCAATCTTTGCCTCCTGAGTAGCTGGGATTACAAATATTTCCTTTGGATTCATGCCTATAGGGTTTAGATTTTCATATGTATTCAGTAATTAACACATGAGTATATTCAGTACAGGTTTTGAGATTGTTTCTGTGACTTTCTCTGCCGGTGTTCATCCAAAAGAATTGCGTATGTTGTCCAGTCTTCCTTCAGTGCATGATCCATGCTTCTCACTCACTGTCATCCCTGGAAGAGCGTCGATTTGAGCCTTGAGGACAGACACTTTGTTCTCAGAGTTTTGGCTTATCTGTTGCTGGTCAAGTACATTTTGTCCCAGGCCTTCCCTGGTGGCCATGTTTGTTTATCTCCTGTGGGAGTAAATAAACTCGCCCAGATGAAAAACTGAAAAAGTAAGAGCTCTCTGCCTTTCCAGTGGAAACTGGGTTTTCTTTATTAATGGTGTGTCCTGACATAAGGCCAAGTTTTGGGCCAGTGTTGCTCAAGTTCAGAGGCTGCTGCTAAGATCCCTTACTCTTCTTGTGCCTGGTTAGTGGGGGCCCTGGGAAAGCAGAGCCAGCCCTTGGTAATTGTTACTAGCAGCCCCGAAGGCCCTTTGTTCGGGAGCTACTGAACAATAGGGACAGTGAGCACATCCCTCTTCCCTTTGGGAAACACAGAAGGCCCTTGCCATGTAAGGGCTGGTGCTTTTAAGGAACAGCAGGGCAAATGCTGGGGTTCTGCAGGATCTGTGGGAGTGGTGAACCACAGCAGGATTTGAGATCCCTGCCCTAAAGTGCAGCCCAGTTTTTTGATATGAATTTTTGGAGGGCTGTGTGCATTTAGCAAATATACAGTGCTGTGATCCTTGGTATTGCTGAAATATGAGAAGCTAGGTATCCATGTTTGCAAGGAACATTGAGTTTGCATGGAGACAGACTATTCTATCATGGACTGGGTTTGATAGTTACTAACCAGGCTGAAACCTGAAATTTATTAGTACATAAGATACAGATATACACCTTATACAGTTATATGTTGATGCTTATGTATAAACATGGGAACACACAAAATTGCATTCATTTATTTTTATTTTTATTTATTTATTTATTTTTCTTGCCAGTCCTGGGCCTTGGACTCAGGGCCTGAGCACTGTCCCTGGCTTGTTTTTTGCTCAAGGCTAGCACTCTGCCACTTGAGCCACAGCGCCACTTCTGGCCATTTTCTGTATATGTAGTGCTGGGGAATCGAACCCAGGGCTTCATGTATACGAGGTAAGCGCTCTTGCCACTAGGCTATATCCCCAGCCCTTTATTTTTATTTTTATTTGCCAGTCCTGGGGCCTGAACTCAGGGCCTGGGCGCTGTCCCTGAACTTCTTTTGCTCAAGGCTAGCACTCTACTACTTGAGAGCCACAGCACCACTTCCAGCTTTTTCTGTGTATGGGGTGCTGAGGAATCGAACCCAGGGCTTCATGCATGCTAGACAAGTGCTCTACCACTAGGCCACATTCCCAGCCCCATTTATTTATTCTGAGGATCTCACTGTGTAGGAGGGCCTGCCTTAAACTCAGTATCTTCCTGCTCATTCTTCCCAGTGCTGGATATGCACTGCTACTCCTGGCTCACTGAAGACCAATTATGAGATAGATCACTCAGTGCCAGGCCTTGTGCTAGGTACTGGGTGTTGTGAGTCTTAGGAAATGGCATGTGAGAGTGCCTAGTGGGGGGTTCTTGGAAAGTATAAAGTGCAAAGGAACAAGTGCAGGAGCTCCGAGCCTGAGGAGGTGGCTGTGGTGGGATTTTCTTTTTTGGACTGAGGATGGAACCTATGGCCTCGGTATGTACAGCAAGCAGCACACCCTCTACCACTGAGCTACATTCCCAGCCCTGTGCAGGGATTCTTAAAGTCTTCAGTGTCAAGTGCACCATGGGGAGGAGTGTGGACTGTATTTTAAGATCAGGACAAAACCATAGAAGGATGTGATCAGGGAGTGGCATGAGGTGATGTGTGAGCTGATGGATTTAAAAATATCCTGGTGCTGGGGCAGAGCTGTAGGAGGCAGGAGGGGTTAGGGATGAGAGAGGGCTTTGCAGCAGGGTAGCAGAAGTTTGTGCAGAGCCATTTTGGGAGGCAGTTTTCTTTATTACTTAATCATCAGAGAAGAGTTACTGATCAATGAGAAACCACGAGGAGGCAGTGATTTCTAAAGACATAACTCTGCAACCACTAAAAAGCTGCTTCCATAACTTTTTTTTGTAGCTTCTTTCAGTGTGTATCCCTAATGACTGCTCTTCATAATTTACCCTTTGTGTGTACGCGTGTGCGCGCTCGTGTGAGTATGGGTGTGTGTGCACGTGCGTGCGCACGCTTGCGCCTGCCAGCACTGGAGTTTGAACTCAGGATTTAGTTACTATTCCTTAGTATTTTTTGCCCAAGGCTGCCACTCTACTACTTAAGCCACAGCTCTACTTCTAACTTTTTGGTGGTTAATTGAAGATAAGAGTCTTCAACAGACTTTCCTGTCCAGGCTGGCTTTGAACCATGATCAGATCTCACTCATCCTCCTGAGTAGCTAGGATTATAGGCATGAGCTGCTGGTGTCCAGCAACTTATCCTTTTCCTATAGTATAGTAAGATTTAAATAGAAAGGAGAGGTATCGTCTTATAATCTGTAGAAAGTAACCAAACTATAACATTTTTCTGAATGACAAAGATAGGAATTTTTCTGGAACAGGAGGTAAGAAAGATACAACCACAATCACTTTAAATGTAGGCAAGAAACTGATATTAGATTTTTGGACCCTTAATTTAAGCCCGTTTCTTAGTACAGCAGCTTTGACAAGAAGTTCCTGAAGGTATTGGCTTGTTCCCACACAACACTTGGAGGAGAGAGATATAGAGACAAAACAAAACACTCAGCACCACTGTGTTTGCTTTGGGTTTCAGCAGGGTTTTTAGGAAGCTTCTAGCTTTTGCAGAATCTGTGTTCACCACTCAGTAGCAGCTTTGTTTTTATTTATTTTATGTTTCACAGTGTTGAGGGTAGAATCCAGGGCCTCCTGCATTGCGCCCCCCCCCCCCCCCATTCAGGGATCTAGGGTCTCGTGATTTCTCTGTGAACAGTTTTGGTTGTGGACTCTTTTTTTTGGCCAGTCCTGGGCCTTAGACTCAGGGCCTGAGCACTGTCCCTGGCTTCTTTTTGCTCAAGGCCAGCACTCTGCCACTTGAGCCACAGTGCCACTTCTGGCCATTTTCTGTATATGTGGTGCTGGGGAATTGAACCCAGGGCCTCATGTACACGAGGGAAGCACTCTTGCCACTAGGCCATATCCCCAGTCCCTGGTTGTGGACTCTTGTAGTGTGTCTGTTGTTTCTTCACATTCACTCAGCACTGGGCTCATGTGTGGTGGTTGTTCCTGAAGGCAATTTTAGGACATTGGTTTGAGACTTTTTTTCATTGGTACTGGTGGTGCCCGTGGTGCTGATGGTGCTGATGTATGTATTTCTGTGGAGTGGATGGTACACACTTGGGCCATATTATGATCTGAGGTCTTTAGTCCATCCCCAAACCTCATTACTGACAACAAGCAAACAACAAACATGAAGGAAAGTATAACTTCAGTGACAGACATCTAAAGACCTATGGAAAAGTACTGTTAAGTATGCATGAGAACGGTCTATCCTGTGTGGCATTCATCGGTAAGAACAATAATGATAACAGTTGAAACGAATGTTTATTAAGCCCTTCATCTGTCTAGCCAGTGTGTAAATGCTGGTTACTAAGTTCCCCTCAAAATACCACTCATCTGCCCGCTTTTAATAATAGGATAAGTATAATTATGAGTTGTAAATGAAATAATGCAGTTTATTTAATAAAAGGGTGAAGAGACCACCCTAGCCTTATCTCCTTCCACTGATCATGCTGATGGGTGGGTGTGGTGCTCACTAGACCTCACCTAAGAGGTGAAGCTGCTTCTGCAGTGTCTCTCACACCCAGCATGGAGACAGCAAGCCAGGGCAACAGTGCTGCTGACAGTAGAAGGGCAGATGAATTCTGAGTCCCACCTTCCAAAAAAGTGTCGGAACATAATGTTTGAAAGTTTGAGTTTATTGTTGCTGGTTTTCCTCCCCTCCCTCCCCTCTCTTCCTTCCCTTTCCTTCCTCTTCCCCTTTCCCAGCCATGGGGCTTGAACTCAGGGCCTGAGCACTGTCTCTGAGCTTCTTTTGCTCAAGGCTAGCACTCTACCACTTGAACCACAGTGCCACTTCTGGCTTTTTCTGTTTATGTGGTACTGAGGAATTGAACCCAGGGCTTCATGCATGTTAGGTAAACACTCTACCACTAAGCCACATTCCCAGCCCTCTTACTGGCTTTTTTGAAGGGATATAAAATCTAGAACATGGTCGTGTATGTGTGTGTATATGTGTGTGTGTACACATATTTGACATATGTGCATATATAAATATACATTTGTGTATATATATGTTGTTAAATATACTTAATAGGTATTAAAGCTTAAAACTAGTGTGCTGGGCACTGGTGGACGCTGACCCTTGCAGAGGTATTTGTGGCTTTGGTATGATGGAACTTGCCAGGTTTGTCAGAATAAGCAGAAAGCTCCGTTGCTGTCCATGGGGTCTGCTGATGGGCCGCACCATGTGGTCAGCTTCAGCTGGTTGTTGTGTAAAGAAGAACCTGGGCACCTGCCATTTTAAGTCTACCCTGGCTCCTGAGATGACCAGCACTCTCCTTCACCTGTGGGGGGCACATAGGGAAGGCCCAGAAGAAATGCCCTCAGGGTACTGGCATGGTAACAGTGAAGAAGGGGAGTCCTTCTCCAGACTCATGTTAACTTCAGTTTGGCATTTCCAGATGTGGGAGTTTACAGGCAGGCTTTTGGCCTATGATGCATTGGGGCCTTAGACATTCACCATCCAAGTTCTTGTTAAAATTTCCTTCTCTGGGGCTGGGAATATGGCCTAGTGGCAAGAGTGCTTGCCTCCTACACATAAAGCTCTCGGTTCGATTCCCCAGCACCACATATATGGAAAACGGCCAGAAGGGGTGCTGTGGCTCAGGTGGCAGAGTGCTAGCCTTGAGCAGGAAAATTTCCTTCTCTGTTCCCTAAGAATCCCGTAAGAAGTGACTGAACCAGAAACACCACCATTTTATGTTATCAAACAAAGAGTTGTTGGGGCTGGGCATGGTGGTTCGTTGCTGTAATCCCAACGCTCAGAAAGCTGCTGGAGTCATTTGAAGAGAAGATGGCCTCTTCCCAATTGAGTGCCTCTGTGGAACCAGTGGCCCAGCTATAGGTAGATGCTGAAGGGGTGGGCGAGGCAGAGGTGGTTGCTTGCTGCTCTCCCTTCACTTTGAGCTTTGGGTGTTCATTAAGAAACTGCTGGCTCAGCCCTGGCTGGGGGCTCAGGGCTTACTGGGGAAGAAATAAACATGTCCTCTGTCCTCATGGGGCAACCTGTGATTGGGCATGGCTGCACATGGCCCAGGGGCCGAGTGGGTGAGTGAGAAGGTGGGATGGGGCTGTGGGCGCGAAAGGATGGGCAAGTGCAGAGGCCACAAGTGCCCTGTTTGAGAGCATGAGAATCTGTAAGGGCCACCTCTTGCAGGGCCCAGTCAGAATCTAGGACTTTGCTGAAAGTATAGTATTTTCCTTTGGCTGAAAGTAAATTTCCTAGTTCTGAATATGAACCTCTGAAGGCTGGCTTGGGCTAAGCATTTTACATGTACTAATTTATTTCCCTTATACCACAGTGGTATAGGTTGTTAATTTCTAAGCATGGCAGGAAACCCAGAGCCCTAATGGAAATTTTGATAAATTTAACTATGCCAAGATGACCTTCTATGGAAAAAACAAAAACAAAAAAAACCCCAAACCCACAGTAAAACCACGAGGAAAAAGCTAAAGCTAAGACAAATATTTGCCGTGCTTATAACAAAAGATGAAAGAGCTTTTCGGTTATGTTGCGTTCCTACAAACTAATAAAGAAAAAAGAAAAAGGAAATAAGCATTGCTGAACTGACAACTCAGAAAGGAAAAATAAGTAGTTTGAGAACATGGAAGGTGTCTTTCTTACAAAGAAACACAACCTGAGATGCTACCATTTTCCATTAATCAGATAGACACAGATGATGAAGTTTGATAATGTATGCAGTATTGGCAAAAGTGAGGGAGAATAGGACTTTACCTGCTATTTGTGTTTTCTTTTCTTTTCTTTTTTTCCAGTCCTGGGCCTTGGACTCAGGGCCTGAGCACTGTCCCTGGCTTCTTTTTGCTCAAGGCTAGCACTCTGCCACTTGAGCCACAGCGCCACTTCTGGCTGTTTTCTGTATATGTGGTGCTAGGGAATTGAACCCAGGGCTTCATGTATATGAGGCAAGCATTCTTGCCACTAGGCCATACTCCCCAGCCCTATTTGTGTTGTCTTTTGAGGGCAGTTTGGCAATATTTGTCAAAAGGGTAGGAGCTGCAGGGCTAGTTCAGTGATTGAATGCTTACCTAGTATAGCCAATTCCTTGGGTTCCATTCTAGGCACCTTTTTTTCCTCCCCAACAAAGAGTGTTTTAAAGCTGGGTGTGAGGGCACATGCCTGTAGTCCTAGTACTTGGAGACCGAAGCAGGAGAATCACTTAAGATCAAGAGTTTAAGACCAGAGTTCGGCCGGGCCAACACTTGGATTGGCACGAGGGTTTGGAAGGGCTCTGCTTCTGGGCGTTTCACCGGGCTGACAGGACGCCATGGCCGTCCCGTCTGCGAAGAAGCTGGACTCCTTCAAGTACGGGGACTTTTGGAACTTGGCCAAGAGTCTGGGGCTCCGGGCTAACCTGAAGGCAGACAAGTTGTTAAAATCTTTGAAAGCCCACCTCAAATTGGAAGCAAGGAAAGAAAGTAACAGTCAGGATGAGAAGGAAACTGTGGCATTCTTCTGTGATGAGACTGAGACACCGACGAGCAGTCAGGAACAAGCCGGGAAGGAGCCAGTTGTCCATGTCACCAAAAGGAGGAGACGCAGGCACAAGAGAGGCCATGGGAAGCCTAACTCCCAGCAAGATCATTCTGAGATAAAAATAAGTGATCCTACTACATTCCAGAATGGAGAAAAGCAAGAAAACCAGGATCCCAAAACCACTGCAGAAGTTCCTTCTCAGCCAGACCAGGGCCAAGGAGATGGGAACATGGTTTCCACAGGCCAGAGTGAAATGAAAGATAATGAAGATTTGAAGGAAAAAAAGTCAGAAAAAAAGTCTCGCTTTACAGATGGATTTTCCAGACTTGCAAACAGTAAAAAAAACTGCAGCCACTACTCCAAATTTTAAGAAGCTCCATGAAGCTCATTTTAAGGAAATGGAGTCCATTGATGAATACATTAAGAGAAAACGGAAACATTTTGAAGAACACAACTCATTTAATGAACTGAAGAAGCAGCCTGGCACTAAGGGAAGGGTAGTGACTCCAGTTCCTCCAAGAGGAAGACTCCCTGTGGCCTGCACTCCCACTCAACAGTGCCAGTCTCCAGGCCAGTCCCGCAGCTCTGTGAGGAAGAGCACGGTGTGTCTGAAGGGGTCAGTCAAGTGGACCACGCTCTCAGCAACCAAAGTGAACATCAGGTTTTCAGCTGCTACAAAAGATAACGAGCATAGCGTTCACTGACCAAGACTCCAGCCAGAAAGTCTCTACACGTGTCTCTAGCTGGGATTAACCCCAAAATCCAGGCCATGCTCAGAACACCCAAGTTAAAGAACACCAAGGAGAATTCTGCTTCTGTCATTACTCCATTCAGGTTGACTACGGTGGCAGTGAAGACGCCAGTCTCTGATAAGAAACCAGTATTTGATCTGAAAGCAAGTTTATCTCGTCCCCTCAATTATGAACCACACAAAGGAAAGCTGAAACCATGGGGACAATCTAAAGAATTCTTTCAATGAACGTGCAAGCAGAGTTAGCCTCTATAAGAAATCTTACAAACAACCTCCTCTCCAAACCAGGGAAGAGCAACGGAAAAAAGCAAGAGCAAGAACGAAAGGAGAAGAAAGCAGAGGTGTTGGCTGCTCGAAGGGGCCTCAAGATGGTTAAAAACAACTAATTGTCTGACAGAGTAGCTGGGATTACAGGAGTGAAGCACCATGCTCAGCCTAGAAATATTCTACAACAATAAAAAGAAGCACTAATACAAGCCGGGTGCTGGTGGCTCTCGCCTGTATTTCCTAGCTACTCAGGATCATGATGTGAAGCCAGCCTGAGCAGAAAAGTCCTCAAAAACCAGCAGTGGGTTTGTGGCTCAAAGTGGGAAAACACTAACCATGAGCAAAAGACAAAAAACAAGCTCAGTGGGCTGGGAATATGGCCTAGTGGTAAAGTACTTGCCTCGTATACATGAAGCCCTGGATTTGATTCCCCAGCACCACATATATAGAAACCAGCCAAAAGTGGCACTGTGGCTCAAGAAGTAGAGTGCTAGCCTTGAGCAAAAGAAGCTAAGGGACAGTGCTCAGGCCCTGAGTTCAAGCCCCAGGACTGGCAAAAAGAAAAGCTCAGGGACAGTGCCCAGGCCCTGAGTTCAAGCCCTACAACTGAGGACCCCTTCATAAAAAAGAATGACAACAATGTTATGTGAAGACACTACCATACATTTTGAGTCTAAGAATATGAAATATACAGGTAAGGTATACCTGAGGAGAAGCTTAGCCACCTGAAACTGGGAGTGGGAATGAAGGCTCACATCAAAGATGCATGGAAGAAATACCTTAAAACTTCAGTAATGATTGCAAAATTTAATATGCTGTGTATATTATAGCTCAATGAAACTGTTAAACAAGGCTGGCGATGTGTCTCTTCTTACTTGTGATTTGGGCTTTCTTCAAGTACTTAATGTAACAATGTTTGTCCCCTTTGTCTAACATGGAAGAACTGATCAAATTAAAAAAAAAAAAAAAAAGGAGTTCAAGACCAACTTAGGTTTTGAACCTAATGAGACCCTAGGTCACAAACAAGATATTGCCAGATGCTGATGGCTCACACCTATAATCCTAGTTACTCAAAAGGCTGAGATCTGAGTATCCTGTTTAAAGCCAGACTAGGCAGAAAAGTCTGTGAGACTCTGGAGCCAGAACTGGAGTTGTAACTCAAATGGAAGAACACAAGTCTCTGAGTTCAAGCCCTAGTACTGGCACAAAACTAAAAAACCAAACAACAATAAAAACATCCCCCAACTTCTCACAAAAGAGAGCACTTAGAAATGACACCTGTAATTTTCTGGGAGCAGATCAGCAGTAGATGGTAGGGACCCAGGCTGGGTACTGTGTTTAAAATGCAAGTGCTGAGCCTGCGGCATTTGGTTTACTGAAGGCTAATAATGGGGTAGGCCTTGAGAGAGCACTACAGCAAGGATTTCTCCATTTGCCATAGGAGGAGACAAAATCTTTCCCTTCAGTAACACAGTAATTATAGGCTTAATGACACTTTTGAAATACTACAAGATAGCCATCATTATAATTTAAAAATAATTAGAAACCTATTAGGATTAGGAATAGGGTGTCTACCTGTTAAATCACCCAAGTAGCTGAATAGGAAAAGAGACAAAAAGCAAAAAAAGTTGAAAACAGATTGGCAACTATGAGACTAAACATAAGCTGTTAGTAATAATGGATTAAGAATCCAAATTTTTTACCTAGATGGATTTCCCCCCCCCCCCCCTCCAGTTGTGGGGCTAGAACTCAGGGCCTGGGTGCTATCCCTGAGTCTCTTTGTGCTCAAAGCTAGCTCTCTACCACTTGAGAGCCACAGCTTCACTTCTGGTTTTTGAGTGGTTAATGGAGATAAGAGTCTCATGGGGATTTTCCTGCCTGGGTTGGCTTTGAACTTTGATCCTCTGATCCCAGCCTCTGGATTAGCTAGCATTACAGGCATGAGCTACTGGCACCTGGCTTCGGATGGAATTTAAAAAATTTTAAGTTGGGTTTTGCTTACCAAAGACAAATTGAGAGTAGGGTGCTGTAACCCTAGATACTCAGGAGGCTGATGAGATCGGAGGATTAAGGTTCAAAGCCAGCCTGGACAGGAAAGTCTGTGAGACTCTTATTTCCAGTATACTACTCAGAAAAAGCTGGAAGTGGTGCTGTGGCTCAAGTGGTAGAGTGCTAACTTGAGCAAAAGAAGCTCAGGGACCAAAGCCCAGCCCAGAATCCAAGACCCAAGACTGGCCAAAAAAAAAAAACACACAAAAAACCCCCCAAAAAACAAATTGGAAAAGAAAGAATGACAACAGATAAACATTGGTTACAGGATTTGTGTGACATCACTACCAGATTAAGTACAATTCAAAATAGAGTGTTAATTGGTTGTCAATCCTAAGTACTACAATGGGGGTGGAGGGGTTGGGGGTGGGGTGGGGTGACAAAAAGTATTAAATAATGACTTACTTGGGCTGAGGGCATTGCTCAAGTGGTAGAGCATTTGCCTAGCAAGTTTGAGTTCAATCCCCAGTTTCACAAAACAAAAAAAACCCAAAACATAAAAGAAAAATGCTCAGAAGTCAAGAACGCTTTGTCTCCCATTGCTTTTGTCTTTCCAGGTGGTTTCACCCCAACATTACTGGTGTGGAGGCAGAAAATCTACTGTTGACCAGAGGAGTTGATGGCAGCTTTTTGGCAAGGCCCAGTAAAAGTAACCCTGGAGACTTCACACTTTCTGTTAGGTAAGTTGGAGGGAGAGGAGACTCCTGAACATTGGGAATTCAGGCCACACCTGGCCAGCCATGCTGTAGAGGCACCTTGCAGGACACACACTGGCCTGCCACAGACTCCCTGTTCCCTCTGCAGTGAGAGCACTGAAAACTCAGCCCAAGAGGTGCCATGATGCACATCCTTATGTCTGAACCATGGCAGAAGATGGAGGAGGCAGAGAACACTGGGCCTGGAGCCCTCCAGGGCTGGGTCCTGGCTCCATACTTCTTCACCATGGTTCCTCCACTTTTTCTGTCCCTGCTGTACGTTTCCACCTGGGAAACAGTCTCCCTGAGAGTTTCTTCAGATCACTTTCCCTTGTCAAGAAATAGAAAGTCAGTGAGGAAGCTGTGGTCCCTTTTGTTCCTCTGCCCATATCTTCCCAGAGGAAACCACCATCCAAAGGTTGGCATAGGTCCTTCCTGAGTGTGTTTTTGTGCTGTGTTGGTACCAGGTGTGGACAAGCAGTGTAAGCACTTCAGTGATGACACATGAGCTTTCACACCTTGACTTTCATGCCAGTGCATCTTCACGGCTGTGTAACAGTCAGCTGGTGGCCACATACAAGTTCACTTGCCCTCTTACTTATGAATATTGGAGTGTTTTCAGTTTATTTAAAAACTTATTATTTACTTATTTATTTTTTCTGGGGATTTAACTCAGGGCCTCCCACTTGCTAGCAAGCTCTACTGTTTGAGCAACCCACAAGACCAGGATTTTTTTTTTTTTTTTTTTTTTTGCTGGTCCTGGGGCTTGAACTCTGGGCC
The DNA here is from genome assembly GCF_023159225.1 of Perognathus longimembris pacificus. Classification (NCBI taxonomy): domain Eukaryota; kingdom Metazoa; phylum Chordata; class Mammalia; order Rodentia; family Heteromyidae; genus Perognathus; species Perognathus longimembris. The sequence goes on along the minus strand of NC_063163.1, from coordinate 85,218,465 downwards.
TGGGCGCTGTCCCTGAACTCTTGCTCAAGGTTAGCACTCTTCCACTTGAACCACAGTGCCACTTCTGGCTTTTTCTGTGATTAATTGGAAATAAGGGTCTCATGGACTTGTCCTGTCCTGGCTAGCTTTGAACTGTGATCCTCAGATCTCAGCCTCCTGAGTACATAGGATTATAGGTGTGAGCCACCAGCACCCAGCTGGTATTGCTCTTTATTATTTCTTTTTCCTCTTTCCAATGGACTTTTGTAGAAGAAATGGAGCTGTTACCCACATCAAGATTCAGAACACGGGGGACTACTATGACCTATATGGAGGGGAGAAGTTTGCCACCCTGGCTGAGCTGGTTCAGTACTACATGGAGCATCATGGGCAGCTGAAAGAGAAAAATGGAGATGTGATCGAGCTCAAGTACCCACTGAACTGTGCAGATCCTACCTCTGAACGGTCAGTACCTGTGAGTGACCACACGGTCTGCAGCTGTCCTAGGCCATGTGTTGTGCAGCAGTGTTGTGGGGTCTGTGCGACTTTGGCCATGATCTCTTATATAGGATGTAATACTGAGGCTTGAACTCAGGGACTAGACTCTGTCCATGAGCATTTTTAGTAGTTTAGCACTCTATGACTTAAGCCACAGCTCCACTTCTGGCATTTTGGTGGCTAATTGGAGATAAGAGTCTCATAGACTTTCCTACCTGGGCTGGCTTTGAGCCTTGATACTCAGATCTCAGCTTCCTGAATAGCTAGGATTTACAGGTGTGAGCCACTGACATCTGGAAAAGCATCCTTTTCTTGTGGGAGCTCCAGTCAGTGGAACTTACAGGTGCTCTTTGGAGATCTTGTACTATCCTACATACACTGCATATGCTGTGCCTGCTGTAGTTTTAAGATTCACTCATCATTTGTGGGACTTAGGAGAGGAAAACAAACAATGATCAAGATGCCAGAATAGCAGCCAGTCTCTGGGGCTCTGAACAGTTGTTCAGCCATGCCACCAGCAGATGTCATCTTGAGCCCAGAAGTGACAAAGCAGCTAGTGCAGAGGGGCAGCTTTTCCACCTGTCCCTTTAGTGTCATATCCACACATGTGGGAGTGAGCCTGACCTTGCTTACAGGAAATTGAGTAATTTCAGAGATTTCTCCTTGTGTTGGAGCTCAGTAGTTGACAGCTGGGTTTAGCTTATATGCACAATTGCATTGCTTTTTTTTCCCTACAGTCTCTCCCCCTTTCTGACACAGGATAAATCCTGGTTTTCTGTGTTTTATATCTCCTGGTTTGTATGTTTTGTGTCTTTGGCTCCATTTTCTGACTCACATCATTATGTCAGTGGTGTCATGTACTGATGACAATTTGTGTCTAGCTACTACTGTGGCTTCAGACAAGAGCTGTCATTGATTTGGCATGATTTGTTTTTATATTTAACTCTTTCAGTTGAGTGTGGATGGATACATTCTGTTCCTTTAGTGATTAGCCATTAGCATTGCTGCTGTGATGTGCTTGCTTCCTTTTGAGGAGCTTGAGTATGACTGTCAGGATGGTTTCCATGTTGCTTAGAGCAGTATTGTCTCAAGTCTGTCTTTGGACAACCTTGGATGGCTTTAATCCGTGTTCTGACATGCTGGTTTAAAATGCAACTTTCCTGGGCCCCATTCAGACTTAAATGCATGTCATATCTGCTCCAGGTGGGGTGGGGGGGGGGTCACAGGAATGTATACTTATAGCAAAATCCTTTATTGCTGCCTCAAGTTTTATGTGCATTTGAAGATTGAAATGACAACTCAGTAAATATTCAAGACATTGATAGCAAATGGGAGGCTGGTAAAGTAAGTATAGATAGGAAATAGGGAAAAATGTGAAATGCTTGCATTTGTTAGGAAGGTTCTTTTTGTCTAGTGCCACAATAAGACCAAATATTTATCATAATTTTTTTTGTTTGTTTCTATCATGTATCTTCTCAGATCTCATCCTGCTGTGTAGCTAGAATTACAGTCACTGCTGCCTGGCTCATTTTTGTTTTTAAAAATTTAGGTGGTTTCATGGTCACCTCTCTGGAAAAGAAGCAGAGAAACTGCTGACTGAGAAAGGAAAGCATGGCAGCTTTCTTGTACGGGAGAGCCAGAGCCACCCCGGGGATTTTGTTCTCTCCGTGCGCACCGGTGACGACAAGGGAGAGAGCAATGATGGCAAGTCTAAAGTGACCCATGTCATGATTCGCTGCCAGGTGAGTACCAGGTGACCTGCGGGACTGGTGAGATGTCACCTGCTCAGGGAAGGCGGAGCCATCACATCCAAAGTCAGCTTCTTTGCTTATTCAGTCCAGGCCTTGTTTCATCATTCTGAAACTTGTAGTTTTTATTTTCAGTGTATTCTGGCAGATTAACTTAGATCCGAGCAGAGGAGTTGCCCTCTGCCCTACAGGATCTGATCTTAAGACCAAACAGTAGTCAGTAATATTCTACTGTGATCACACACACACAGACACACACACACAGACACACACACACACACACACACACACACTTACCCTGTCTTCATTATTCCTCTGTTGTCATTTCCATATATTGAAGACTGGGAATGGAGAAAACCAGTGATTTAACATAAAGGTGATAAGCATCATCATTTTTGTCCTGAAAGGAGCTGAAATATGACGTTGGTGGAGGAGAACGGTTCGATTCTTTGACAGATCTGGTGGAGCATTATAAGAAGAATCCTATGGTGGAGACGTTGGGCACAGTTCTACAACTCAAACAGGTTGGAAAACTGAAAGTCCTGCTCTCCTCAGAGTTTAAAAATACTGATAGGGGGGCTGGGGATATGGCCTAGTGGCAAGAGTGCTTGCCTAGTGTACATGAAGCTCTGGGTTCGATTCCCCAGCACCACATATATAGAAAATGGCCAGAAGTGGTGCTGTGGCTCAAGTGGCAGAATGCTAGCCAGACGAGCAAAAAGAAGCCAGCGACAGTGCTCAGGCCCTGAGTCCAAGGCCCAGGACTGGCAAAAAAAAAAAAAAAAAATACTAATAGGGGCTGGCAATGTGGCTTAGTGGTAGAGTGCTTGCGTCGCATACATGAAGCCCTGGGTTTGATTCCCCAGCACCACATATATAGAAAAAGCCAGAAGTGCCACTGTGGCTCAAGAGGTAGAGTGCTAGCTTTGAGCAAAACAAGCCAGGGACAGTGCTCAGGCCCTGAGTTCAAGCCCCAGAACTGGCAAAAAAAAAAAAAATACTGATAGTTTCTATACATGCAGAATGTATCAGTCATCTTTCCACCCATGATGGGACACCTGAAAGTATCTGTTTTGTAAGGGGGGGGGGGGACTTTGGCTCATAGTTTCAGAGGCTTCAGTTTTTTAGCCTTGTCATGGTGGGCCTGAGGTAGGCACAGTCGTGGTGGGAGCATGTGGAGGAGGAACCTGCTCACCTCTTGATGGCACATGGGTCTAGAAGACAGGAAGGGGCTGGTTTCCAGTGACCCAACTTCCCTTCACCAGACCCCATGTACTAAAGGCTACTCCCCTTCCTAGCGGCACCACAGGCTGGAGACCAAGTGTTTGACATGTGGGCCCCTGGGGGATATTTAAGATCTGTATTATAATGCAGAAGAGGGGGATGAGTGTCAAACTCCACATACATCATCCATCTTCAGTTAGGACTTAACTCAGAACTCCTTCCTTCTTCCCTCCCTCCCTCCCTCCCTCCCTCCCTCCCTCCCTCCCTCCCTTCCTTCTTTGCTATCTCTTTTTCTCTTTTTCCTTTTCTTTCTTCTCCTCTTCTTCCTTTGATCAGGGTCATGTTGTGTAGCTCAGACTGGTCTGGAACTTGTGATTATCTTACTTCTGTCTCCTAAGTACTAGGGTTAAAGGTGTTTTGTGTGTTACAACAGCTGGTTTCAAATTTTTTTTTTTATTACTTTCTTCAGTGTCTACCACCTGTGGTGTTTGGAAACAAATTCTAGGTGTTAGGTGTTATATTATTTCTCTGTGTGTGTGTGTGTGTGTCTATATATAGATATAGACACACACATACATAAGCATATATAGTTACATACACACATACATAAAACACCTTACAAAATTGTGGGTTTTTTGGAGGGGAGGGGAGATTTAGCTCAGATCCTTGCACATGCTAAAATTCCTATAAAGAGGTTTTGCACAAGTCTTGGCCTACTCATTTACTTGTGTACTACTTAATTACCCTTGGTTTTCTGAGACAGGATCCAACTCAAGCCTGACTTGGATTTGCTGTGTAGCTCAAGCTGGTCTCAACCTCTCTATCCTCCTGCTTCAGCACCCCAAATGCTGGTACTACAGATGTGATTCACCACATCTTGCTAGATTTCTTTTTTCCAGTACTGGAACTTGAACTGAGAATCTTATATACTTGCTTGCTTTTTCACTCAAGGCTGGTGCTCTACTATTTGAACTATACCTCTATTCCTGGGCTGGCTTGCAACCATGACACTCAGATCTCAACCTTCTGAGGAGCTAGAATTATAGGCATAAGCTGCTGGTGCCTGGCGTGGCTAGGTTTTCTTTTTTTTTTTTTTAATTTAATTTATTTATTAATTGAACACAAATTTTTTTGACAAGGTGTTGTGCAAAAAGGGTACAGTTACATAGTAGGGGAGTGTGTACATTTCTTGTGATATCTTATGCCCTGTTTTTCTTTCCCTTCTCTAGGTCAGGTAGACATATATACATTATACAATGTATCAAGAACATATACAGTAGCCACGTGGCCAAGCCCAAGAAAATTCGCCTCGGGCTTTAAATGTAATGTTGATATTAGACAATATGTCGACAGTAGTCTTTTTTTTTTGTGTGTGTGTTTTTTTTTGGCCAGTCCTGGGCCTTGGACTCAGGGCCTGAGCACTGTCCCTGGCTTCTTTTTGCTCAAGGCTAGCACTCTGCCACTTGAGCCACAGCGCCGCTTCTGGCCGTTTTCTGTATATGTGGTGCTGGGGAATCGAACCTAGGGCCTCGTGTATCCGAGGCAGGCACGCTTGCCACTAGGCTATATCCCCAGCCCCGACAGTAGTCTTATATGAACATACATACATAGCTTTTGAGCTATTGTAGTCCACTGAGTGGTCGATTTTTGACCTTTATATGTTGAGTAGTTGTTTGGTTTTAGTTACATACTGTTGGGTCGCTGCCCCAATCCTGTGGGAAATACCATTTGACAAGCAGGTTTTGGTTTCACAGACCCGGTCTTTACTGTCTCTCCGTCTCCCTTTCTTAACAGTCATATATCAGGGGGCTGGGGATATGGCCTAGTGGCAAGAGTGCTCGCCTCGTATATATGAAGCCCTGGGTTTGATTCCCCAGCACCACATATACAGGAAACGGCCAGAAGTGGCGCTGTGGCTCAAGTGGCAGAGTGCTAGCCTTGAGCAAAAAGAAGCCAGGGACAGTGCTCAGGCCCTCAGACCAAGCCCCAGGACTGGCCAAAAAACAACAACAACAACAAAAAAGAACAGTCATATATCAGGGAGATCATGCCCCTTTGTTTTTGTGGCTAGGTTTTCTAAGGCAATATTTTGCCAGATTTTCATCATAGCTCCACCCATGGCTTCCTTTTATTGGCCACATTTGTTTCCTTTGGAGTTTTTGACAATGTGGCATCTCTTAAGTCATGTTGATATGAATTCAAACCCAGGTTTGAATTTGTAACAGGGTGCGTTATTTGTGGAAATGGAAGAAAGATCCAATTCCTGAGAACACAGCAAAGAAGGTGAAACTGCATTTGAACAAGTATATTGTGAATTACTGTGTAGTATTTGTGACTATCAACATAGTTTCGTTTTTCCATGAATGCCTTTCTAAAACATGTCTACTTCCTCTCCTTACCCACTGCTGGACTTGCTCAGCCTCTCAACACGACTCGGATTAATGCTGCCGAAATAGAAAGCCGGGTTCGAGAATTGAGCAAGTTGGCCGAGACCACAGATAAAGTCAAGCAAGGCTTTTGGGAAGAGTTTGAGGTAAGTTATGAAGACATTGGTTTTATGTGACTTTTAATGGCTAAGGCCTTAGAATTTGATCTGAAAGACCTGAATCCGATCCTTTAATTGAGCCAGTGACTGGCAAGTAGCCAGTTGCTGAGGGGCTGCTGAGGGACAGGGGCGTTGTCCTCAGACACAGGAGTTGGCAGTTGGTGTCAAATGGAGGAGCCAGTAGTTCCATTTGGCACTTTCACTTGGGACTGCTGGCAAAATCCCAGAAAAACAAAAGAATGGAGTTCCTTTGGAGGATTTTCAGTGCTTACTGGGGTCTTCAGAAAGCCATGTTACTCTGAATGCTCCGCGAGGTCAGATTGGTCACTTTGGGGAATGGGTGGACTGATTTTTTCTATTAGGTAGGAGAATGTGTAGCACTTGTGAAATACTGGGTGAAAGATCCTCTGTTCCCCTTTTGTGTCACTTACCACTGGTTCTGCAATCTCTTTCTCTCTCCTCATCCATTTGACAGAAAGCTTCTTCAGATACAGTGATCTTAATGCAGATCTTAGTTCCTGAGTGCAGACCCTATAAAGAAAAAAAAAAAAGTAACCACAAAATCCCAGGCTTTTGGCACTCTCCTTTCATTCCAGGTAGTATTAGGATTTGAACTCAGGGCTTCCCCCTTGCTAGGCTAATGTGATGCCATTGAGACACATTCCCAGCATTGCTTTTTTTTTCTTTTTTTTTTTTCCCAGTCCTGGGGCTTGGACTCAGGGCCTCAGCACTGTCCCTGGCTTTTTTTTTGCTCAAGGCTAGCACTCTACTCCTTGAGCCACAGCACCCACTTCTGGCTTTTTCTGTTTATGTGGTGCTACAGAATCAAACGTAGGCTTCATGCATGCTAGGCAACACTCTACCGCTAAGCTGCATTCCCAGCCCCCAGCATTGCTTTTGACACAGTTACTTTCCTAGTTACCCCAAGTGTTTAGCATAGGGCCTAGCACACAGAAACTCCATAAATGAGTGTTTCTTGACCAACTGCTTCTATTTAGCGAACACTTAACCTTCTTTTATGAATGTTCTCCCATCTTTGGAAGACTGTAGAATTTAGTGGCATTGTGGAGTGAGTGAGTAATGACTGAGGGATGAAGTCCTTTCAGCCTCAGTGTATGAGAGCAGCTCGGTGAGCTCACTGTCAGCTCCATCGCCGAGGCGAGCAGCCTGAGGCACTTTACAGCACAGACTCCACTTGTGTCTCAGCCTGGAGGAATGTGCAGGAGCGTGCAGACTGGAGCAACCTAGTGCTTGCTCAAGACAATGTGTTGCAGGACAGGGACTGCCTGCCATTCATTCTGTCCTATCAGACATCGGCAGAGGCCCTGGAAACACTGGAGGGAAGAGTGGGGGGGTTGGGGAAGACACATGGCTGGGAGGGGAGAGAAAACTATCTTTAAAGAGCTCCTAGTTGAAACTCGTGATGAAGAGCATTAATGAAACATGATGATAAATGTAGCAAGTTAGAGTTGTTATTTTAAATTTATTTTCCTAATTTGGTGCGGGGAGTCATATGCTTATCCCTGAGCTGCACCCCTAACCCATTAATGCTTTAAAAAAAAACAAAAAACAAAAAGCAACACACTGGAATATTTCTATAAAGATAAACTTAAAATAAATCATCAATGCAGATTAAATACTTGACTCATTTCTTTTTACTAAGTAGTTTTCAAGATAAGGGTTTCCAAAGTTTATTTTTAAAATATTTATTTATTTAGTCAGTTGTGGGGCTTGAATTCTGGGCTTGGCTGCTGTCCCTGAGCTCTTCAGTTCAAGACTAGTGCTCTACCATTAGAGCCACAGAACCACATCCAGTTTTCTGGGAGTTAATTGGAGATAAGAGTCTCACATACTTTTTTGAATTGTGATCCTCAGGTCTCTGCTCAAGGACTTTTAATGCATTTAATGTGTTTCTTTTTTTTTTTTTTTTGGCCAGTCCTGGGCCTTGGACTCAGGGCCTGAGCACCATCCCTGGCTTCTTCCCGCTCAAGGCTAGCACTTTGCCACCTGAGCCACAGCGCCCCTTCTGGCCGTTTTCCATATATGTGGTGCTGGGGAATCGAACCTAGAGCTTCATGTGTAGGAGGCAAGCACTCTTGCCACTAGGCCATATTCCCAGCCCCCATTTAATGTGTTTCTATATATGGCATTTGCTTCCATTTTTGTTGTTCCAATGACCTGATCTTTGGTCAGCAGGAGCCTCCAAAAGTTGACTTCTAAGCCCACTCAAGAAGTTTTTCCTAGATATATTTATAGGGAAATACGTTTCCATTGTTGGAACTGGAGTCAATCATTTTTCTTGGGACTAGACTGCCTTAGGTCTGCTTAGTGGACCTAGATCGTCTTGAAATAAAATATAATCTGTTTTCAGTGGTGAGAGGAAATTATATTAGATTCAGAACCTTTGAGTATGTCCACCATAAGAATAGCTTGTCTTTTTTTGTGTGTGTGTGGTCCTAGGGCTTGAACTTGGGGCCTGGATGCTATCTCTGAGCCTTTTTGTGCTCAAGGCTAGCACTCTACCACTTGAACCACAGTGTTACTTCCAGCTTTTCCTGAGTAGTTCATTGAAGATACAAGTCTCACAGACCTTCCTGCCCAGGCTGGCTTTGAATCACCATCCTCAGGTCTCAGCCTCTTGAGTAGCTGGGATTACAGGTGTGGGTCACCAGTGCCTGGCCTGTCTTTTCTTTTTTGAGACATGGACTTGCTATGTATCTGAGGCTGGCTTTGAACATCTGTCTCTGTCTCCCAGGTATGCCTCCATACCTGCCTGCAGAGAACAGGAAGCATCTAGAGGAACATTCTGGGCTCTTGTTTGGTCTTTGACATTGTTCCTCATGTGTCTGAGAAGTTCTGAGTCAGGTCACAGTGCTGAATTCCAGGAAGATTTCAGTTTTTGAACTTTCTGTTGCTGACTAAAAAGCTCACACCAAACAAACAGGAAAAGCTCAAACCCCACACAGACAAAACCATCCCTTATGGTTACTTTTTCTAGTGCTTAAAGTCTCTTGCTTTCTTGTTTTGTTTCTGGGTTTTTTTTTTTTTTTTTGCCAGTCCTGGGGCTTGAACTCAGGGCCTGAGCACTGTCCCTGGCTTCTTTTTGCTCAAGGCTAGCACTCTGCCACTTGAGCCACAGCGCCACTTCTGGCCATTTTCTGTATATATGGTGCTGGGGAATTGACCCCAGGGCCTCATGTATAGGAGGCAAGCACTCTTGCCACTAGGCCATATCCCCAGCCCCATGCCCCTGGCTTCTTTTTGCTCAAGGCTAGCACTCTACCACTTGAGCCACAGAGCCACTTTTGGCAATATATGTATGGTGCTGAGGAATGGAACCCAGGGCTTCATGTATACAAGGCAAGCACTTTACCACTAGGCCATATTCCCAGCCTTCTCTTGTTTTCTTTATGGAGTGCAGTCTCCTTCCCTCTGTTGGCCTCTCCTCTGAGGCCCTGTGAGCCTGTTTGGTTTGCCTGAGCACTGCAGGCATTTCACCCAGGCCACATCCAGGGCCTAGTTCTGTCTGCTGTTCTCCTGGACTACTAGGCTCCGGGAGGAGCACAGGGCCTTTACCTTGCAGTTCCAGTTTGATTTCTTTAAAGTGATTACATCCTGCTTAGGGGAGCAATAAATCCTGCTTTGAGATGGTTAGAATTTTATGGCAACAAGACTTTAACTGCACCCTAGAGTTGTGTCTAGAATAATAATTCTTTGTGACAATCTCTGGTGGAAACCTTCCCTGGTGACTAAGCAACACTAGAACAGACAACAGTGCCAGGCAGGCTTAGAACACTCTAGGATGGCAAGCTGGGCTGTAACCAGAATGTTCCATCTAGTCCCAAGCTTCTAGCAGTTTATTGGAGGAGCTGCCACCACCCCAGGGGCAGAGCATTTAAGTGGTCACAGGTCTTTTCCACTCTACATGTTCTTTTTTTTTTTTTTTTTTGCCAGTCCTAGGCCTTGGACTCAGGGCCTGAGCAGAGTCCTTGGCTTCTTTTTGCTCAAGGCTAGCACTCTGCCACTTGAGCCACAGCGCCACGTCTGGCTTTTTCTATGGATGTGGTGCTGGGGAATTGAACCCAGGGCTTCATGTATAGGAGTCAAGCACTCTTGCCACTAGGCCATATTCCCAGCCCTCTTCTCCACTCCGGACAAATGCCTTTGTTTTCTTTGGGCATATTTCTCCTTTTCTCTCCTTTTTGTTCCTAGCCCTCCAGAGCCTTGCTCTGCCATGTTTTTCCCTCCGTGGTTGTGTGCATTGGCTGAAGCTGTTTTCAGACAGTTTGAGAACTAGAGGTACCTTTAGATTCTTTCCTATCTCTGCCTGACCTTTGCCCGGAGATGACCTTACTGCTCCCTGTGCCTTCCACTATCCCTCGGACACTGGCCTTGTGTGGCCCAGTACTGCAGCCCATTTATTTCTTCAGCTCCTTCCTTCCTTTTATTTTTTTTTTGTTGTTGTCACTTGTAGGGCTTGAACTTGTAGGGCTTGAACTCAGTCTGGGTGCTGTCCCTGAGCTCTTCAGCTCAAGGCTAATGCTCTATCTATCACTTGCTTGATCCACAGTGCCACTTTGTTTTCTGGTGACTCACTGGAGATAAGAGGCTCACGGACTTTCCTGACTCTGCTAGCTTTGAACCATAATCCTCAGATCTCAGTCTCCTGAGTAGCTGGGATGTCAGGCATGAGTTCCCAGTGCCCAGCAGCACCTTCCTTCTTGAGCCTGTCCTGTAATGTGGCTTCTCTCTGCTCACAGCAGTCACTCTTGGGAAAGACACCAGTGGTTTTTCTTTCCAGCAATTCCTGTAGTCCCTTCTCCAATCCCTCTTTCCCGTGCTGCTTCAGTTCCTCGATCCCCCAGTTTTCTTGGCATCTGCCCTGCAGCACGCCATCACTTAGTTTGTTCCTTTTCCCTCCCCTGTGCCTGTCATGCTGTTCCTTACAGTTCTCCCACATGCCTCGTTGAGCCTGGTGGCTCTGGAGGACACACCACTCATCCTGCTTCACACACTCTCAGCCTGCTCTCCTTCCCTGGGGCTTATGCTGCTTTGGAGCTCTGGTGATGTCGCTGAGATTGTGCATTCCACATTGCTTCTTATCTGTCATCTCTATTCAGACACAGGCAATCCAGACAGGACTTGGGACTTTCTCCCTCAGAGCAGGTCTTTACTTCCTTGTCCCTGCTAGTCATGTCTTTATAAATAATCTCGTCCCCAGAGTGCCTGGGCTCACTTTTCTCCTCTTCCTCCCATAGTTTCCTGTGTGCCAAGTCCTGTTGATTTTTCTTTCTTAAAGGAAGGAATCATATTTGTGTTATCTACATTGTGTGGCATGTGGGGCTCTGGAGGACATCGGCTGTACCCCCAGGTCTTCTGAGGTAGATTAGGCAATCCCCAGATGCTCTGCTGGACCAAGGTACCTGTCCAGGGTGGCCCAGCTGGGGACACTCTTGTAGCCTGATGCCAGGGTTTATGTACTTTTAGCTCCCTTTGTGTTCCTCTTGCTGGAACCCCACCCCACCCCTCTTGCCTTACCTGGGCTCACTGGGAATTCCCCTGTTTGTTTACAGCTTCACCCCTCCCAGCCTTCTCTTCTTCCCCCTTCTAAATCCCTTCCCTTCCCCCCACAAGTATGTATCCCTTAGTAGCTTTGTTTTTCAAATTCCATGGCTTGATCTTGTCTTAAAGTTCTTTGGCATTATTTGTTTGCTTATGTGTTTGTTGGCTTTTCGCTGCTGGGATGGAACCCTGGGCCTTGCACCGGGAAGGCGCATGCTCAGCCTAGAAGCATCATTATTTCTCTCCCAGCAGTTGCGTTCTACTGCTCCAGGGTGCAGGGTGGGTAGGACAATCTTTGGAGGTTGTGGAGCACAGGGGTGTTGTCTTTGTAGGTCCCCTGTGCCTCTCCAGGTTTCCATTCATGAAACTCTAGTCCGGAGCCAACCCAGAGCCTGTGGGATATTCTCGGTCCTCAGTGATGGGGCTGCTGCCGTGGGCACCAGCTTGGCAGGGGTCCAGGGTAGAGAGTACCGGTGCTTGATGGCCCTTAACACAAGGAACTGTCCTGTGCAATGAAGCTTGTCCTCTGCCTTGGTACTTCTGCTGGGCACTTATACATGTCCCCCATGGGACAGGACAGGGTGTTGGCTTTTTGATGCTTTTGAAGGTATTGTGTGGGCTCTGGCCTCTAGAGTCTGCTGAGAGCTTGGCCTTGATTTTTGACGGAGGTGAACTAGGAGGGGCTGGAGGGACCCGCCTTCTACAGTAATGTCACTGAGTGCCTTCCGTGAGTGAAATGGCTTATGGATGAAGGCTCACATGCTGGGGAGCCAGGTTTGTTTTAAATCAAGCTGTTACTTATTTCTCACTTTACCGTCTTTGCTAAAGTTTCACTTTATCACACTGGTTGACTTTTAAGTGACAGATTCAGTTCAGTGTTTGAACTTCTCTTTGAACCTCACCTTGCTAACCTAAGCATCCACCACTGCCATATTGCCAGGCAGGGCCAGCTCACCGTTCAAGGAAATGCCAGCTTGCAGAAGGCAAACAGCTTTAATTAATCTAAATGAGTATTTCTCTCCCTCAGTCCTACATGCTTGGGGCTTATTTCTGTTAAGGTTTTCGCCAGCTGAACACTTTTTGTTATGAGCTGTGTATTGAGGCTGAATATTGCATTTTGAAACTGAGCGTCAAATACCAATTTAAAATCCTGACTTTTATACCTGCCTTTGAAATTCAGATAAATGAAATGAAAATATCACAGGGCTGCTGCATTGCACAGTATCGACTCTGACTCTCCTGCAGAAATCTTTAAGGGGTAGCCATTGTGGCATTTTTATATAGAAAAATTGTTTTTTTTTTAGCCTACTTTTCACTTTCTTGATTTGCCCATTTATGATTTTCCATTAAAAACTACACTGCGGGAGTTGGAGGGGGAGAGGTAGAGGATATAGCTCAGGAATATAGCACTTATCTTGCAAGTGCCAGAGGTCCTGGGTTCGATCCCCAGCATTGCAAAAACCAAACTAGGCTTGTTGAAAACAAGCACCCAGCTGGACATCGGTGGCTTATGACTGTAATCCTAGCTACTCAGGAGGCTGAGATCTGAGGATTGAAGTTCAAAGCCAGTCAGGCAGGAAAGTCTGTGAGACTCTTATCTCCAATTAACCACCACAAAACCAGAAATGCCACTGTGGCTCAAGTGGTAGAGCACTAGTGAGCTGAAGAGCTCAGGGAGAGTGCCCAGGCCCAGAGTTCAAGCCTCACAATCAGTAACAAAACAAAAAAGAAAAGAAAAGAACGAAAACTACTGACCCTGCAGAGGCACATTCTGTGATTCTGGAAAGGGAACATATTCCTTGAGTGTTCTCTTTCGACTAGCTTGTCTCCCTCTGGTCTGCCCACAGTTGTCTTCTTTCTTCCCCAAGTCCCCTGTTCATCTCAGTCAGCCCCACAGTGTCTCTCTGCCTGACTGCATTCCCCACCTCCTGGTCCCGAAGAAGGCTCAGTGAATGCCTCACACCCATCCCTGTCACTTCCCGAGCCTCCTACCATCTCAGACATGGCCTGGCCACCATATCATGGCCTACCCCCTTGGGCTTGCCATCAGAAACCCCAAAGCTTCACTAAGAGAGTCACATTCCTGTCATCCAGCGAGGGTAGACTCATCTGCCATCCCTGTACCAGATTCAAGCACTGGCCCCCGCCTCCCTTCCCTCCCTCCCTGTCTCTTCCCTTTTATTTCCTTTCTCTGCTTTTGATGTATCATAATTACTTTTCTTTCTAGACACTACAACAACAGGAATGCAAACTTCTCTACAGCCGAAAAGAGGGTCAAAGACAAGAAAATAAGAACAAAAACAGATATAAAAACATCCTGCCCTGTAAGTATTAATATATTATGCCTCAATAATAATAATCACTGTGCCTGGGGCAGGGGCATGTACTCTTGTTAACAGACTCCAGGCCTTAGCATCTTAAACTGAGAGCTATAGTTTCTAAAACAATCAACAGTAACGGAGATGGATGGTTTCATTTGTGGGTTTCTGGGATACTGGTTGCTATAAAATAGCCACATGGAGGCTTTGTCTGTGGCCATGACCATCTGTTAATTAGCTTTCTGTGTGCCTAACTGTAATGATCTCAAGGTTGTGACTGCATGGAGTCAGACCATGCCATGAGTCAGTGCCTTTGCTCCCTAAAATGCACCCCGAGTCATGGAGAAGGCACACCTCAGTTTACTTGTGTGGGAAAAATCAGAAAACTTACTGGGATCCATCCAGCTATTCTGTTTGCTAGTCCCCTGGCTTGGGGTGACACACCTGCTCAAAAGAGGACCTTGGGAATATTTCGGAAGCTGAACTTCCTTTTTCATGCAAATGCTGCTAGGCAGAGTCCAGGTTGAACCTGGAAGGAGCAAAGGCCTGGGAGGAAGTGGACCCAGCTCAGGGACCCCACAAATGGTACCCCACACACGTGTATTTTTCTTCTCTCGAGGGCTGGCTCTGCCAGTCTTTGCAGGCCTCATGGGCACAGAGCAAGTGTTTTTACCCACATGTCGGAGACTGTTTAGCAAGGTTACACGTGGCAGTCCCCAAGACGCTGTCCCTGTGCCATGCAGGGGCCCCAGTTTCTACTCAGGACTTAGAGACTGGCAGGATTACAATTCAAGGTCAGTCCAGGCAAAAAGGTAGGGCGACCCTCATCTCAACACAGAAGCTGGTGGTGTAGCATACGGTGATCATGCTAGCTACATGGGAAATATAAGCAGGAGGTGAATACTTAAGGGCAGCATTATGTTTAGAAACAGTGGTGATTGCTCCTTCATTTTTCTTACTTCGTGTAACCCCATGAGCAACAGGAGAGCCCCTGAGCAGAGGGAAAACAGACATAAAAGAACAAGGCCTTGAGATCAATACACCCCACCTGAAAAGGAACCAAAGCCAGAAGGTCTCAAGTGAGGCCCTGAGTTCAAACCCTAGAATCCACCACCACCACCCCCAAAAAAAGAGGAAAAAAAAAAAAAGAGGAGGAGAAGATAGCCTGAGGAGGCAGGTACCCTGTGGCATTCAGGAAATGCTTGTTTGGAGTTAAATGCCGCCTTATCATTGAGGAGAGTTTTATCATTTGGAGGGTAGATGATGAACTGACTGGTGCTGACATGGAGTTCTCATGGGGCTATGGTCTCCTTTCCTTGCAGTCGATCATACCAGGGTAGTCCTGCACGATGGGGACCCTAACGAGCCTGTTTCTGATTACATCAACGCAAACATCATCATGGTAAACCTGCATTTCTCACTGTTTTCTGGTTTCCTGTTGCATGAAGTTTTAATCTTGTGTCCTGAAAGCAACTTCCACATTTGAAGGACTTTCTTACTAAATTTGTAGCCTGAATTTGAAACCAAGTGCAACAATTCAAAGCCCAAAAAGAGTTACATTGCCACTCAAGGCTGCCTGCAGAACACAGTGAATGACTTCTGGCGGATGGTGTTCCAGGAGAACTCCCGGGTGATCGTCATGACGACAAAGGAGGTGGAGAGGGGGAAGGTATGCCACTCAGGCCTCATCTCTGAGCTCCCTCCCTCCCTCCCTCCCTCCCTCCCTCCCTCCCTCCCTCCCTCCCTCCCTCCCTCCCTCCCTCCCTCCCTCCCTCCCTCCCTCCTCCTCTCTCTCTCTCCTTCCTCCCTTCTGCCAGTCCTGGGGCTTGAATTCAGGGCCTGGATGCTGTCCTTGAACCTCTTTACACTCAAGGCTAGCACTCTACCACTTGAGCCACAGTGCCATTCTTGCTTATTCTGAGTGGTTTATTGGAGATACAAGTCACAGGAACTTTTCTGCCTGGGCTGGCTTTGAAACTGGATCCTCAGATCTCAGCGTCCTGAGTAGCTAGGATTACAGGTGTGAGCCACTGGTACCTGGCTTCCTTTTCTTTTTTTTTAAGCAGTGGAGCCATGGACCTTGTGCATGCTAGGCCACAGCTCTACTTGGGCCACATGTCCAGCCCTTTATGGCTTTAGTTTTCACATAGAGTCTCAGATTTTTGCTTGGACTGGCCTTCCTACTGCAATCCTACTTATGCCTCCCACGTGTCTGGAATAGGTATACTGCCATGTCTGGCCCTCCTTGTGGGTTTTTAGTATGGAGATGTCATGTGTTTTTTGGTTTTGCTTTTGTAAGAGTTCTTTCCCAGATATCTGTAACTGTCTTATGTAAGAATTGAGTGGAACACGACAGCCACGTCTAGAAGTGAACCTGGGGCAGATGGGGGATTTGGGACTGAGGTCCTCTGGGGCACCTTCCCTGCACAGTGAGGGTGTGCGGTTGCATAAGACTTCATGTTTGAATTCCTGGCTGGTGCACTTCTGCATGCTCCTGAGGTTAAATATGGGCATACACTGTGAGACGCAGGCTTCCTGGAGCACTGACATTAGATGTTGCCAAACTCATGGGCTAACGATAGTGTCTTCCCAATTACTGCTTCAGGTGAATGCGCCTGGCCTGACATGGAAAGAAAGATTGAAGCCCCCTACCCTCCTTCCTGCTTGCTTGGGTGTTCAGCAGGCAGCTTACACAAAGGTCTTGGGACTGTGATAGAGGAGTCTAGGGGCCTTCAGAGGATCAATGCTAGCCCCCATCAGAAGAGTTGTGGAAGCTTCTAGAACAACAGGCATTGAGCAGATGGCTTGGCCCCAGTGCTAACTCCCTTGCCCCTGTCTCTGCTTGCTTTATATCTCCTCTTTTGTGCCATAGGCCACTTTCCTCAAGAGTGGTCATTAGCAAGACTTGGACCTTTCTTTGCCACTGCCTCGGGCTCACAGAGATTAACGGTCTGTCCTCGGATCCCTTCCAGAGCAAATGTGTCAAGTACTGGCCGGACGAGTATGCACTCAAAGAGTACGGGGTCATGCGCGTCCGGAACGTCAAAGAAAGTGCGGCTCATGACTACACACTAAGAGAACTCAAGCTCTCGAAGGTTGGACAAGTAAGTATATTGTATTTGAAGACTTTGGTAAGGGTGTTCAGCATATAGGATCCAGCGTGTGTGGTTACCTGTGTTTGCTCACGTTCATGCATTGGTTCACTTACTGACTCAGCCATTCCAGTGTGGGAGGAGCCACTGGGTCATTGGCTTTCTTCCTAGGGTCCAGGAAAACATGGAAGCCAGTGATTCCTCAACTCCCTGATTTATTTAATTCTTTTCTGGTTTTTCTTGGCTCTACTCCAGGGGAATACGGAGAGAACGGTCTGGCAATACCACTTTCGGACCTGGCCGGACCACGGCGTGCCCAGTGACCCTGGGGGTGTGCTGGACTTCCTGGAGGAGGTCCACCACAAGCAGGAGAGCATCATGGATGCAGGCCCTGTCGTGGTTCACTGCAGGTGACAGCCGGGCTTCCTTTACCTGCCCACATCCAGCATTCCAGGGGACATTTTGACCCCCAAGTGTATTTCTCAGACCTGGTTAGGGCACCCGGGCAGAAGGAACAGTGTGGGTACATGTGGGCACAGTCCTCTCTCAAGGATCCCTCACTGTGTTAGTATTGCTGAGTTTTGTCTTTTAATATGGTAATAATGTAGGGTTCATGTCTGAGTGATATGTTAATATAGAAATAATGCAGGGCTCACATCTTAGGAATATATTTTCCCCCGACACTATGTTGTTTTCTTCTTGAGGTGTCAGTCACTTCCCACTGTGGTAGTGGCGCTTCTGGACATCCAGAGTGAAGTGGGGCTGCCAGTGCCCCACGTGGTCTCTGCGCCTGCACAGGGGACAGTCTGACTCTCCATATCTCATTCCTGTGCTGGGCAGGTAGATGTGTAACATTGGCTTTGTTCCCAGTTTTCAAAAGCTACATTTATCAAGCCCTTGTTCCATGTCTGCCCCTGAGCTCAGTGTTTTCCGTGTATTGTGTTCAGCCCTCCCACAAGCCTGCAAGCTGTGCTGTTGCCCTCATTTCACATTTGAGGAAACAGTGGGCCAGAAGGGTGCAGGGGCGTGCCTCGAGCACACTGTCCCCGAGAGGCCAGGCTCCCAGTGCAGAGCCTATGCTTTGCCAGTATATTTGCAGGTATGAAGAGACTGTCTATAAGCCCTGGCAGAGCAGACACTGTTAATGTTAGCAGCAGGTGTATGCATGCGCATGCGTGTGCACCTGCGCTAGTCCCCAGGTTTGAACTCAGGGTCTGGGCACTGTCCCTTAGCTTTTTTGCTCAAGGCTAGCACTCTACCACTTGAGCCACAGTTCCATTTCTTCCTTTTTGGTGGTTAGCTGGAGGTAAGAGTCTTAGACTTTCCTGCACAGGCTGGCTTTGAATCCTGATCCTCAGATCTCAGCTTCCTCAGTAGTTAGGATTACAGGCGTGCACCATCAGCATCCAGCTTAGCAGCTTGGCTCTGAGTATAAACTGCTGTGGCTGACCCCGCTGTCCCTGCTTTTCGTCCTGACCACAGTGCTGGAATTGGCCGGACGGGAACATTCATTGTGATCGACATCCTTATCGACATCATCAGAGAGAAAGGTAGGTCGTGTGGAGGGTGAGGAGGCAGCACTGTCTGTCCTCGGTGGAAGGCAAGTGCCTGGGGGAAGAGAATCAGAAGTGCAAAAACCTCCCAAGAGTGGGCCCAACACTCCACCATCACTATTCACCTGAGAAGAGAAGTGTGTTATTTGAGATGAAGCCCAGGGGCTGGCCCTGTGCTATGGCTTTGCTTGTACATGGAACTGTGGCCTTATCAGCTGCTCTTTCCCTGCCTCTGATATGGGTGGGGCCGCTGGTCAGTGAGGGTACCTGACGACCTGCCCTGGTCGTGTCATCTCGGTGCCATCTGAGCACTAGGGACACTGCCAAGGAGCCCAGTGCTGTGGCCCTTGGCATGTGGTCAGGAAGAACATAGACACTGACTCTGCAGCCGGTTGGAGCTGTGACTACAGGACCTTCTCCCTGGCCCTGCAGCGCCCCCCATGGCACCTTCCCCCAGCCCTGCAGTGCCCCTCACAGCACCTTCCCCTGCCCTGCAGCCTCCCGCAGCACTTCCTCTGGCCCTGTAGTCCCCCCCCCCGCAGCACCTTCCCCTAGTCCTGTAGTCCCCCCCCCCCCGCAGCACCTTCCCCTGGCCCTGCAGTCCCCCTGCAACACCTTCCCCAGCCCTGCAGCCCCCCGCAGCACCTTCCCCCAGCCGTGCAGCCCCCCTTGCAGCACCTCCCCAGCCCTGCAGCCCCCCGCAGCACCTGCCCCCAGCTGTGCAGTGCTCCCCGCAACACCTTCCTCTAGCCATGCAGTGCCCCCCACAACACCTTCCCCCTGACCTGCAGCCCTCCCTAGCACCTTTTCCTGCCCTGTACCCCCCAGCACCTTCCCCCACCCCTGCAAAGCCCCCCCTGCAGCCCCTGCCCCCAGCCCTGCAACACCTTTCAGCCTTGCAACCCACCTGCAGCACCTCCCCCCATAGCACCTTCCCCCAGCCCTGCAGCACCCCCTGTAGCATCTTCCAGCCCCCCTGCAGCCCCCTCCCCCCCGCAGCACCTTCCTCCAGCCCTGCAGCCCCCCTTGCAGCACCTGCCCCTGCAGCCCCCTCCCCCCACAGCACCTTCCCCCAGCCCTGCAGTGCCCCCTGCAGCATCTTCTAGTCCTGCAGCCCCCTTGCAGCACCTTCCCCCAGCCTGGCAGCCCCCGCCCCCAGCACCTCCCTCTGGCCTCCCCCCTCCCCCCAAGCACCTTCCCTTGGCCCTGCAGTCCCTCCTGCAGCTTCAAGGTCTTTGCTTTGTAGGTGTCGACTGTGACATTGACGTTCCCAAAACCATTCAGATGGTGCGGTCCCAGAGGTCAGGGATGGTCCAGACAGAAGCACAATATCGGTTCATTTACATGGCCGTCCAGCATTATATTGAAACACTACAGCGCAGGATTGAAGAAGAGCAGGTACTACTGGAGGCCCAACATGGGCTTCCTTTCCTTCCTGGCAGCTTGTCACTACTTCCCTTTGCTTTGCACAGGACACAGGCTCTAATCAATAGTTTTTTTTTCTCTCTCTCTTTCCTTAGAAGTACTAGGGATTGAGT
Source organism: Perognathus longimembris pacificus (assembly GCF_023159225.1). Lineage (NCBI taxonomy): Eukaryota > Metazoa > Chordata > Mammalia > Rodentia > Heteromyidae > Perognathus > Perognathus longimembris. Next base: position 85,198,408 of record NC_063163.1, on the reverse strand, counting down.
TCAGGGCCTCCCACTTGCTAGGCAGGTGCTGTATCACTCAAGCCAGGCCCCCAGTCCTTTTACTTTTTAGTTTTTTCAGGCATCTCCCTCCCACCTTTGCTTGGCCAGCCTCAGATTGTCTGCCTCCATCTCTTAAGTAGCTGCTGGGATTACAGTCATGGGCTACTACACCTGGCCCTCAGGCAGCCATTTGGGAATGGGAAACACACCCACTTCCCAGGACCTGTTAAGAGAGTTGAGTTTTCCCCACCTACAGCTTGGGGTTCGTCCAGAGCAGCATGCCTTAGCACCACACCCTTGTCCTGGCTGTCCAGGCTGACATTTATGTGGTGAGCTTGAAACTCAGAGCCTTCACACTTCAGCCTGTTCCAGCTTTGATCTGCGCCGCATTCATTCCAGTTCCCTCTTTTAAAATGAGTGTCTCCGTCAGCAACCCTGGCAGTTTGAACCACTGATTTGGCCGAGTTGGGAGACAGTGATAATTCACTTTTTAATAAGCTGTGCATAATTAAAGAGAACATGGAATTGGAGCCTTTCCATTTGAGCAATTCATAACAGACAAAACAGTTAATTAGGAGATTCCCCACCAAGGTAAATGGAGAGAGCTGCTCTTTTGGGGAGCTGCATGATCTCCCCATCCACAACCCTGCCAGGCTGCCACAACCCAGCCACCATCCCTTCCCCTGAGTTCGCTCATGGCAGGGCTTTCATTAATGTACTTTTTTGTGTGTGTGCCAGCTTGAACTCTTTCGGTGTATTGTCTTTGAGCTTTTGTGCTCAAGGCTGGTGCTCTACTACTTGAGTCACAGCTCCACTTCCAACTTTTTGATGGTTAATTGGAGATAGGAGTCTCATGGCCTTTCCTGCCCAGGCTGGCTTTGATGTACAATCTTCACATCTCTGTCTCCTGAATATTACTACTAAGATCAAAGGCATGAGCTACCAATGCCTAGCTTAGTCAATGTATTTTTCACTGTATGTTGTGTTCCCTAATAATTTGGTCAACCCATGAGTATTTTCAAAGTCTAGCCTATATTTGTTTCTTTTTTCCCCCTTTGATGAAAAATCTTGTTGTCATTTATTTATTCATTCATTCATTCATTCATTCATTCATTCATTTATTATTTTGCCAGTCCTGAGGCTTGAACTCAGAGCCTGGGCACTGTCCCTGAGTCTCTTTGTGCTCAAGGCTAGCATTCTACCACTTGAGCCACAGCACCATTTTGCCTTTTCTATGTATGTGGTACTGAGGAATTTAACCCAGGGCTTCGTGCATACTAGGCATGTACTCTACCACTAAGCCACATTCCCAGCCCTCTCTTTTTATTTTTTAACATCACAGCTCCTCATATCCATACTTCCATATCTTTCAGAAAAGCAAGCGGAAAGGGCACGAGTACACCAATATTAAGTATTCCCTAACGGACCAGACAGGGGGTGACCAGAGCCCCCTTCCACCCTGCACCCCGACACCACCGAGTGCCGAGTAAGTAGTATTTGGAGAACTTTCTAGTGGAACACAGTCAGTCATGTTGACAGGTATAGAAACAGTGGCAACCGGTGCTTGCAGCCCACCCCTCCCACATGTGCACCTGGGCTGGCCACCACCCATTGTGCCAGGGGCTTGTCTGCCTCTTCCTGAACTGAAGGCTCATGGCCTTCAGGTGGGTTCTCTGAGAGGAATGTGTTTGCGCCCAGGAGCAGGGATTATTAGAACCAGGCTAGTAACAGCCCTTCGGGTGTGCTAACGCTTTTGCCAAGTGCAAGTAAACAAATGGGTCACTAAAATGTCACCTAGATCATGATTTACTAGAAATCCACCTTTTGGCCAGAGGTCAGAAAACAGCCCATCGGCCAAATTATTTAAAAACAGCAGGCGCCCCCCCTCCCCCCCAAAAAAGAATAATGTGTGACAGAGACTGCATGGCCTACACAGCCTGAAATATCCACCCCCCTGGCTCTCCCCAATGCATCACAACTAAAACACAGCAAGGAAAACATTTGTCGAAGCAATCATGTGAGTAGTGATTGTAAGTTCTGGTTTTTCTCTGCATTCCACAGTCACCCTCTACTATAACATTTACCTTTTCTTCCCCCTAAGAATCTGACCTCTATTCACTTCTGATATGGTTGGTTAAAGCTCTTACTGACTTGGGTATTGTATGTAAGCATTTTGGAGAGCAGATACACACTTGTGTTTACATTCACTTTCTGTTAAACATTGAAATGAAATTCCACAGTGGAAGCTCCCTGCCCCCCTCCACCCTGCCCAGGACACAGCCAGGGCACAGCTACAGCAAGTGGAGCTGGAAGGCCGGGAAGGGTCCTGTGTTCCTGGGGTCTCCAGGCTCTGCATTTCCTCTTCCAGTGACAGGCCTGTGGGCTGCTCTGCTCCCTCCTGTGCGCATGCCTGCCCGTCATGTCTAACTCAGTGCTGTGCTTTACAGACCTCCCTGCCTGCCTGCCTGCCTGTCTGCCTGAAACGCACACCTCTATGGGCACAGGGACTCACGGCTCTGATTGTCCTAGTAACTTCCTAATGCCATTGCTAGCTGGCTCTGTCAGCCCTTTGGAATAAGGAAGGGTTTGCAGTGTAGCTGGGTCCCAAAGAATGGCATCTGTGCCATGAAAATCCTGCAGTTCTTGCCTTGGTCCATGTGTGCCTTCTCTTCCCCTGCAGCATGAGGGAGGACAGTGCTCGGGTCTACGAGAACGTGGGCCTGATGCAGCAGCAGAAGAGCTTCCGGTGAGGGCACTGCGGCACTCCAGCACAGAAATAGGTATTTAAATGAAAGCCAGTGCTCGCCGGGGATTGCTTATGTAATCACAGCGGTTTGGGAGCAGGCAGGCAATTTGTGAATATTTTAGCAAAGTGTGCCATCATGGAGTTTTGCAAACCAGCCTCCTTTTTCTCACCCTGTATTTCTTTCCTGAAGCTGGATTTCGTTTACAGTTCATTAGTCATTAAAATAGATGCAGAATTCAGTGTGCAGCTACTACAATGGACTAGCTGATGGTGGTGGGAAGAGTGGCCTTCACAAGTCCTGAGCTTGTTATCAGACATTCTTTGTGTGTGTCTGGAGCCTGAGTGCAGGGTCCCTCACTCACTCTTGTTGCTTGGCTTTTTAGCTCAAGATGGATGCTCTACCACCTGAGTTATACCTCCACTTCTGAGCATTTTTATTTTATTTTATTAGAGTTGGGTGACCTAGGCTGTGGCCAGCCCTATCTGTCAGCTTCTGGAAGCTGCTGGACATGGCGCGTGGTGGTTGGCCTGAGTCCTGCCTAGGTCAGCGCCATCTTTGCAGCTCTACTGAGGGCATTGAGTCCTGCATATCTTCTCCCCATGAGCCACCTTTGCAGGCCAATATATGGTGGTGGTCGTTTTATTAATAGGCTAGGAAGTCACAGTGTCAGAATTCCATGTTGAAGTTCCCATCTCTGTGCAAAGTACATTGTGATTGGGGCCCAGGTTTCCGCTATGTGGTGGGAGCGCTTGCCTTGCAGTGTGTGAAGCTGGGTGGGGGTGGGGTGGGGGGTGGGGGGGAAGCGGGCAGCGTCCCCTGCCCCACATGAAAGAGGAGTTAAATATTTTTCCATGTTTTTTAAAATTCAAATGTCTTTCTTTCTCAGATGTGGACATTGATCCCTCCCTCACCAAGGTCAAGAACAGATGCAGGAAAGTTTACAGAAGAACGAACTGGAAGGCTTGCATGGTGGTTGACTACTTTTTGCTAAGAAAATTTGACACCATTCAAAGACCACTGTATTCTAACTCGGAAGTTCCTGTCCTCAGATAACGAAGAAATCATCTCTACAATGTAGACAGTGTTCTATTTTATAGAATTCTGCTTTGAATTGAGGAAGCAGTTAAATTGTGCTCCTATTTTACAGATTATGGGATTCAGAGTCTAGCTGTGGGCAGTTTTTTGTGGGTTTTTTTTTCTTTTCTTTTTATAACTTTAATTGACTTGACTCCCCCCCCCCCCCTTTTTTTTTTCTGTGAGGATCATGGGACATTTGTAAGAAGAAATGGCTTGGGGAAGTTAAGTAGCAGCATCCCTGGGAAATGAGAACAATTCTGTTCACCATCACTGCCATCTTACTCTGGCTTGTGTTGTTGAACGGAACACTACAAAACAGCCTGGATCAATTATGACGAAGTTGCAGGGTCTGGGAAGCCACACTCTGCTATGTGTAACAGAGCAGAGGGTGCTGCAGGGTCACAGGGAGCAGGAGGGGGCTGAAAGCCCTCTTGTGGATGAACCCTCATCACCCTACAGTCCCCCACCTCTGCAAGCATTGCATTAGGGAGTGAGTTTCTAGGAATCATGTTTCGGGGACACAGCCAAAGCAGGTATCCAGTCAGTAGTGGATATTCACTTTGGTGGCTTTTTTTTAACCCCCCCTACCTAAATGAGCATTAAGCCAATATCTGAGATTGTCACAAGTTGTTTATCTTTGCATTGCTATTAAATAGTCACAGGAATGAGTTGGTGGGGGGGGGGGGTCATGGCTCAGGCAACAATACACCAGCCTAGTAAACAAGAGGCCACATGAGTTCAAACTGTAGTACCCCCTTCCCCCCAAAAAAGGATGAATTAAAAAGTCATGAGAAACAAACTTATGAATTAGGATGAGATGGATTTTTCTCTTAGCAGATGGCCAGTTGCCAATAGCTGTTGGCAGAGAAAGTGGTGAGTGGACAACAGTTGCTCTGTCTTTGTGTTTGGCATAATTGTCTTGTATTTAGAGCAAAGGAGGTATCATGAAATGTCAGTGATGTCTCTCCCACCTTGGTCTGAGCTGGGTCAGTTGGGTCAGTCTGCAGGTTGTATAGCTGGTCACTTAGGTGGTTGTTAGGGCACCTGAGATGCTGGCATGGCTGGGCTTCTGGCTTTCTGTGTGGACTCTTCAGAGTTTCTTTTCTGTGTGATCTCTGGTGGCCTCAACAACGGCATCTCAGAGCTCCAGGAGCTCAAAGGTGGCAGTGACCAGGCTTTCTTTAGACACTATCCTGTGGCTTGTGAATGTGCCCTCAGATGAGACAATTCAGACCCACCCAATTCAAGAAGAGGGGGCCAGTGCTGGTGGCCTTCACTGGAGGCCTCCTGTCCATCAGAGGCCGTGGTGACCTGGGGAAACTGAGGCTGCTAACATTCGCTGGCAGAGGCATCGATCAGATGAAAGTCACCAAGGGCCTTCAAGAAGCTTCTGAGCAATCCTGCCAGCAACTTGCACATCTGCTGAACCAACAGAGTATGGGAGACAGAGCATTCGATGGCAGAGCCCACCTCCGGTGACACCTGCCGAGCCTGGCACGCCGGAGCCGTCCTGTCACGTTGCTGTTGGGTCCGGCTCCTGTCACATGCAACCTGCAGTGGGCTTGGGAATGCTCTGCCCTAAGTGCCTTCTCCCAAGCCCTCGTGCTGCCTCTCTTGTGGTGGTGGCTACCAGTGAGGGCAGCTCAGTAGACTGTCTGCTCCTGCGGGGAAGTCCTGCAGCAAGTCTGGCTCTCCTTCACACTGTCTTCTTGCTCTGGCTCCTGAAAGGAAGGATGAGATGTCCCCCTCACCCAACAGAGGTTCCTTTCTGGAACGCTGAGGAACTTCAGGCTGTGCAGTAGCCTCCCTCGATCCCCTCACTTCTCCCATGCCCCTTGCTTCAGAGCTAAGTGCCACCGTACTGGGGCTGTGGTGACCGGTTGTTGTTTTTTTTCCTGTCACTGTACTGGGGGTATAATGCCAGCTGTTTCCCTGTCAAGCCTGTAGAGAAGGAGATTCCACTCTGTGTGTACACAGGATCGTGAGTCCTGTGCTCCCTGCCCTGTCACATTGGGCTGCTTTGACTGCAACAGCACAGGAAGGGTGGATTGTAGAAGTAGAGCTGCTGCATCCACATGTTGGCCCATAGTTGACTCGTGGAAAGGCCAGCTTTGACTGCTGTCGTGCACTGGTTTTGCGTGGGTTCCCTCGGTAAAGCCAGCAGGCTGTCACGTTACGTAAGCAGATCCCAGACCAGGCGGGTGACATCGCTGGTGGCTGAGTCTGCCTGGTGTTGGGTGGGAGGCTATTGCAGGTTCTTGGTGAGGTGGTGCTGTATGTGGTGATGCAGGTAGGGCTGGGGAGATAGGGGTGCTTGAGGGGCAGGTGTTAATCCAGGTTGCTGAGAGGTGGTCTGTGAGAAAGGGAAAGGGCTCAGGGCCAGAGCAGTCAGTACTGGGTGGGGCAGAAACATAGATGTGACACAGCCAACCTACATTGGGCTTGTTGGTGGACATTAAAAATGCACAATATGCCATAGCTGGCTGAACATCTTAAAATTAGAAGCATAGGATTTTATATTGGGTGAAATAAATTTACTGGCACATGATAGTGAGCTTTTAGAAAATCAAATTTAGGACTCTTCAATTTTTTTTTTAATAAGAAAGTGATCTCAGCTGCATGGGAGGCTGCGATCAGGAGGATTGAGGTTTCAGCATCGCCTGGGCAAAAAGGAAGCAGGCGTGGGAAAGCTGAGTGTGGCCTGTGCCCATCACTGCAGCAGGGCAAGGCGAGCAAGTAGGATCGAAGGCTGGCCTGGGCAAAAAGCATCAACACGAAAGGACTAGGGCATGGCAGCAGCGGTAGAGTGCCTGCTTAGCAAGCGTGAGATGCCGGGTCAGATGCCAGCACTGCCAGAAAGTAAAATAATCAGCTCAATAAAGTGAAACTCAGCCAGCAGGCCCCTTGTGCCTAGGGTGTGGCCTCTCGTCACAACCAGTGTACCTTTGACACTGGGATGGGCTATGCAAAGGGCTGTCTGGGCTCCTCTGCTTCCTCAGCCAAGAAAACGGTCCAGATTTTTTTTAGAGATTATTTTACTGGGGATTTTAAGAACTACTATTTGAAGAACTACTATAGTTCTTGGGTTATTTCTAGGTCAAGGGATTATGGGAAAGTATGCAGCTATTAGGTATTTGTTGTAGATTAGTAAGCCAGAAGGGAGGGGGTGGAGATGGAAACCCGGCCCAGGGCAGGTCTGTCTTCTGTCTGTGGTGGGGGTGAGGATTTTACACAGCAAGCACACGGCCTCCCTGATTTCAAGAAGCTTTTCTTAGGTTCTGTGTTAGCCCTTAGTTCTGTTGAAACATTTTTCCTTCTTCCTCTTGAAAAGTAAGTCCCAAAATAGAGTTTATTGTATCTTTCATCACTAAAGTTTCTCCCTTTTTCCCTATGGGTAAGTTCACACAAAGCCAAAATATAAAGCAGTGGGTTTTACTATGTCATATAACTTTGCTATATATCCAACTCATTTTTACAAGTTTTCATCCTAAACCTCAGATCATGTAATTAATAATTTGCCTGTTTATTTATGACCTAATTGTGGTTCTTTTATTAATAAAAGCTAATGGGAAAGGATCCTCTATTAAGCTGATGACTAGACCTACATTTAATTTCCCTGCAGTGTATGAAATATTGTACCAGAGTATTAAAAGATATGTAATATTTTATTGATAAATCTATCCCTTAAAAGGATTATGTTTTAGGATGTCATCATTTTGATGTGAATTATGTAAATGTTGATTATAATGCTGTTGGCTATACATTTAGTGTTTCAAGAGATTCACTTACTTGCCTTTTTTTGCCAACATATAGTAAGTACGTAGTCTATTTGCAATTGTTTTTTAATGACATTAAAAGAATAGTTTATGTAGAGAAATATGAGTGGCTGTTACTCGGCTTGTCTGCTGGGTGATGGGTGTTAGGTCTATGCTTTGGTAGCTGCAAAGCTGTCAAATATATTTGCAAATTGTATGGAACTCAAAATTAGGAATAAACCCATTTTCTTATGATATGGTACTCATTTTCCTCAGGGAAAGCTGGTATGCTACCTCATTCAGTCTGTCACACTGATGAAGTGCTGGTGTAAGCAGCACTTGGCTAGAGATGCTGGAATGAAGGCGAATGGGGAGTTCCTTGGGGGCGCCATGGTGCCTCCTCCTTGGGTAGCTTCAGGAGGAACCTGTGATTAAGGAAAGGCCCCAAATAATAATGTCTGTGTCTGTTTCATGAGAAATCAGTTCCACAGAAGGGTGGGTTGCCGAGGCTCAAGCCTGTAGTCCTAGGTGCTTGACTGGGGATCCAGGTTTAGGTCCTACCTGGGTATGAGAGTTCCCAAGTCTCCTCAGCCAGTGGTTGGGAATGGGTTTGCTATCCCAGCTACAGGGGAGGCACAGTGGCTGGGTTCAGTGGTGCTGTTTGCCATGGTAGTGAGAGAAGGAAGCGCAAACAGGAGGATCATGGTGTAGGCCAGCTCAAGCAGAAAGCAAGACCCCATCTTGAAAATAACCGATAGATGGAAAGGGACTGATGAGTACCTACAATGCACACGCGTGTGCACATGCACACACACACGCACACACGGTATAGTGTTGAGGGCATAAGTAAAGATGTCAGAAGACTTGCAGAAGGAGTGAGCTACTCCATAGGACACCACTGCTTTCCTAGAGTGTAGGCGTTAGGGGAGCCCAGTGCCTGACTCCTGTGAGGCCAGTGCTCCAGCATGGAGCTGCACTTGACCCTGGGCCCTGTAGGAATGCCAGTGGGTGCCTATCAACCATTGTAAAGCAAGGGGGACTGGATTGCTTCTCTACACCTGTCACACAGAGTGACCTTCCTTGCTTCTGGACCAACGGAGCTGCTTCCTGCTGGTATCCAGAAGCAGCTGGCTGAGCTGGTCGTCCTCGTCACCTGTCCATTTAGAAAACACAGCACCTCTGAAGAGCCTGGTACCAAACTACCCAGCACGGTGGCTGTCTGCTGTGGCAGCTGGGCCTGGCCCATGGGAGAGCACAACGGGCCTGGGAGCGCTGCCTGGGTGGCTCAGGGAGAGGGCTGTCAAGGGTGGGCACAGGCACATCAGTTCCACAGGGGTTCTCCTAGGTTTGGGGCACAGAGCAGGGGCTCAGAGGAGGTGCTGTGTATGCAGTTGACCTCAAGGCACCTCTGTCCATGTCCCCCCCCCCTCCCCCCCATCCTGGCTGCACATAGAGGGTGGTGGTCACGCCCTGTACTTAGAGATGTGCCATGATGGTACCTTCTGCTTCTCCAGGAAATCCCAGGGGGATGAGTGGACAGAAGACAGCAGGAATCCACAGTGAGTGTGACCAAGTCACAGAGTTCCTGCACATGGGGTCCTGAGTGCCCGTCAGCTTTGTGCCCACGCCAGCCCTTGACTGAGTTTGTCGGCACTGGGTTTCCAAATATTGAATTTGAAAAATGAGAGAGAGAGAGAGAGAGAGAGAGAGAGAGAGAGAGAGAGAGAGAGAGAGAGAGAGAGAGAGAGAGAGAGCTCATTCATCGGTGGTGGTAATGGTTTAGTCACAAGCCGACATTCACATCCTTTCAGGTCAGACTATTTAAAATTCGGAATACCATCAGGATAAAATATGGCTCTGTGTGTGTGTGTGTGTGTGTGTGTGTGTGTGTGTGTATTGGGAGAATAGAAAGGATGAGGAATGGGTCCAGGAGCCCAGTTTGATAGGAGGATGCTCTGTAGCACAGAAGGGTAATTACGGTTGAAAACAAATTAATAGTATGTTTCAAAGCAGCCAGTGGTAGAAGGGATTTGGGCTGTGCAAACACAAAGAGATGAGAAACGTTGATGGTGATAGATGCCAACAATCCTGATCTGATTGCTACACAGGGTGACTAGTGAAAGTGTCACACTGTACCCTGGAAATAGGTATATTTCTATCTAACTTCTTTTTTAATTTTAAAAATACTAAGATAATGGTTATAAGAAAGTGATGCCATGCTGCAAGACTTGTGGGCGATATTTGGACAAAGGAACTCTGTGTGATGATCTGCTCTCTGCCATGCTGGTTGTACTGAGAGGAAAATAACATTTGGGCTTCACATCCTCTTCCACTTAGCAAAGCTTGACCCTGTGGCTGGAGGTGAGGATGAATGAGTGAAGTGACGCCTTCCTCTGAGGAGCTCTGAGGAAGGGAGGGAAGGAAAGCACTCTTAAGATAGCAGTGTTCCTATCTCAGGTCCTTGCATCCGTCCCTTAGCACCACCTTGGGCAGTCTGGGTTCACTTTGCTAGAATTCCCTCGGATAGTGAGTCATGTCATTCTGACATCACTTTCCTGTGTGCTTGCGGTTCTGGATAATGGGATCCAGAGCCTCATGGGCAGGCTGAGCATGACCTCTACTTTCAAGCGCCAACTCCTGTTTGAGATGGATTTGTTGCTGCCTGGCTGTAGGCCAGGGGTGACCACTTACAGAGGGGAGGGCCCAGTGGAAGGGTGCAGCTTGCTGGTATGTGCCTTTGCAGGGTGTATTTTGTCCCTGGCCCCTTCTCTCCAGCCCCTTCAGTGCTGAGCTCCTCAGGTGCTGAGATCTGCAGGTGCTGAGGTGCTCAGGTGCCACAATCTGCAGGTGCCACAGTCCACAGGTGCTGTGATCCTCAGGTGCTGTGATCCTCAGGTGTTACTGTCTGCAGATGGCACTCTAGACTGGGTGCTGCAGGTTGCAGGTATTGGCTTCCAGGCTCAGAGGGCAGGGGTGAAATCCACTGGGGTCTCCTCACCCGAGGCGTGGGAGTAAGCCTCTGGGAGTGTGGCAAATGCAGTCTCAGGTCCTGAACAAGATCGGTGAGGACCTGCTAGTGGAGGCCTGTAATGTGGAGGCTGACACAGGCATCGAGAGAGGCTTTCCCTGTGCAGGCAAAGTCCGTGTGGGTCAGTTCAGATGAGAGCTGGACCTGAAGGTCATTTGGTATCACCAGGCAGCTATGGTGTCCAGGCGACAGAGCAAGAAGAGAGGCGAATGGGCTGGAATGTAGCTCAGTGACAAAGCGCTTGCCTAGTAACTGCAACATCCTGGGTTCGATCCCCAGTACAAAAAAAGAAAAGACAAAAAAAAAAAAAAAAAAAGAAGAAGAAGAAGAAGAAGAAGAAGAAGAAGAGAGGCAAAGGCAGCTCCCAGAATTCCAGCTTCATCGCAGATGTCTGGGAAATCAGCTCCAGATATTCTTAGACTCCCCACCTACCACCCTGAGTCTGTGACACCCCAAGCATATGCTAGATTCCTCTAACTACAGGAAGGGGGAAATGGAAAGGAAGTAGACACTGAAATTCCAGTCTGCTTGGGAGGTGACAGATGTCCAAGTCTTGACAGAATTCTAAACTTGTAAAGATTCATTTTTGCTTTCATTCATACATGTTGGATCGTCACTTCCCACGATACCATGATGTCTTCTTCTGAAACTGAATTCCTTCCTCCTTCCTTCCCTCCATTCCTCCCTTCCGTCTTTCTTCCTCTGTCCCTCCTTCTTTCCCTTCCTCCCTTCCTCCGTCCGTCCGTCCCTCCCTCCCTCCTTCCCTTTATTCCTTTTTGTGCCACTCCTGGGGCTTGAACTCGGGGCTTGGGAGCTGTCCCTGAACTTTTTCTTTTTCTTTGCCAGTCCTGGGGCTCGGACTTAGGGCCTGAGCACTGTCCCTGGCTTCTTTTTGCTCAAGGCTAGCACTCTGCCACTTGAACCACAGCATCACTTCTGGCCTTTTTTTCTATGTATGTGGTGCTGAGGAATCGAACCTAGGGCTTCATGTATAGAAGGCAAGCACTCTTGCCACTAGGCCATATTCCCAGCACCCCCTCCCCCCGAGCTTTTTGACTCAAGGCTAGTGCTCTACCACTTGATCTGCAATGCCACTTGCAGCTTTTTTGGTTGTTCAGTGCAGGTAAGAGTCTCACAGGCTTTCCTGACTCAGCTGGCTTCAAACCATGGTCTTCAGATCTCTACCTCCTGAGTAGCTAGGATGACAGACATGAATTTTCTTTCTCTACAGTGTTGATTTTCTCTCCCTGGATTGCATTTTTATGAGGGCTTTAGATACTGTTCAACTAAGGTTGCATTGTGGACAGAGAAAAGCCCTGTAGAAGGCTCCATGTCTGTCTCTCCGCAAGAAGAATCTATCCCCAGTTCTTACTTACTCTCACGGCTTTACTTCTTCCAACCTGTCTCCCATTCCCTAGGCCCCCTTCTGGGAGGAAACCCCAGACTTCTAGAATACTGGAAGTTGCTACTCCACATATTCTTCGCTGACAGGCAGAACAGCTGAAGAGTTCATTTCCTGTGATTTGAGGAGAATGACTCAGATATTTGCATATTTTCAGTGAGAAAGTGATGTTCCAGCAAATTTAGTGTATGTACAAAGACTTTTGGTATCCCCCTCCCCCTCCCCTCTCCAGTCTTCCCAATCTCTCCTCCTCCCACTCATCACCCCACACCCTCAGTCCTCCCCAGCTGGAGCCATGTCGGCACCAGGACTGCACAATGCCTGTGGGATTTGAAGAATCCTTTTCAGCATCACGGAGGCTCTTGGTGAAATGACATGAATTTCCTTAGTCCCCTCTCCAGATCTAGGAGATCACATTTAGAAGAGGAGATAGAAATACTTACAAACTACTCAGGAGACTGAGATCTGAGGATCGTGATTTGAAGCCAGCCTGGGCAGGAAAAGTCTGTGAGACTCTGATCTACATTTAATCACAGAAAAAGCAGGAAGGGAAGCTGTGGCTCAAGTGGTAGAGTGCTAGCCTTTTTTTTTTTTTTTTTTTTTTCCCATCCTGGGCCTTGGACTCAGGGTCCGAGCACTGTCCCTGGCTTCTTTTTGCTCAAGGCTAGCACTCTGCCACTTGAGCCACAGCGCCACCTCTGGCCGTTTTCTATATATGTGGTGCTTGCCACTAGGCCATATTCCCAGCCCCAGAGTGCTATCCTTGATCAAAAGGGGCTCAGGGACAGTGCCCGGACCCAAAATAAAAGCCCTAGGACTGGCAAAGAAGAAGGAGGAGGAGGAGAACGAGGAGGAGGAAGAGAAGAAGAAGAAATATTGACAAAAGGTAGGGGCTCAAATGTGGAAGCTTCTATTTTTTTTTTGCCAGTCCTAGGGCTTGAACTCAGGGCCTGGGCACTGTCCTTGAGCTTCTTTTGTTCAAAGCTAGCCCTCTACCATTTGAGCCACAGCACCACTTCTGGCTTTTGCTGTATATGTGGTCCTGAGGAATTGAATCCAGGGCGTTGTGCATGCTAGGCAAGCATTCTATCACTAGGCCAAACTCCTGGCTTGGGTGTGTAGTTTTAACTTGCTTTTCTTCATACAACTGGACATTCAGATGTCTGCATGGCTGAGGGACGGTTGCTCTGTCCCCTAGCTCCCAAGTACAACCTTCTAGAACTTCCTGAGAAATTGGCAATGGAGGCTTTGTGTTAGGCTGTAACAAGCCAAGCGACTCATACAAAATACAAGTCAGCAGCTACTGTGCACACTGGATTTAATATTTAGGGATAATTTAAAACCCAGGGAAAGGCAGAGTTATTAATAAACAGTTGGGGGTAGTGGGAAGAGAAGAGTTTGAGAATCTTCCATTGAAAACACTACTTAGCATTCCGTTCTGTGCATTTGCAAATTAGGGGAGGTATTGTTTTAAAAATAATTAAGTCTAATTTTGCATGTTTAGAAGATGGCTCTCCGCTGGCTTAAAAGTATTTATTTGTAATGCTCTGAATACAGATTATAAACTAAGCTGCTTTAAGCATTTTCGAATGTTCACTCAAGCAAAAGCATCATCAAGAGCTGCTGTAGCTGGGAATGTGGCTCAGTGGTAAAGGGCTTGCCTAGCACTCATGAAGCCCTGGCTTCGATTCCTTAGTACCAACCACATAAATGGAAAAAGCCAGAAGTGGTGCTGTGGCTTGAGTGGTAGAGTGCTAGCTTTGAACAAAAGAAACTCAGGGACAGTGCCCAGGTCCTGAGTTCAAGCCCCAGGATTGGTGGGGGGGGAAAAAAAGAGCTGTTGTAGTATTATGAGCACTCTCCTAGTTTTATATACTTGGTGGTTCCTTGTTGGTCTTAGAAACCATCAAGTCCAGTTTTCTTTGTTCTACAGAAATTTGGAAATGCACGCACAGAGAGGTCAAGAAACTCCTCTAAGGGCACACAGCAAGGCACTGGCAGAACATGGACGAGTACCCACCTAGCCCTCTTCTGGAGTCAGTACTTGTATTTTTCCCTCCAAATTTGCGTGTTCTTTATTCAGCTGTGCCCTCCTCACAGGCCACCTGTACTATTGTTTACTGAGTGTTCTTTATTAAATGAATTCACCTTTTCTTTTGGTAATGGAAAGATGTTAATTTGAAAGAAAAACACACCAAAGATACAAATGGAAAACCTCATGGGTAACCAAAACAGAAAGTTAAAAAAACAACCCAAAACAACAACAACAACAACAACAACAAAAACCGGGTGCAGGGCAAAGGGAACCATATCCGATAAAACCCAACTCCCAGGAAACTGAAGTCAGCATGTGCTCAGCACCCCGTTTAACGTTTTGCAGTGTTTAGAGACACTACAAGACCTGGTCTCTTTTTGTTAAAAGGAGACAAGCTGGTGGCTCACACCTGTCATCCTAGCTACTCAGGAATCTGAGGTCTGAGGAGCGTGGTTGGAGGCCAGCCTGGGCAGGAACGTCTGTGTGCAACTCTTATCACCAATAAACTACCAGAAAACTGGAAGTGGCGCTGTGGCCCAAAGTGGTAGATTACTAGCTTTGAGCAAAAAGAGCTCAGGACAGTGCCTAGGCCCTGAGTTCAAGTCCCGTGACCAAAACAACAACAACAACAAAAATCTTAACAAAACAAAACAAACAACAACAAAAGACAACAGAAGACTGAGCTGAGCTCTGTGACCTTGGAGCTACAGCTGGGGAAAAGTGAGCATCTACTACAGACCTGTCATGGACAAAGACTTGACCTTCTACCGGTGGCCAAAGGCAAACATTTCCAAACATTCTGAGCATTTGGGATGGCTGGAGGGCACAGCAGGGCTGGATCAGCAAGCAGAAAGTCATCCTTCCTCTTAGTGGGTGTCGCTGGGTTGGGGTCCTCTCCCATGAGGAGGGCACAAGAAGGAAGAGGAGGAGCTGGGGATGCAAAGAGAAATGAGGGGGGGAGGGCATGGGCACAGTTGGTTCTAGTCCTCTTGGTGGTGTGTGGCCAAGATGGCTAGTAACCTACCTGCTCTATTGCACAACAAACTAGAAGAGAGAATGTATTTTCTAGGGTCATGCAGTACCTTTCAGGGGACTTCTAGAAAAGACAACTGTTTGGGCCCTTTGCTTTTATTTCACTTGTCATTCATGTTCTTTCCAGTTGCTTGGAGTTTGGATGTGATGGTTAGAACTGGGCAGCCCAACTTGATAATGAGGTAGCCATCAAACTGGAGTCTGCATACAGTGGTACTACAGATTGGATCTCTCTTCCTTTTTTGTTGCATCTGGACAGCCTTACACAATCAGTGCCCTCTGTCCCCGGCAGCCACCAGCCATGATTAGCCTGGCCTGGGGGAGTGGCAGGCCTGCAAGGGCTGGGCCATTTGAATGACACAGGGTCCCAAACACCGTCCTTGGAGCTCAGAGAGCTCCAGTGCAGAGTGGGTGACAAAGCTGGGCTCTCCAGGGCAGGACGATGCCAGGTGACCCTTCACCCCAGGTGACTGATGCCCTTATAAAGAGGCTGGGTGGGGGACGGGCACCTGAGAAGATGGAGGTGAGGTCCAATGCTGCTCCCCAAATCCAAGGGCAGCCACAGGTGGCCAGAGACCACCAGACACCTGGAAGCAGCCCCTGCCCACACCTTGGTCTTGAACTTCCAGCCTGCAGCTCTGGGAGGCAGGAAGCCCTGAGGACCTGCCATGCCATCTCAGCTGCCTCAGCAAACACTTCCTTCTTCCTCCACAGGCTGCTACCTTGCAGACTGGCTCAGCCGGAGCAGAGCCTGGAGGAAGAGGAAGCCTTTCCTTGCCCCCCTCACCCCATCTCACAGATGAGGGGACTAAGGATCGAGGGGCCTGCAGAAGACCCTGGGCCTTGGGCCCTGGGCCAGGCAGGGGCAGCAGGAGCCTGTCTACAGCTTATGTTCCAATTTCAGAGTGAGTTCAACCATGCTTCTCCAAACACCTGGGAGGTGCTGGAAGGAGCCACAGGCTGGGAAGGACAGGAAGGGGCGGAGGGAAGTCCAGCAGAAGCTGGAGTCCAGCCCTAGTCCCCACACCATGACCAGCACGGCAAAGACTCTCCCAAAGCCAGGGGTGGCGCTGCACGCTGCTGGCTCATACCTGCAACCCTAGCTACTTAGGGGGCTGAGATCTGAGGACCCTGGGTGGAAGCCAGACAAGAAAGACTCATGTGAGAGGCTCTTATCCCCCAAAAGCTGGAACTGGAGGTATTATTCAAATGGTAAAGCTCCAACCTTGAGCGAGAAATCTAAGGCCCTGAGTTCAAGCCCCAGCACTGGCACACACAGAGTCCCCCCCACCTCTTAAATTTCAAATGTTTATTATTATTTTTTTTAAGAGAAGTGGATATCTTGCTTAAGTCCTCATCTCTTTGGGAACAAGTGCTATCCTGCTGAGGCCCCTCAATCACCCCATCTTCCACCAGGAAAAGTGCAAGGCTACCTCCTCACAGTCCAGCAGCTGCAAGGCTGTTCCGCAGTCCACACACAGCATTTAGAGTCACTCAGCCTCCACGGGCTGGGATCCTCACAGCTCAATCCTCTGTTGCCATGGAAGCCTCCCCTCCCCCACCTGTAGCCCCACCTTGCCTGTTTACCCAGAAAAGGACTCGCTGGTTATGTCAAATGATAGGGGAAAAAGAAAAACTGAAGAACTTCCAAAGGTAACAAGCGTGAAATGTCTTGCTAGAAAATAGGCATTTTTCTCCTCTTTATTGTAATAAGCATATTCCTGCTCCTCTCATCCAGGAGGGGTGACCATTAGGACAGGCAAGGAGAACCAGGGTGGTGGTGGTGGGGGTCTGGGTTTAATAGCCCTTCCTGCTGCATGGAAAACCTGGTTGGGAGCCAGCTAAGAGTTTGAAACTACTGCTCCCATTTGACCCACTTTTTGAGGTTTTTCCCAAACACTCCTTAAAGAAGAAAACACACAAAGGGCTCACAGCAGAGTCACATGCCCCCGTGGGGCGTGGCTTTGGGAAGGGGCGGGGCGTGACCCCTTGCACCCCTTGGTTCAGTTGACAGGGCCAGGTGGCCACTAGCTCAGAGGAATCATTTTAAGCCAATCAGGCTTTGAGCTAGGTGGCGGTAGGATTTGGGGGTTCTGAGCTTTGGGGTCAATGACTTCTTTTTTGGGGGGGAAGGGAGGTGCCATTCCTGAGGCTTGGGCCTGGGTACTGTCCCTGAGCTCTTTTTTGCTCAAGGGTAGCACTCTACCATTGAAACCACAGTTCCACTTGGGTGTTTTAGTGGTTCACTGAAAGTAAAAGTCCCATGGACTTTCCTACCCTGGCTGGTTTCAAACCTTGATCCTCAGAGCTGGGAGTATGGCCTAGTGGGTAGAGTGCTTGCCTCGTATACATGAAGCCCTGGGTTCGATTCCTCAGCACCACATATATAGAAAAGGCCAGAGGTGGTGCTGTGGTTCAAGTGGCAGAGTGCTAGCCTTGAGCAAAAAGAAGCCAGGAACAACAACAACAACAACAAAAACCTCGATCCTCAGATCTCAGCCTCCTGAGTAGCTAGGATGACAGGCCTGAGTCACAGTTGCTCAGCATACTCCTTACTTTTTGTATCTCCTGCGCTAGGTTGCAGTGTACATTTGTTTTTAGTTCTAGTTTCGACAGAATAGTGGTCCAGTGTGGTTGGACTGGAGTGCATGCTCTCCACCTCTAGGCATGTGTGAGGATCTGGTCAGAATCTATGGGCATTTTGTAACTGAGCCCCTGCCCCTGCCCCACTGTGGAGATTCATTCCTGCGGATTCTTCTCCTTTCCCATCATTTGCCTCACAAACACTGGCTGTGATGTGCTGAGTACTTCAGTGACTGACTTAGTTCTTCTGGAACAAATCCCAAACATTTGCTCCCCAGTTTTTGTTGTTGTTTATTTTTAGGCCATCTGTAAGAGGAGAAACTGGAGCAATTTAAAAATACTGAATTAAAAGCACATCGCCAGCAGAAAATGACCGCATGGCGTGAACACTTACATTCTGCTACCACCACTGGAGGCTGAGGGAAAAGAAAGCAACCAATGCCCGGGGCAGCCAGAACCCAAGGCAGTTTCTGGAGCCTACTTCTCAGGACAGGAATGCAATGGCAGGTGCAGCTGTGGCTGCCAAGGCGAGCCGTGAGGTCTTAGGGCACCCGGGCGCAGGGAATGTCAGGTTACTCCTCCGCCATCTGGCGGGGGTGGGACTGCCACCCTTGGCTGTAGGATAAATAATTAGTGAGCATCTCTGTGAACTGGACTCTGGGGGTTCAGTGGGGGGCAGCCAGATGTGCATTATCCGCAGAGAAGTCCTCTGGGGCAGGGAAGTGTGGGCATGCCACAGAGGAACACAAGCTGTTACCAATAGCGATGCACCCGGGGGGAGGGGAGCACAGAGCTGGCACAGGGGTGGGTGCAAGGCCATGTGGAGGATGAGGGGCTAGAGGCGGATCTTGGGGGGTGGGGAGAGGACCCTCACTACAGGAACAAAGAGAGCCTCCCAGGAAGACATGGGCGCCTACCTCCCTGTTGTGGAGGGACAGTGGGAGCTGCAAGAGGCAGCTGCGAGGGTTGTGTGGTGGGCTGCGGTGAGACCGGCTGAGGTCTCCGCGTGGAGTGGAGGCCAGCTCCCACGCCCCATCCTCTTGCCCGTATCTCCTGGGTGCTGAGATCACATTGACCTTAAGAGTGTTCCAAGCAAATTTTACCTGGAAAAAACCACCACCATTAACAAAACAACACCAAAAAAAAACCCACCCCCTGTGAACAGGAGCAGCGGTGCTCCTGAGAATTGCTCTGGTGCCTCACACGAGGCTGCCCAGACCTGGGGTACCGTGGAGCTGTGCCCTGGGCACGCCGGGCATCGCCGGAAGCCATTTATTTGCCTTGCTGCAGCTCGGGGGACTCCACAGCCCATGGTTTTCGTCCCTCTTTAGAAGGTCTGGGGGCCACAGACAGGATCCCGAGGCTCTGATTCCAATTAGGAACCCGTGCTTGGC
Source organism: Perognathus longimembris pacificus (assembly GCF_023159225.1). Classification (NCBI taxonomy): domain Eukaryota; kingdom Metazoa; phylum Chordata; class Mammalia; order Rodentia; family Heteromyidae; genus Perognathus; species Perognathus longimembris. The sequence continues at coordinate 85,179,355 of NC_063163.1, read as the reverse complement.
TGGCAAGAACCCCTAGGCAGCCACCGGCCACCAGCTGTCACAGAGGGCCAAGGGGCAGGCTGAGGAGTGCTTGGTAATTGCGTTGGGCCGGGCTGCTCGCTGCCCAATTACTGGGTGTTTGACGTTTGTTTGATGTGGGGGGGGGGGGGGAAATCTCTGAGCTGCTGACGGCCTGGCCTTTCAGCTGAAGGCTGCAGAGCCCAAGCGAAGCACTCAGCCCCAGCACACACAGGACAGATGGAGGCCCAGAGGGGCCACTGTTCCTTTAGGGGCTAGCAATTTTCTCTTGGCCCATATACAGCCGGGCCAGCACAAGCACTTAAAAATAATCACCCTTGCCAGGCATGGTGGCACATGCCTATAATCCCAGCATTTGGAAGGATGAGGCAGGGAGAATATGAGCTCCAGACTAGCCTGGGCTACATAGTGAGACTCTGTCTCCAAAAAAGAGATCTTCCCTACCAAAATCTTCCCTATCAAAGTTAATTGATATAGAGAGATACAAAAAACAAACCCTGGGGCTGGGGATTTGGTTCAGCGGAAGAGCGCTTGCCTGGCAAGTGCAAGGCCTCGAGTTCAGTCCTCAGCTCTGGGGAAAAAAAAAAACAAAACAAACAAGCTCAATTTTTTTTTTTACACGTTAAGTGGACATGTTTAATGGAAACCCCTCTGTACGACTATTTGAAATTAATAACAAAAAGAGGAAACAAAAACCTAAAAAATTAAAACAAAATGCTACCTCATTAAAAAAAAAATCAGGGTGCGAAAAGCTCCAAAAGTGAGAAGTTGGACCACCTAACCCCCACAATGCAGTTGGTCCTTGGTATCTGTGGGTCTTTCAACCATAAATTCAACCACCCTTAAATAAAAAAATTGCTCTAAGAATTGCACCTGTACTGAACACATACATTATTTTCTTGTCATGATTCCCTAAACAATACAGTATAACAACGATTTACATAGCATTTACATTGTATTAGGTATTGTAAGTTATCTAGAGATGATTTAAAGTATCCTGGAAACTTTTATCTGCAAGTCCTAAGCCATTTTATGAATGACTTGAGCATCCATGTGTTTGGTATTGAGGGGGATTCTAGAAGCAATCCTCAGTGGATACTGAGGGATGCCTATCTAGTCTTCTGTTTTATTTGGAATTATGACTTGGGTCCTTTAATGTCTTGAGCCAGTATTGCCCTTCTTTCTTTCTTTCTTTCTTTCTTTCTTTCTTTCTTTCTTTCTTTCTTTCTTTCTTTCTTTCTTTCTTTCTTTCTTTTATTAATTGGACATAAATTTTTTACAAGGTGTTGTGCAAAGAGGGTACAGTTACATAGTAAGGCAGTGTGTACATTTCTTACGATATCTTACGACCTGTTTTTCTATCCCTTGTCTAGGTCAGGTTGACATATATGCAATATACAATGTATCAAGAACATATACAGTATTCACAGACTTGTTCTCTACTGTCTCTCCGTCTCCCTTTGTTAACAGTCATATATCAGGGAGATCATGCCCCTTTGTTTTCTGTGTTCTAGGCTTGTCTCACTCAACATTATTTGTTCGAGTTCTGACCATTTCCCTGCGAATAACAGTATTTCACCATTCCTAATCGCTATGTAGTATTCCATTGTGTATAAGTACCATATTTTTTGGATCCATTCGTCTGTGGAGGGGCATCTGGGTTGTTTCCATATTTTAGCTATAAACAAGCTCAATTTTGTGGCAGTGTTGATTTATACACAATGAAACAGCCATTTTGTTTTTGAGTCCTGGGCTTGAACTCAGGGCCTGGGCACTGTCCCTGAGCTTCTTTTGCTCAAGGCTAGCGCTCTACCACTTGAGCCACAGTGCCACTTCCAGCTTTTTCTATATATGTGGTGCTGGGGAGTCGAACCCAGGGCTTCATGTATGGGAGGCAAGCTCTCTTGCCACTAGGCCATGTTCCCAGCCCCCTCTTGCACACATTTCTTCTTCTTTCTTTTGCTTTAAAATATGTAATTCTGGGGCTGGGAATGTGGCCTAGTGGCAATAGTGCTTGCCTCATATACATGAAGCCCTAGGTTCGATTCCTCAGCACCACATATATAGAAAAGGCCAGAAGTGGCACCGTGGCTCAAGTGGCAGAGTGCTAGCCTTGAGCAAAAAGAAGCCAAGAACAGTGCTCAGGCCCTGAGTTCAAGCCCCAGGACTGGCAACCCCATCCCCAATTTAGCTCTGTGGCTTGAACTCAGGGCCTTGTGTTTGCTAGGCAAGGGGCCTTACCACTTGGGCCATACCCCCAGCCCTTTTTGCCATTTTAATTTCCCTAATAAGATCTTGTGTTTTTACCCTGGCTTTCCTGAACCTCACTTCTCCTATTTTCACCTCTGGAGTTGCTGGGATGACAAGCACCTTCCACTATGCCTAGCTTATTGTTTGAGATAGGGTCTTATTGTGAAGGAGGGCCTTGAATTGCAGGTCTGGTCTCTGTCTCCTGAGTAGCTGGGATTATAGGGCTGAGCTACCATGCTTGGCACTCATTCCTTAAGTACGTGCTTATTGAGCCCAGACACTGCCCAGCAGAACAGGGAACTTTATAGGCATCTTGATTCTGCAAGCAGCTGGTAAGAGAGAGTTTACAAACTATAAAGAGTAAAATATAAATAAAAAAGCTATTTAAAAAACCCCTCTCACAAATAAAGAAATGTAAAGGGAAGAACACGACTGTTGCCATTAACTAAGGACTCAGGGAATAGGAAACGTTTTCAGGCTTAGTCAAACCTCTAGAATTTTCTAAAATGCTTAAATAAGAAACAGAAGGAGGTGGGGGTGTGTGGGAGAAGGCACAGCCAATTTAGGGAAAGCTAAAAATGTAAAATGTTGTGAAACTCAACAAGTTGGCATTCCAAGAGTGCTCTTAATAAAAAAAAAAATTCAAAAGTGAGCACTTGGGAGGGAACTGGCCCTCCTCCCCCGAAGCTTTTCCTTGCCAAGCTAAGGACCAGGTTCAGATTTCAGCTATCTACTAGCTGGGTGGCCTTGGACAGTTTGCTAGGCCTCTCTGGGCCCCAGTTTTCTTTTTCTTTTCTTTTCTTTTCTTTCTTTTTTCCAGTCCTGGGGCTTGAACTCAGGGCCTGGCCACTGTCTCTGAGCTGCTTTTGCTAACACTCTACCACTTGAGCCATAGGGCCACTTCTGGCCTTTTCTGTGTATGTGGTACTGAGGAATGGAACCCAGGGCTTCATGAATACTAGGCAAGCACTCTACCGCTAAGCCACATTCCCAGCCCTGGGGCTCAGTCTTCTTACTTGTGAGATAATAGCGCCTTCTGGAAAGTGGAGGACAGCAAGCATTGGGCCAAACTCCAAGGAACCCCTGTTAAAAGGGCCTGCTGTTGTTCATCCTGTGTCCCCAAGGGCAGGCTGGGTCCAGCTCAGGCCGTCCACATTTAGCAGTTATTGAAAATTCCTATTATTTTTGTAACCTCCTTTTGTTTGTTTGCTTTTTTGTACCGGTCCTGTGACTTGAACTCAGGTGCTGTCATTGAGCTTTTTTGCTCAAGGCTAGCACTCTACCTCTTGATCCATAGCTACATTTCTGGCATTTACTGGCTAATTGGAGATAAGAGTCTTATGGACTTTCCTGCCCTGGCTGGTTTTGAACCTTGATCTTTAGATCACAGCCTTCTGAGTAGCTAGGGTTATAGATATGCACCACCAGTACCTGGCTATTATGCATGTATTTTTTTATTAGCCTTTTGTAGATCATTTTTACTCTTAACGGACTCAGTTTTCTTTTAAAAGGATTCTAATTTCAAAGCTTGGAAAAGACTAAAATGGAGGAGTTTAGGCATGGCTTGATCTAGTGTGCTCAAATAATGCTGTCGGAACTATAGGAAGGTGGTCTGTCTGTCTCAGTTATGTTCTCTGAGCCCACACCCCAGCCCCTGGAGACAGGAAGCATGGCAGATTTCACTTCCTGAAGTTTGACATTAGCAACATGGTGATGTTTTCATAGGAGAGACAGACAAATAGAAGACAGAGATGAAGAAAGAGAAAGAAAAAAGGAAGGAAGGGAGAGAGGGAGGGAGAGAGGGATAAACAACTGTGAGGAAAGGACACCTTAAAGCAGTTGGGTAATCATTCATTGTCAATTACTTTTTTTTTTTTTTTTTTGTCCAGTCCTGGGCCTTGGACTCAGGGCCTGAGCACTGTCCCTGGCTTCTTCTTACTCAAGGCTAGCACTCTGCCACTTGAGCCACAGTGCCACTTCTGGCCATTTTCTGTATATGTGGTGCTGGGGAATCGAACCCAGGGCCTCATGTATACGAGGCTCTTGCCACTAGGCCATATCCCCAGCCCCTCAATTACTCTTTTTGGTTTAGTCAGTTCTCAGACCCTAGATTTTGTGTTCCTGGAGGCCTGCTCTCTCTCTCTCTCTCTCTCTCCCTCTCTCTCTCTCTCTCTCTCTCTCTCTCTCTCTCTCTCTCTCTCTCTCTCTCTCTCCTAAAACTGGGGCTTGAAGTTGGTATGTGATGATTTCACTCACTGGCTGATGTTCTACCAACTGAGCCACAACTCCAACCCCCTGTGGTTTGTTTCTCCCCGGGTCAGAGGCTGCATCTGTCTTTGAGGTATGGAATCACACATCAGTGACTCAAGTAAGAGAAATCAGCTTCTTAGACGGCCTCAAGCAGGAAATCTCCCTCCCCTCCAGAGTGCTGCTGGCTATCTGCAGCCAGCAGCATAGAGCATGTGGTGGTGCCTTTCTTTCCCGTATCACTGTTACTTTGTACTCGCACACATGTACACACAAACAAGCAAACAAACAGGAAGCTCCAAACAACCCCAAGCAGGTACTGTTGAGAGAAGCTGACAGCCATGGTCCCTTTAAGTGGGCAAGGGGGAGGGGGTGCAATTCCTCTTTGTCCCCGAGCCTGCCTGGCTCTGCCAGCATTTGCGTTGGAGTTTGAGTTTTATTTTATTTGAATTGAACCTCAATACCAGGACTCAGGCAATCAATCCTGGGCCGGGTGCCATGCTTGGCAGTTCTTACAGATTTCGTGGGACTTGTGTGGTGGAATTTCACGCACATTTGTACAAACCACCATAAAATTTTGTACTTGGAAATGACATCCTCACCTGGCCACGGCACGCACGGCCTGGGGTGGGGTGGCTCAGCCCAGCTCTTGGCCTGGCATGGAGGTGGCAGAGGGGGTAGCTGTCACCTTGTTCTCTTTCTCAGTGTCACACACAACTAGTGAGAAGTCATTGTCTAGTCCTTGCCTGGGGCTCACTTCTGGGGACCCCACTTGTTATCTGCAGTCCCCTGCCAACAGTGGGATCATGTGACCAGCTCTGGACCACGGACTGAGAACAGATATATTCTCTCTCTCTATGTATATGTATATGTATATGTATATGTATATGTATATGTATATGTATATGATGTATATGTATATGTATAAAGATGGCTGCCCACCTCCAAAATGGCTGCTCACTTCCAAGATGGCAGCTCACACAAAGGCCCAAGTTTCTTGTTTCATGGGCCTCACTAAGGGGCAGTTCATGTCTTGCAGCATGGGCAAAACACATGACCACAGAGGCCAAGATGGCTCCACATCCCCTTCTATGAACTCCTTTTCTGAAGTTGCACAAGGCCTACTTTGCCTTATTCTCATTATTAGAAGGGGGGAGAGAGAACTAGAATCTGCCACTGGAATGGGCTGCAGAGAAATTTGTAGCCACTGCTCAATCAAATGTTTGGGAGGCCATTGATTGTGCCTGGCCCCTGCTCTGGGCTCAACAGACCCAACTAATAGAGTTTAATCACAGTAACTGATCTTTGATTGGCTGAAAGAGGCCTAGAGCCAATAAACTAAGCTAGGTCCAGTTGACTGATTGCTTACAACTTAGTCAATCAATTTGTTTCTATACCCTACATCTGGTTTTTTTTTTTTTTTTGCGCCAGTCCTGGGCATTGGACTCAGGGCCTGAGCACTGTCCCTGGCTTCTTTTTGCTCAAGGCTAGCACTCTGCCACTTGAGCCACAGTGCCACTTCTGGCCATTTTCTGTATATGTGGTGCTGGGGAATCGAACCCAGAGCTTCATGTATACGAGGCAAGCGCTCTTGCCACTAGGCCATATCCCCAGCCCCATACATCTGGTTTTTTTTTACACAAGTTTTCTGATCACGTTACTGGAGCTCTGAAGGTGCTTTGCCTCAGGGAGCTGCCCAATTCCCAGATTATCTTGTGTTGTGCTCAAGTACACTGTACAAAATCTAATTGACTTAAGTACTGTTCCCTTTAATCATAATGCATTTTAAAATCATCATACTCAGAAAGGCAGACTGACCTGCCTTGTAAGTGGTGGAGATTGCACTATAGGGTGATTTTTTTTTCCCCCAGAGGTGTTTCCCAGAGGTGTTTGCTTTGCCCAGTTACCACCACGCTGGGAGCCTTTTTCTGGGACCTTGGACACCTTCCCTTTGTGAATCTACCCAGTTACCTTCGGAGTTGGAACAGTTTCAGTGGCACTGCTAAGTCAGAGTTTTTCATCTCTGGTGGGACGAGTGGGAAAACCTGGTTCCCTGCTGACATGAATTGTGTGTAAACTGAGTCAGCAGACTCCGCCTATTTGTGACTTGCCCTTTTACTTGGTGATTTTTATAACATCTTGAGAGGTAGGGAGAGCTTTTATGTCCTTTTCCTGGTTCTTGGTGACCTGACAGTGATTGGGGCTGTTGGATAACTCTTGGGTGAATGGGTATCATAAGAGCTTGTCCTTAGGATTGAGATGAAATGACTTTAATTTATCCTTGTGACTCTCAAAGGCCATTTCTGTGGGGGCCTACCACTTGACTGTTGCAGAAAACCCATCCAAAAAGTGGGGCAGGCAATTGCTTCTTCTTCTTCTTCTTTTTTTTTTTTGCCAGTTTCAGGACTTGAATTCAGGGCCTGGATGCTGTCCCTGAGCTTTTTTTTTTTTGCCAGTCCTGGGGCTTGGACTCAGGGCCTGAGCACTGTCCCTTAGCTTCTTTTTGCTCAAGGCTAGCACTCTGCCACTTGAGCCACAGCGCCACTTCTGGCCATTTTCTGTATATGTGGTGCTGGGGAATTGAATGCAGGGCCTCATGTATAGGAGGCAAACACTCTTGCCACTAGGCTATATTCCCAGACCCCCTGAGCTTCTTTTGCTCAAGGCTAGTGCTCTACCACTTGAGTGACAGTGCCACTTCAGGCTTTTTCTCTGATTAATTGGAGATAAGAATCTCACAGACTTTCCTGACTGGGCTGGCTTTGAACCACGATCCTGAAATCTCAGCCTTCTAAGTAGCTAGGATGACAGGGTGAACCACCAGCGCCCGGCTGCAATTGCTTCTTCTTCTTCTTCTTCTTCTTCTTCTTCTTCTTCTTCTTCTTCTTCTTCTTCTTCTTCTTCTTCCAGTCCTCTGGCTTGAGCTCAGGGCCTGGGCACTGTCCCAGAACTTCATTGTCCAAGGCTAGCACTCTACCACTTAAGCCACGGCACCAATTCTGGCCTTTTCTGTTTATGTGGTGCATTCCAGGAAGGCACTCTACCACTAAGTCACATTCCCAGCCCTGCAATTGCTTCTTGATCTGGGAGATGTGGAACAATCTGGTGAAACTCTATAGCTTCCTCTCTACCTGTGGGGTTGCTGGCTCCTCTTTCCCCACCAGGTATCCCTCTGTGTACCTGCTTTGTCCTACAGTCAGCAGCACCAGGGGAGAGTATGTAGCCTTAGAGTTGCTGCGCAGATTTTCATCAATGCTGGTGAAAAGAGCGCAAGTACAGGTTGGACTTGGGTTCAAATTCTGGCTTCACCACTTGCTAGCTGTGGCTCAATGTGGAGGCTGGTTGCATCCCTCCTTTTGATCTGGCTTTCCTCATTGGTAGATAGGGAAGAAGGTGAAGAAGGGGGTTAGGTGAGTGATGGCTCAGTGAGGGGCAGACAGTCCATCCTCAAGGGCAGCTTATGTCTAGAAACCAGCCTGCACTTGTCACGCCCCTTCTTTAGGTTAGGCAAGTTCTTGGCCGCTCTGATTGCTTTCATTTGTTCAATGAGTGGCCTCAGCTGCATAATCTCTGAGACCCCTTCTGGCTTTATTTATTTATTATTTTTTTGTGTTAGTACTTGGGCTTGAACTCAGGGTCAGAGCACTCTCCCTTCGCTTTTTTCACTCAAGGCTAGCACTCTCCCACTTGAACCAAAACTCCACTTCTGGCTTTTTGCTGGCTAATTGATGAGAAGACTTTGCTGCTGGGCTGGCTTTGAACTGTGATCTACAGTTCTCAGCTCCTGAGTAACTAGGATTGCGGGTGTGAGCCACAGACACTGGCCCTTTCAACTCTTAACGAGGGACCCACCTCACATTGCCTGCACAAAAGCTCTTCATTACATCCTTGCTTGTCTTTGCTTGCTTTCAGATAATCATTGCACAGAATTAATACAAGCCAGAGGAATTGTTCAGAGTGTGTGTGTGTGTGTGTGTGTGTGTGTGTGTGTGTGTGTGTGTGTGTGTGTGTTTAAATGCAGGGATTGAGCAATATATTTATGTACATAATTACCCTTCCTTTTCCTCTGCAGTCTAAGAGGGCACATTAAAAAGTGAGCAGTGATTTCTCTCTCCTGTTGACAGGAGGAGCCGGCTAATGCAGTTTTTGTTAATTGGAAGCTGTAATAGCATAGCTAAAGAGAAAAGAGAAGCACCCGCTGTAAAAAGTGCTTTTGTCCCTCACTTACCTGCATTTGAGCATTGGGAATCTTTGCCCCTAACCCCTGGGGAAGTTGTGGAGGGTGTTTATTCGGTGCTCAATGTAGAGGTGAGAACGAATTCCCTGTGTGTAGCTCTTGATTAAACTCTCAGAGCGCAACAAAACAGCTTTTCCTTAGCTTCTCTCTCCAAATTTTCTTCCTTCCGAATGCCCAGCTGTGATTATTATTTTTTGGAAGTCAGGTCTCTTGTCTGCTCAATGCACCATCTCTGCTCAGCATGTGGTTGATTTTATTGCTTGCTAGAAAGGCAATTTGTGGGGAAGACACAGTCCTGGCTCTAAAACCTCCAGTGGCTCACTACTGTCCCAGCATCAAATACAGAGTTCTCAGCCAAAGATCAGATCATCACTTTCTTGGGGCCTGAGGTTGTGTCTAACCTCCATCACTCATGGTGTGATCTCTTTCCTTTTGATTTTTTAATGTTTCTGTGCCAGTCCTAGGACTTGAACTTGGGGCCTGTGTGTTATCCCTGAGCTTTTAAGCTCAAGGCTGGCAATCTACTACTTGAGCCACAGCTCCATTTCCAGATTTTTTTGGGTGGCTTTGAACTGTGATCCTCAGATCTCAGCCCCCTGAGTAGCTGGGATTATAAGCGTTAGAAACCAGCACCCAGCTACTGTATGATCTTGCTTGCTTTCTTTTCTTTTTACATTTCCCGAAACTCATTTTGATAAATATTATTTTATATGATCAGATGCACATAGGCCTTGTGCCTTTGTGTTCCTCTCCTGAGAGTGTCCTCCTTTGGTTTTACTGTGTGTGAATGCCTAGAATCCTTTATAATTTATCATGCTCCATGTATCTTAGCTTCTGCATATGAGAGAAAGCACACACTATTTGTCTCTCTGAGCTTGGCTTACCTCACTTAACATGATTTATTCTAGGTCCATCCATTTCCCTGAGAATGACAATACTGTTCTTCCTAATGGCTGTGTAAAATTCCATTGTATATAGGTACCACATTTTTTGGATCCACTCATCTGCAGGGCATCTGGGCTGTTTCCAGAGCTTGTGTCTGGTCTTTTTAAGGCTCATGTTTTCCATATATGAAATGGGGATAATATTAATCTACTTTGTTGCAGTGTGACAGGGGAGAGAGAAAAACAATGACTTATATCAAACAGCTCTCTGCTGGGCTCATGTTTTTTTTTCAGCAACAAAGGCCATAATAATAATAATAATAATAATGTGTGTGTTTGAGATTCTTTGTAGCCCATTTCACAGCCAGGCTCCGGCCTTTCTCTCCATGTTTCAGCGGTGGTATCAACTCCTTACCAGTTTCCCTCTGTGTCTCTCTGTGAGAAATTTCACCACTGACCTTCATTCTTTCCTCTGTCTACACCCATGGTCATGTGATTTTACTATTACTAATTTTAGTCAACCCTTGCCATCTTCAATGAAATGAATGTAAGTAAAAAAAAATATTCTAAGGTTTAGATTCCAAATGTGTAGCACAGGGCTGGGAATATGGCCTAGTGGTAGAGTGCTTGCCTTGTGTACAGGAAGCCCTGGGTTTGATTCCTCAGCACCACATATATAGAAAAGGCCAGAGTGGCACTGTGGCTCAAGTGGTACAGTGTTAGCCTTGAGCGAGCAAAAATAAGCCAGGGACAGTGCTCAGGCCCTGAGTTAAAGCCCCAGGACTGGCAGAAACCAAAACAACTAAATGTGTAGCACAAGATGAGTATGAAAGTTAAATCCATAAACTTGCAAATGATATATTCTTTTTTATTTTTTGCCAGTCCTGGGGCTTGAACTCAGGGCCTGGATGCTGTCCCTGAGCCTCTTTGTGCTCAAGGCTAGCGTTTTATCAGTTGAGCCACAGCACCACTTTCAGGTTTTTTTTTTTTTTTGTCAGTTGTGGGGCTTGAACTCAGGGACTGGGCACTGTCCTTGAGTTCTTCGGCTCAAGGCTAGTGCTCTACCACTTTGAACCACAGCTGCACTTCCCGTTTCTGAGAGGTTCAGCTGCACTTCCCGTTTCTGAGAGGTTTAATAGTAGTCACGGGGACTTTTCTGTCCAGGCAGATTTTGAACTGTGATCATCAGATCTCAGCCTCCTGAGTAGCTAGGATTATAAGTTCCTGGCAAAAGATGTACTCTTAATTTTTCCAAAGTGATTAAAGCTTGCTGTGGCCCTCTAGTTTCTAGGATCGCATTTTCTTCTCCTGTGATTCAGGTAAACATGGTGCTTTAGTGGAAAACCAGAGAGAGGTGGGGACAGATGGTGGCTTTGGTTCAGGGGGAGACCATGCAGGGTGTGCCGCTCGGGTGAACCAGGCTTCATCAGCTGACCACATCTGTAAGGGAAGGTCTGAGTGAAGCTTGGTTGATGCTGCTGGGCTTGGGATACCTCAGTTAGCAAACCCGCTGTCTTAAGCGGTGTCCTGCCCACCATAGGCTCTTAGTAAATATTTATTGAATTAAATTAGCAAGTTCACATATTGTGCTTTGGGGAGCACTTCTGTTCTCAAGGTTAATGATTTGTTTAGTTAATTATGGACTTGTGCTTTCCAGGGACAGTGAGTTCCGTTCTGGCGAGAGGGGGCTGTGGCTGATTCCCAGGGGCCGAGCCTCTGTGTAGACAGGTAGGGAGTGTTGAGGAGAGCGTGAAGCAAACACAGGTCTCTTCTTTTTTCGATGATGATGATGATGATGATGATGATGATGATGATGATGACGATGATGAGCAGGGTTTGAACTCAAGGCCTTGGGTTTGCCAGGCACGCATTCTTTCATTTGAGTCACACTCCCTATCCTGCTGCATTAGATAGGGTCTTGTGCTTGGCCCAGGCCAGCTTTAACCTTCCCAGGGCTGGGATTATAGGCATGTACTACCATGCCCAACACAAGTCTTTTCTTATAGTGCCAAGGTTTTGAAATCTGCACATTGTCATTTAGATGCGGCGTTTTCTTGGGAAGTGTTTTGTTTGGGTTTAGGTAGAGTCCCGTCACAACATTCTTATCTCCAACATCATACAATCTGGAACTTTCTCAGCCCCTGTCCCTTACTCATCCAGAGACTTCCAGATCACTGATGTTAGTTTTCTTTCTTTTAAAAAAAATGTCAATATTTAATTCCAGAAAATAGAAATAGTCTTACCTAAGTCACATTTTTTTTCTCACCCACCCTGTTATCTAAGCAGGTGCTTGGCATTTGTGCCCTCTTTAGGGGTGAGGTTACAGCTGCCCCTCCCTCCCTCCCTGCCTTGCCCTGCTTTTTGTGGCATTCTTGCCACTGTAATGGACAAGGATAAATGAAGACTCTAGTGAAGAAATCAACCGGATGTAACAATTCTTGCCAGCCCACGCTCCACTTTAAATAAGGAGCTGTGTCTACTGAATAGTTCAGCCTCTCCTGTCAAAATATTTTTTTGGGGGTGGGAGGGCTCTGGGCAATTCATCTGGAAATCCTCCAAGAGCTTCTTGTCATTCCCACCCTTGGAGCACTGGCGGGGCTTCCTGAGCCAGAATTCTCCTGGATGTTTTGGTCCCATCCAAATGGCTCCATCCTGTTATAGAAATAAATGTCCTGAAAACACTCAACAGAGAGTCAGGGGCTTCCTTCTAGGAAGTTGTGAGCATGCTGTGTTTCTTCTTTTTTTGCTGGTCCTGAGGCTTGAACTCAGGACCTGGGTGTTGTTCCTGAGTTTCTTTTGCTGCAAATTAGTGCTCTACCACTTGAGCCTCAGTGCCACTTGCGGCTTTTTCTGAGTGGTTTATTGGAGATAAGAGTCTTATGGACTTTTCTCCCTGGGCTGGCTTCAAACAACGATCCTCAGAGCTCAGCCTCCTGAGTAGCTAGGATGACAGGTGTGAATCACCGGCACCGGGCACATCTCTTCTTCTTCTTCTTCTTCTTCTTCTTCTTCTTCTTCTTCTTCTTCTTCTTCTTCTTCTTCTTCTTCTTCTTCTTCTTCTTCTTCTTCTCCTTCTTCTTCTTCTTCCTCTTCTTCTTCCTCTTCATCCTCTTCCTCTTCCTCTTCCCCTTCCCCTCCTCCTCCTCCTCCTTCTTCTTTTGATTTGCAATTTTTTTCTTATTTATTGTCAAAGTGATGTAGAGAGGTTACAGTTTCATACGTTAGGCATTGGGTACATTTCTTGTACTGTTTGTTACCTCCTCCCTCATTCTCCCCTTCCCCCTCCCACATTTCTTCTTTAAACTTGTGACTTGCCTGTCCCTGGAGTTCCCTGAGGACTCTCTGACCCCTGAGGGGTCCCAGAAAGGGCGTTTGTCCCCTAGAAGGGTCCTCCCACCCTCCATCCTTTCTCCCTCCTTCCTTCTAACACTAACACTGCCTCTTTCTCTGTTCTCTTTCTCTCTCTCTCTGTTTTAAAAGGCAATGTGTGTGTCTCTGCTTTTTCTTTCTGCTTTCTGGCAAAGGCCCAGCACGCTGCAGGCAGCCTCTCAGACCCCTTCTCACGGAGCCCTGCCCTGTGGTGCGGGGCTGGCCTTCACCCACACCATCTGGTACCGTCCCCACCTCATTCCCTAGGCCCATGCCTGCCCCCTCTCTCTCCTCCTGCAGCTTGGCCCCAGCTCCCAGCCCAGGCCCCTGGAGATGCAGTTGCCATGGTTACCATTCCAGGGCCTCTGGCCAACCAGAGTGGGGCGGGGCGGCAGTGAGGGGAGGGATGGGTGATGCCAGCCAGCCCAGCTCAGGGACCACGCCTGCCGATTCCAGAGGCCCAGAGGCGCAAAGGGCCGCCTCCCACTGAGAGCAGGGCAGGCCCAGCTGTGCTTGTCCTTCTGCGACTTCTTGTTTTTCTCACTCCTTCTGTTGTCCCTGTCCTTCTCCTCCTCTCCAGTCGGATCCCAGGGCCCCAGAGCCTTCAAAGGCCTCTATAGTATTGTACTCACTATCTGAGCTAAAGGCTCTGTGATGGACAGCTGCCTCTCTGGGTGCTGCTGTGTCTCAGTTTTGCCAGTTGGGCCTTTTGTACTATGAAGCCCTTCCCTATGCTTAAATCACAATAATGTTTTCTCTATGTTATCTGTTGTTTGACATGGGGAAATTGAGGCCTGGGGTTGGACCTTAGACCACTGTTCTTACTTCTTCTGCTTCTAGAGGTTTCCTGCTCTTCCTGTTTATTTTCTCCCTCCACTGGGGCCTTGCTAAAAACCTAGTTGATTTATCCCTGATGAATCCATTCTCAAATCTTCCAGGCTGAGTTGAAGATTTGAAGAGATGCTAATAGCTTAATCTCATGACAGACTCTGAGAAGGAGAAACATCCACAGGCATCTGGCGGGGAGGCTATTAAAAAAGAAAGAAAGAAAGAAAGAAAAAAGATGGTGTCAGTGACACTCAGAGAAGTTAAGCAACAGGCTGAAGGCCATATAGCAGCTAAGTAGAGGAGCTGGGGGGTAAAGCCTGGTCTGTTTTCCAGTTGATCCTGTCTCCTCCCCTTTCCTTTCCCTCCTCTCTTAACCATCCTCTGAGTATGGCTATAGGGGGTAGGGGCTCAGATTTGGTCACCCTAAAAACCATGGATCAATGCAGGGTTGAAATTTGGGAGGCTGCAGCTTCTGGCCCCAGAGGAGAGAGTCTTCTGTCAGCCTCGGCTCAGCTGGGGGAACAGACTCCAGTGAGAGCGCCCTGTCCTGCGGGTGGACGGGCCTGAGAGGCCTGGAGAATGCAGAGCTGGATGCTGGCCACGGGCTGGGCTCCCGCTCCATCCCCAGCCCTGAGCTCCGGAGCACTGAGCACCGAGCACCACCAGGCCGCCTGCAGCCAGCCCTCTCTCACTTCCTGTGCTCTCTTCCATCACCACCATTCTGGGTCAGGAAGAGAGGAGGGGGGGAAGGAGGGGGGAGGAGGAGGTGCAGGAGGAGGAGGGGAGACCAGTCATGAAGGTCCTGCCGCTGCATTCTCAGTACCTTCCTGAGACCCCATCTGTCATGAACACTTGCAGATCCCTGCTGCCCAGGTGCTGGCTGCTGTCATTGGTGTTAGATATAGGGAGGGGGTGCCCAGCATCCCCAAATGGCCACCTTGTCACTGAGCCAGTCTCTGAAGGGTGAGCTTGGGCAAAGTGGCGTTCACTCTTGCTGTGCTAAAACGGATCCCAGCACCCCATTGCAGGTTCGCGTTCCTACACATTCTCTGCCCCACCATCATTTATTCATTCATTCATTCATTTGCTCCTCAGTGTGTTCCCAGGTGCCCCATCCCCAGGCTCTGAAAACGGGGAGGCCCGGAGTGCCCAAGCAGCAGAAAGAACAAGGGAGCAGACACCCCACCCCACCCCACCCGGCTTCAGACCGTGATCCTCAGATCTCAGCCTCCTGAGTAGCTAGGAGCACAGGCAGGAGCCAAGGCACCTACCATGAAGGACGGAAATCTCCCTCTCCCTCAGCATCTCAGTTCTCCCAGACCTCATCCTTGGCTGCTGTGCTGAGGAGACTTGCCTGAGTCCGGGGACGGCTTCCTCTCTACCATGGGAGCAAGGTACAAAGGCGCTCAGGTGAGCCGAAGCTCGGCCCATGGAGAGAACCTGTCTGAAAAGAAAATCAACACAGAGACAAACAGAATAGAGACAAAGCCTCCATCACATCGGTTGGATGCCTTGATCCTGCTGTACTTGAAGCTGGAGATCCCCAATCATTGTATGAGGAAGCAGTAAATTCCCATTGTTTTTAACTTGTGAGGCTGGATTTTGTTCAGCCTCTGGCTGACAGTCCTGTGGAGACGCTGACAGACACTGAGATGATGTATGGTGCTCAGGGTTATTGCCATCAAACAAAATTAATTATATTATGACATTAAACACACTTTCCCCCCTGCCCATCTTAGGGCTTGGACTCAGGGCCTGGGCACTGTCCCCAAGCTTCTTTTGCTCAAGGCTAGAGCTTTACCACTTGAGCTCTACTTCTGAATTTTTAGAAGTTAATTGGTCATAAGAATCTTATGGAGTTTCCTGTCTGGGCTGGCTTAGAACCATGATCCTTAGATCGCATCCTCCTGAGTAGCTGAGATTATAATCATGAGCTACCATCACCCCAATGCACATCTGGGCTTTTTGACCAGCATTCCAGGGCCATTTTGCTGAGGACCAGCATGTAAGTGATTCTGACTGGTTTGAAGTGGGGATGGCTCATGGTTTTGTCAGACGACACCCTTCTCTCTGTGGTTTCTCTAGTGTCTCTGGGTTGGAGTCATAAGGGACTTTGGGCCTCACGATTGTCTCCAAGAAACTTGTTGTCCTTTGAAAGACGTGCTTTAAGTGCCTCAGCAAGGCCTTGAGCTGTGTTTATGATTATCAGGACTGGAAAAAACAACCACCACAGCCATTTCTGCAAGTAGTGCTTGAAGTGAAGGAGGCTCTTGCTTTGGGGGAGCAGGTGGAGGGCACACCTGTGTAGAGAGGGCTCTCCTGCAAAAGTCTTCTCTCTCCACTCCAGCCGGGGCTGGGGTGCTGCAGGAGTGGGGGAAACACATCACATCTGGCCTGGGCGTTTCCCAGGACGTCACTGCATGGTTGTCCATGGTTGTGACAGCGGTGCTTTCTGAGCCGGTGTGCAAACCCCAGTGGGGTTTGGAAAGGGGAGGAGGGGAGAAAAGAAGCTGCAGGAGGTGGTGATTTATAGACCAGTGCTGAGATAGAAAGGCATCCACCCAGGTTCAAACTCCAGCTCTGCCACTAGCTTTGGGACAGGAGTGGGGGAGATACTCATGTTTTCGTTGAGTCTTGGCTTGGTTGTGTGTAACACAGGTCTGCATGGGTGGGTGGGAGGAATGCATTTGACAGGAAATGCAAACTGCGTAGCCTGGGTGACAGCGTGATGGTGACATGTAGTAGGTACTCAGTAAGGTTGCTTGTGACATGGGCACATAGTAGTTGCTCAGTGAGGTTGCTTCCTGTGCTGGCGCATAGCAGGTGCACTGTAAGGTTGCTGCAGCTTGTCTGTCTCATTGATCAGTAGTTTTGGTGGCTAAGGCAGCTATGACAGGTTTCGGAGGGGTGGAAGAGGCTGGAAATCCAAGATGGAGGTGTGAGCGCCTGGGTTTCTCCTGAAGCCTCTCTCCAAGATGAGCAAAGAGCAGGAAGCTGAACGAAGAGGAGATGGGTGTGGACGATGGGTGTGGAGATGGTATCGGGGTCCACTGCAAAGCCACCAGCTGCCCCATATTCTGCAGGACATCTCTGAGAGATTATTAGGGTTTTTTTTTTTAATGGGTTGTAGGGTTTGAACTCAAGGCCTGGGCACTGTCCCTGAGCAATTTTGCTCAAAGCTAGTGATCTACCGCTTTGACCCATAGCACCACTTCTGGTTTTCTGGTGGTTCACTGGAGGTAAGAGTCTCATGGGCTTTCCTGCCCGGACTGGCTTTGAACCACTATCTTTAGATCTCAGCCTCCTGGGTAGCTAGGATGACAGGCCTGAGCCACCCGCTCCCAGCTGAGATTTCTACTTTTTCCATTTTCTCCCTCACAGTGTTGCTGGACTCAGAGGCAGACTGAGAAGACACAGGCTCATTGGGGGTGGGGACCTCTGAGGAGCCATCTAGAGGCGCCTGCCTGCTGCCTGGATTCTGAGTGCATTGGGAAGGCTGAGCCAGCTCGGCCTGCAGATGGCTTGTGCGGCTTTTTGTCAGTACAACACTCTAAAGACAACAAATGCTGTGCTGGGTCGGTAGGAATGGCTGCTGGGCGTTTGATGGATTGGGGCAAGATCTGTTTAGTGAAAAGTAATGGTAGCAGCTGGCCTGGTGCCCAGATGTTGGGGGTAATTGACAACCACCTTCTGGCGCCTCGTGGTCCGTGGTCCATCTCCTCTGGCTGGCAGGATTGGGGAGGAGAGGTTGAGGTGGGTGACCCTCGTGTTAGCCGAGAACTTCTTTTCTTTTTGTATTGCCATTGGGGCTTGAATTGGCCGTGCTGGAGTTTGAACTCAGAGCCTTGGGCATGCAAGGCTGGTTCTCTGCCACTTGAATCAGGCCTCCAGGCCTATTTTTCTTGTTTATTTTTAGGATAGATTCCCACTTTGCACCCTGGTGCACTTGGAACACAATTGGCTTGTTATTTAGGCTTTTTGCCATGGTCTATGGCTCCATTTCATTAAGATAGGATCTTGCGGGCT
This sequence comes from Perognathus longimembris pacificus, assembly GCF_023159225.1. Lineage (NCBI taxonomy): Eukaryota > Metazoa > Chordata > Mammalia > Rodentia > Heteromyidae > Perognathus > Perognathus longimembris. Next base: position 85,161,496 of record NC_063163.1, on the reverse strand, counting down.
GTCCTTGCAGGGCTGTCCCTGGGTCTGGGTCCTTCCAGTCTCAGCTTCCACACAGCTTGGTTTGACAGCCATGCATTGAGAACTTTCAAACTTTTCCACTGGGGGTGGCCTCAACTGAAGAGTGTCACCATCTCAGCCACTACCGTCCAGCGTTTTTAGTAGCTTGGCACCAGCGCCCCAGTCTCTCATTCTAAGGGAAACAAGGCACGCAGTGCATGTGGGCCAGTAGCCACAGGCTTCATGACCAGGCATTTGGGCATCAAGGTAGCTGCAGTTCCCTCCTCTCTTCCCAGTGTGGGCAAGATGGCTGTCCTTCCTCTGCCGAGACACAATCGCACCATCTGTGTCCCTGTAGGGAAGATGGAGGGGAGAATGGGAAAAGGCTCTGCAGCATTGTTGACTCTGATTGCCTTTTGCTTTGTTTTCTTGGGGTTTCCGTGAATGTTTCTTGGGCTCTGTCGTGTCCTGAGTGCTTAGTGTGCGAGCGGCTTTATTTCCTCTCAGGAACTGGCATCCTGCCCAGCCTCCCATTCAACCCATTCTCCAATTAACTGGGGCGCTGGAGGAACACGAGTGGGGGACAAAGGACAAATCTTTTTTCATGTGCCAGATTGGGTTCAGAATACCCAGGTTTGAATCCTTGCTCCTCTATTTGGAGGTGGGCAGATGGGTCCACCACTCCTCTGTTCCTCAGTTTCCTCATCTGCAAAATACAAATCACCCATCTCCAGAGGTCAGAGGTGCCTGGCCCCAGGCCAGAGGTTCCGTTAGTTTTAGCTGGTATTATTATTGTTGGCATTATTTGAATTATTCTTTTTCAGTCCCGGGGTTTGAACTCAGTCTTGCTAGGCAGGTGTTCTACCACTTGAGCCACATCATCAACCCACCATTTACTTGTGCTATTTTTCAAATAAGATCTCATTTTTTTTTTCCTACCAAGGTGAGACTGGACCACAACCCTTCTATGTATGTTTCCTCAATAGTTGGGAATAACAGGCGTGTACTACAGCACCCAGGGTTGTTTTTTTTTTTTTTTGCCAGTCCTGGGGCTTGAACTCAGGGCCTGAGCACTGTCTCTGGCTTCTTTTTGCTCAAGGCTAGCACTTGATCACTTAGCCACAGCGCCACTTCTGGCTTATTCTATATATGTAGTGCTGCAGAATCGAACCCAGGGCTTCATGTATGTGAGGCAAGCACTCTACCACTAGGCCATATTCCCAGCCTCAGTTCCCAGTTTTGCATTGATTAAGATGGGGTCTCGCAAACTTTTTGCACCAGGCTAACCATTAAGCTACTGACCACCTTATTGCTCAGGCACAAAACCACAGGCTGGGTAGGTGAAACTTAAGAGACAATTCAGGGTCAGAGAAGCAAATTCCAGAGCTGTGGGCAGAGACCATCGTCATTTTCGGCATGCATGCACTGATAGCTCAGCCGGCTCCAGCTGCTCGGCCCAGGTGGGCACCGGGCTCTGCACACGCAGCCCAGCTGCAATCCTCATGTAGGTCACCACTGGAGAAATTACCTTGTTGCTGTTTCAGACAGAAATGGAACTTAATAGCATGTGTCTTTTCTCTCTCTCTCTCTCTCTGCTGTGCCGGGCCAGAGGCATTTTAATGGTTCTGGGAGATGGAGGAGGTGGCTGAAAACTTTGCTGCTGGATCAGTAACTACATTCTGCCTAGCCTCCCCTGGCCTGTCTTTGGTCCTCATTGATTATGAACACACCATCCTGTTCCTCCCAGCTCTGCACCTACCACTGGTGCAAGCCTCACCCCCTCGAATCTACTGCCATGGCTCAGTGGGGAGGCGAAGGTGTGAAAATTGGGGGCTTTGGTTTTATGCTTCACCCCAGAGACTTGGGGGAAAATAGGAGGAGGAAGCACTTCTCAGGAGCAGCATTCTTTCTGGTTGGAGCGACTGAATCAGAATATCAGAGATCCCTGAGCCGGGGAGCTGGCAGAGGCAGGAGAACAGACCTGACCCATAGGTTCTAGACCTCAATGGGAAAGGATTTTTGTGCTCTACATCCTCTGTGCTGCTCCCCTAAATCAAGGAACCCCCCCGCAAAAAAACCTCTGTATGCCACCCTGATCTCCACAGTTCAGGCTTTGTCTTCACTTAGATTTCCCCACACCTTAACAAGCACTGCTATTTAGAAATGCCAGTCGGATCCTTCTACCCCCCCAATCCTTCCAATACCTTGTCAGACCCCTTAGGGTAAAGACCAGAACCCTCACCGGACCCATCCACAGCCTTGCTGCAACCTGCTCTCTGGATCCCTGTCTAGTCGCAGTGCTTTTCCTAAGTTCCTCCTACCACCAGGCCTTTGCACATATTATCTTTGTTTCACCTTTCTTCCTCCCCAGTCAATCTCATTCTGTCTTCAGGTTTTAAATATTACGAATGTGCTGGCAGCTCCCAGATAGATATTTGTCACCCCAACCTCTGCTCTGCAGGGTGGAGTTGTACATGTGTGACAGGGAGATGGGTGGCAGGCCCCTTAGCGTCACCGGAAGAAGAACTCAGGGTGGACATACAGAGGAGTCTGTACTTAGTTAAGCACAAGTTAGATTTTAAGGAAGCAGAATTGGTCATAAGGTGATAGTCCAGTCCCAAAGAAAACAGGACTGCCAAGCGCCTGTGGCTCATGCCTGTAACCCTAGCTATTTAGGAGGCTGAGATCTGAGGATGTCAGCTCAAAGCCAGCCCAGGCAGGAAAGCTAAGTGAGACGCTTATCTCCAATAAACTATTCAGAAAAAAAAAACCCAACAGATGTGACCTTGTGGCTCAAGTGGTAGAGTGCTAGCTTTCAGCAAAAGAAGTTCAGGGACTGTGTCCAGGCCTTGAGTTCAACCCTTAGGATTGGCAAAAGAAAAAAAGAAAAGAAAAGAAAAGAAAACTGAGGATGGACAGCTAGACCAAACAGTGGAGGCCCTGGCACTTGTATGCATAAGGAATCTACTGGAACTATGAGCTAAAGCAAATCCCTTCTCATTCAAATTGTTCTTGTCAGGCTGTTTTTTTTGGTGGTTTTTTTTTTTTTTTTTTGCCACAGCAATGAACCCCATGGCCACGGTCTCACTGAAACACATCCTCAAAGATGATGATGATGGTGATGATGATGATGGTGATGATGATGATGATGGTGTGTGTGTGTGTGTGTGTGTGTGTGTGTGTGTGCCTTTCTTTGCATGACTAGTCCTGAGACTTCAACTCAAGGTCTGGGTGCTGCCCCTGAGCTTCTGTGCTCAAGACTAGTGCTCTAGATGGAGAAAGATGGCGCCGAGACAATAGGGAGGCACCCCGACTCGCACCAACTGAATAGCGAGCTGGGAACTCCAACACCCAACACTCCACCAAGAACCCAGCAAAACCAGCATCCAGAAGCAGTGGAGAAACGCAGGAAAACAAAAAGGAGCAAAAAAGAAGAACCGAAAACCTACACGGAGCCGGAGATTAATCGGGGCACCCTCCCCCCACCAGCCGGCCCTGGCCCAAACAGGGTCAGGCTGGGAAAGGGAAACCCGGCGATCGGCAGACAGGTTGCCAGGAGCGCAGAATCCATATAGCGGGAGACCCCACGGACACAAAGCAGGGTGCGGACCAAGACACACCCAGCAGCGACGAGAAGTTCGGGTCCACACCGGATTCGGACAAGGGAACCCAGCGCGGCAGAAAGAGGGAACGGGGGAGCCACCACGACACTTCGCCAACCCCTGAAGGGCCAACGGCGGTGCGGGACACGCACACAAAGCAGCAAAAGTGAGTCCCCCATAATCCCTTCCCCCAACGGGAGACCCAAGCCCGACAAAGACGATATATCTCCCTCCCTCCCCCTCCCCACTCCCGTGGGAACAAAGATTCCCCAAATCAGGCGGGAAGCTCCCAGCAGGCACTGGGAAGCCAGTCTAGCAGGGGAAGGGCGGAACAGCCCCAAGCCCCCAAAGGTTCCTGAACTGGCAGAACCGGCCCCGTCCCCTTCCCAACAGGGGCCAGGGACGGCCGGCAGGGCAAGCCCCACCCGAGGCGCCTAGACCTTGCGGACTCTTACAACTAAAATCACAGGCGCTGGTGGGCAATACCAGCCCAGCAGGGTCACCTGAGCCTGATCTCGTTCCCCCTCCTCGAAGCGGAGGCGAGGTCTGAGGGTGCCAAGCCACACCCGGACAGTCGATCCCACTGGGCCCCACACATACTGCTTCCCCCCCCCAACGGACTCGCGGGAGGGCGCAAGCACAACCCAACAACCCAGGGCTCGCTCTGGGAGGCAGACCCCACTTAAGTGCCTGTTGTAGGGGACTCACAGTGCACAGGAGGGCGGGGCCCCGGCGAAAGCGCCCGCTCTGATAGGCGTGCCCTGCACTGGTGGGCGGGGCCACAGCGACAGCACCTGCTGACGCAGACACGCCTACACAGAAGGGAGGGAAGAACTACACAGACTTCCAGATGCGCAAATCACAAAGAAACATAACTCAGTTCATCAAAGGACAAGCCAACTCGCCAGCTCCAAAAAGCAGCACGACTGGAGAGGAGATGGAGAATAAAAAAGCAAATGAGGACATGTTAACAGGAATGATCGAAACCGTCAGAAATGAAATCAGAAAACAATTCCAGGAGTTTAGAGCGGAAATCTGGAAGGACACCCAGGAAGCCAAGAAAGAAATGGAAGCAAAACTGGATACAATGCAAGCCTCGTTTAAAGAAATGGAAGCAAAAATGGATACAATGCAAGCCGCCTTTAAAGAAAATCTCCACACCCTGAGAATTGAAATGCATGAAAAAATAGATTTAAAATACAACTCTTTAAAGGAAGAAATTTCCACGATCAGAGCTGATATGACAACCATGAATAGCTCTCTGACATCCATAAACGCCGCAATTGAAACCATAACACAAAGAGTGGACCATATGGAATCCAGAATCTCTCGCCTGGACGATGAAGCAGCTGACAACAACCAGAAAATGACCACACTCCAAGAAAAGGTGAAGCTTCAGGGAAGATTACTCCAGGAACTAATGGACAAAGACAAGAGATATAATCTGCGTATAATTGGAATAGAAGAAGGAGCCGAATATCAGAGCAGAGGGCTTAATCATGTTCTCAATAAAGTTATTGCAGAAAACTTCCCCAATCTCACAGGGGACCCCATCCAGGTAACCGAAGCCTATAGGACACCTGGCAGGCCAGACCCCAGGAAAACCACCCCAAGGCACATAATATTCAAGACTACAGACCTCAAGATTAAAGAGCAAATTCTGAATTCAGCCAAAGCGAAGAAGGAAACTTTTTTCAATGGGAAGAGGATTCGAATAACATCCGACTTATCCACACAAACTTACCAAGCTCGAAGTGAGTGGAAGAACACCATCCAAGTACTTCAGAATAACAATTTACAACCTCGGATCAAATATCCAGCGAAACTGGAGTTCACATTCGAAGGGAGAACCAGATCTTTCCACACCAAAGAGGAGCTAAAGGAGTATGTGAATAAAAAACCAGCCCTACAGCGAATATTAAGAGGGGAAGCCCACCCAACAGAGATCGTAAAAGACACACAGACAGATTCAGAAAGAAACTTCAATAGCCAAAGTCCAGCAGAAACACAAGCTCACTAAAGACAAGAAGAAAAAAAAAAAAAACAACAGGAAAAAACAGCCCAACAAGAAAATGGAAGGAGAAAAAACACCCTTATCCTTGATCTCTTTAAATATAAATGGCTTAAACTCCCCGATCAAGAGGAGCAGACTGGCAGAATGGATCCGCAAGCAAAAAGTTGACATCTGTTGTCTACAAGAGACCCACCTTACAGCAAGGGACAAAAACAGGCTTCGAATGAAAGGATGGAGCAAGATCTACCAAGCAAATGCACCCACCAAAACGGCAGGTGTAGCCATCCTGATCTCAGACAAGCTGGATTTCTCTTTAAAGTCCACTCAAAAAGACAAAGAAGGACACTACATATTGATACAAGGAAAAATCCAGAATCAAGACATCACGGTGATAAATGTATACTCACCGAACAAAAGAGGCCCGACATATGTCAAGCAAATTCTCACAGAATTACAGAGCAAGATAGATGCAAACACAATCATAGTGGGTGACTTTAATACTCCTCTCTCTCCAAGAGACAGATCCAACACCCAGAGGATTAGTAAGGGAGCTGAGGACCTAAATAACACCATTGCCCAAATGGATCTAACAGACCTATATAGAACCTTCCACCCTACAGAGACCCAATACACCTTCTTTTCAGCAGCCCATGGATCATATTCCAAAATAGACCACGTCATAGCCCACACAAAGAACCTCAGCAAATACAAAAGAATTGACATCATCCCATGTATTATATCTGATCACAGTGGATTAAAGCTAACCCTCAACAACAAAGGATACCACAGAGCCTATACACACTCTTGGAGGCTAAACCCCACGCTGCTATCCAACACTTGGGCCACAGATCAAATTAAAGATGAAATCAACGAATTCATAAGCCACAATGACAAAGAAAACACATCACAAAGAAACCTATGGGACACAGCTAAGGCAGTACTGAGGGGCAAGATCATTGCACTCAGTACCCACATTAAAAGAATGGAAGCAGAGCAGGTGAATACCCTCACGATGAAACTAAAACAACTGGAGAAACAAGAAATGACAGAATCTAAAACGACTAGGAGGGGAGAGATTACAAAGATTAAAGAAGAGATAAATCTGATTGAAAATAGAAAGACCATTCAACAAATAAATAAGACTAAAAGCTGGTTCTTTGAGAAAATAAACAAAATTGACAGACCCCTTGCAAGACTCACAAAAAAAAGAAGAGAAGAGACTCATATACGTAAAATCAGGGACTCCACAGGAAAAATTACAACAAATACACACGATATTCAAACAATCATAAGGAGCTATTTCCAAAACCTCTACTCAACAAAAAACAATAATTTTACAGAAATGGATCAATTCTTAGAGAAGTACAAACTGCCCAAACTGAACCAAGAAGAAATAAATCAACTAAATAAACCAATAACTTACGGTGAGATACAGGAGGTAATCAAGAACCTCCCTACTAAGAAAAGCCCAGGCCCAGATGGATTCACCAATGAATTCTACAAAACCTTTAGTGAGGAGCTAATTCCAATACTCCTCAAACTCTTCCGCGAAATAGAAACGGAGGGAAAAATCCCGAACTCATTCTACGAAGCTAATATCATACTCATCCCCAAACCAGGCAAAGATCCAACAAAAAAAGAGAACTACAGACCAATATCACTAATGAACACAGATGCAAAGCTCCTCAATAAAATATTAGCTAACAGGATCCAGAAAGTGATCAAGAATATCATACATCATGACCAAGTAGGCTTCATCCCTCAGTCACAAGGATGGTTCAACATCCGTAAATCAATCAATGTAATTCACCACATAAACAGAACTAAAATCAAGAATCACATTGTTATCTCAGTCGATGCCCAAAAAGCCTTTGACAAAATACAACATCCATACCTATTAAAAGCTTTGGAGAGAACAGGAATAGATGGAACATTCCTCAAAACAATAAAAGCCATATACAACAGACCAACTGCTAATATCATATTAAATGGAGAGAAACTTAAATCATTCCCCCTAAACACAGGAACAAGACAAGGATGCCCACTCTCCCCACTTCTGTTCAACATAGTACTGGAATCCCTAGCCATAGCAATAAGGCAAGAGGAGGACATCAAAGGGATCCACATCGGCAAGGAAGAAATCAAGTTATCCCTATTCGCAGACGACATGATCTTATATCTCAAGGACCCAAAAAACTCAGTACCCAAACTCCTACATCTAATAAACCAATTTGGCAAAGTAGCAGGATACAAAATCAATCCACAAAAGTCAGCAGCTTTTCTGTACACCAGCAATAGACAAACAGAAAAGGAAATTATGGAAACGATTCCATTTACAGTAGCCAAAAAAAGAATAAAGTACCTAGGGATCAACTTAACCAAGGACGTGACGGACCTATTCAATGAAAACTACAAAAATCTAATAAGGGAAATCAAAGAAGACACAAGGAGATGGAAAGACCTCCCATGCTCATGGGTAGGCAGAATCAATATAGTGAAAATGGCCATACTGCCCAAATTGTTATACAAATTCAATGCAATACCTATCAAAATCCCAGCCACATTCTTCACTGAAATAGAGAAACCAATCCATAAGTTCATATGGAACAGCAAAAAACCTAGAATAGCCAAAGCAATTCTAGGCAAAAAACATAGTGCAGGAGGTATCACCATACCAGACTTCAAGCTCTACTACAAGGCCATCATAACAAAAACAGCATGGTATTGGTATAAAAACAGATCGGAAGACCAGTGGATTAGAATTGAAGACCCAGAAATAAAACCGCACTCTTACAGCCAACTGATATTCGACAAAGGAGCTAAAGACATACAATGGAATAAACATAGCCTCTTCAACTACTGGTGCTGGGAGAACTGGGCAGCCATATGCAGAAAACTCAAAGTAGACCCAAGCCTATCACCATGCACCAAGATCAACTCAAAATGGATCAAGGACCTCAACATCAGACCTGAATCCTTGAAACTACTGAAGGACAGAGTAGGAAAGACACTAGAACTTATAGGCACAGGAAGGAACTTCCTGAATAGAGTCCCAGGCGCACAACAAATAGGGGAAAGACTCAACAAATGGGACTACTACAAATTAAAAAGTTTCTGCACAGCTAAGGTCATAGCCACCAAAATAGAAAGACAGCCAACGATATGGGAAAGGATATTTACCAGCACAGCAACAGACAAAGGCCTGATATCTGTCATCTACAGAGAACTCAAAAAACTAAGCCCCTCCAAGCCCAATAAACCTATTAGGAAATGGGCAAAAGAGCTAAAGAGAGACTTCACAAGAGAAGATATAAAAATGGCAAAGAAACACATGAGGAAATGCTCAACATCCCTGCTAGTAAAGGAAATGCAAATAAAAACAACCCTGAGATACCACCTCACCCCAGTTAGAATGGCCTATACTCTGAACTCAGGAAACAACAAATGCTGGAGGGGCTGTGGGGAAAGAGGAACCCTTCTCCATTGTTGGTGGGAGTGCAATTTAGTACAGCCACTTTGGAGAACAGTATGGAGGTTTCTCAAAAAGCTCAATATAGACCTACCCTATGACCCAGCCATACCACTCCTAGGCATCTATCCTAAACAGCAAAACCCAAGATATCAAAAGGACATTTGTACTTCCATGTTTATCGCAGCACAATTCACAATAGCCAAAATTTGGAAACAACCCAGATGCCCCTCCACAGATGAATGGATCCAAAAAATATGGTACTTATACACAATGGAATACTACATAGCGATTAGGAATGGTGAAATATTGTTATTTGCAGGGAAATGGTCAGAACTCGAACAAATAATGTTGAGTGAGACAAGCCTAGAACACAGAAAACAAAGGGGCATGATCTCCCTGATATATGACTGTTAACAAAGGGAGATGGAGAGACAGTAGAGACCAAGTCTGTGAACACTGTATATGTGCTTGATACATTGTATACTGCATATGGGTCTACCTGACCTAGACAAGGGATGGGAAAACAGGTTGTAAGATATCACAAGAAATGTACACAATGCCCTACTATGTAACTGCACCCTCTTTGCACAGCACCTTGTAAAAAAAAAAAAAATTTATGTTCAATTGATAATAAAAAAAAAAAAAAAAAAAAAAAAAAAAAGACTAGTGCTCTACCACTTGAGCCACAGCTCCACTTATGTCTGTCTGTCTGTCTGTCTGTCTGTCTGTCTCTCCTCTTTATTCTGTGGTTAGTTAGGGATAAGAGCCTCCCAGGCTTTCCTGCCCAGGCTGGCTTTGATCTGTGAACCTCAGCTCTCAGCCTCCTGAGCAGCTAGGACGGCAGGTGTCAGCCACCGGCACCTGGCTCAGCAATGTTTATGAAGAAACACTTTTCTCTCTCCATCCATGCTTGCCGTTAACCTTCCACAGCTCAGAGAAAACCAGGGCTCAGAGCCTCAAGGGGAGGCAAGAAGCTCATGTCTGAGATCTGAGCAAGGCATGGGTCTGCACTGCCCCCTACCTGGTCCACCCTGCTCCTCCCTGCCACCTTTGGCCACACTTCACTTAGGGGGGTGCTGGAGACCTTCGCCTAGCACACAAGGGGTGGATGACCCGGCTGTACCCCAGCAGAGTGAATGGCGTCATGGTAGGAGCGTGTGGTGGAGGGACGGGGGTGTCATGGTGTGACAGGAAGCCGGAGAGATTTAGAAGCCAGGATTGTTTAAAAATTCTTGTTAAAATTGGAAACAATTTGTTCTCATGGGCGCTAACTAGAGTCCCAAGAGACCCATGTGGATCCCTTGTGAGGAGGCACCCTCCCCCAAAGACCTAAGTGCCTTCCCTTTGCCCTGCCTCTTAAAGGAACCATTACCTCTCAACGTGGCTACATTGGAGACCGAACTTCCAGCCCATGACCTTTAGGGGCAGGTGAGGAGGTGGAGGAGTGGGCGGTGGGGAGGGGGGAGGCAGCCATCTCTTCATCTCTTTTGTTGGGTTGGCAGCAGTTCAGATAGCGCTGGCGGCTCTGCCACCTTGTGATTTTCTTCTCATCTAATGGAAACGAAGGACAATCTTGGCATAGTGGGGGAGGGATGGATTGTTTGAGCTGCCCCCCTTCTCTCCTCCCCCAGGTCGAGAGCATGTTCAGCGGTCATCTCTGACCCCGATCAGGCGTCCATCAAGATAGCCAGATCAGTGTTTTCACACAGCAGGCCTGACCAGGGAGCTCAGACACAGCCCGCTGCTAATCCCTTATCTGATAGGCTGGAGAAGGCCAAAGCATGGCTTTATTTGGGAGAAAAAAATAACAATAAGAGACCCAATCCACAGCCTTGCTTTTAGGCCTTTCCTTCCTGGGTTTAACAGCATCGCAAGAAAAAGCCAGGGCTAGCTTTTCTGTCTGGCAGAGCAGCAGCTGCAGACTGAAGAGTCCTGAGCATCGGCTTCCAGACCTGTAGTGGTTTCTCTGGATCCAGAGAGACGACATGCACAGAACTGTGTTCACAGGCCTGGCTCTCTTCCATCTCTGTCCAAGACCACACGGGGTGTGCTTTGTATACCTGACACTTTATTATCTGGTGCCAAGCTGTCTACTTCTCTGATAGGAAAGTCAGGCCCCATCAGGAAGTGGAAATGACTGGGGCATGAAAAGAGGGGGGAAAAGGAAGGAATCGGCTCAGTGGTTGCTGTGTGTGGCTTGGCTGTGATTTGTCTCTCGCTGATTCACACGGGGTGGAATCTTGGTCCCCAGGGCAGCAGTTTAAGGCGGGAACTAAGCCTGGAGCCTGGCAGGAGATTAGATTATGGGGAAAACACAGAGCCTGCCTTTTCCAGCTGAGTGGGGATTAACACCAGGTTGTAGAAATGGATTGATTGTCACGAGCACAGTGTTATAAATCTAGGCCACCCTCTGTGCTCGCTCCTTACACACGTGCTGGCTCCCTTTGCACGTGAGGGACTCCCTTTCTCTTGAGGAGTGCAGACAACTGCAGGGTGGGCCAGGACTCAGCAGGTGCTGGCACAACACAGTTTGGATTGTCTAGTCACCAGAATAGTGGGCCAAAGAAACCTCTTTACTTTTTCTGTTGGTCACGGGGCCTGAACTCAGATCCTGGGCACTGTCCCTGAGTTCTTTTGTTCAAGGCTAGTACTCTATCACTTTGAGCCACAGCTCCACTTTCAGTTTTGGAGTGGTTCATTGAAGATAAAAACCTCAGAGGGACTTTCCTGCCCAGGCTGGGTTTGAACCATGATCCTCAGATCTCAGCCTTCTGAGTAGCTAGAATGACAGGTGTGAGCCAACAGCACCTGGTAAGACCTCTTTTCTTTACGAGGCATTCAGGCTCAAGTAGTCTGTTAAAGCCACACAAAAGGGACTAAGACACAGAGGTCAGCAGTGGCAGGAAGCTACCTCCACCCTAGTCTATAGGACACAGAAGCTAAGGTCTCCCGGAGGGAGCTGGAGCCTAGGCAGCCTGGGAAGCAAGGATGGCCACCTGGTTATATCTTTTTTGCCAGTCCTGTGACTTGAACTCAGGGCCTGTGCACTGTCCCTGGCTTCTTTTGCTCAAGGTTAGCACTCTACCACTTGAGCCACAGCACCACCTCCGGCTTTCTCTGTTTATGGGGTGCTGAGGAATCGAACCCAGGGTTTCATGCATGCTAGGCAAGCCCTCCCTACCACGAGGCCACATTCCAAGCCCCTGGTTACATCTTCGGATGTTTCTTAGAGCAGGGCCAGCCTTCCTCTCCAACATGAATATACCACCATTGTGTTCTCACCTGCAGCCCCGCAGCTCTTAAGAAGTGGGGGGAATTGTGCAGGAGGGACTGCTTTGTGTGTGTGTGGGGGTGGGGGGTGGGGGTGGGGGTGGGGCTTGATTATTCAGGGGTTGTCAGGGCCCGGGGAGTGCTCTGTCCTTGGTGCTGCCGGAGGCTGGACGTGCTGGCTCCGCCTGTGTGAGAAGGCGCAGCCCGGCGTTGCCATGCGCTGTCCATGGTTCTGATCCGTGTGCCCGAGGACAGAGACGGCTGGGCATGGCAGTGAGCTGTCCTTGTTGGAGGCCCGGTACACGACGATGGGCAGGTCTGGGAGAGGGAGAAGAGGGCCACAAGAAGGTGACACACATGCCCTGCCTAGGGTGAGCTTGCGCTAGCTGCCTGGGTTCTGGGTTGCCGCTGGGTTTTCTGGATACTCGCTGCTAAGCTGTGGCGAGCTCCATTCCTCTGCAGGCGCCTCCTGTCAGATTCCTAAGAACCTGGTTGAGGGGAAAGTGTCTTTATCACGCCAGGGCCCCAGCTAGGAAGTGGTGGAACAAAGACTGAACTCCAGGTCTCTTTGTGCCTCGGCTGGCTCTCTGCCACACTCTCCACCCAGCTTTCTTCTCCTCATGAAGCACACGCAGTTTTGTGAGTCGGGAAGTAATGTCTCTGAACTTGTTCTATTTGACTGGGATGAGAAGTCACTTCCTCAGATGTCTGCAGAGGCCTAGACGGGTGAGGGCAGGGATCTGTTGTGAGGAGATGAGTGATAGTTGGGACCTAGCTGCAAGACTGAGAGACCATGGGGCATGATGGGGGCTGTGGCTGGCAGGAGAGCCCTTGTCCTTGTGCTCAGCTCCAAGCTGAAGTGGTGAAGTGGTTTCCTGTGCTGCTGCAGGCTCCCCTCCTGCCAGGGTTTCTTTTCTTGAGAAAAGCCAAATTCTTCTGATTTGAAAATATTGGTAAGTAATCTAATTCTAATCTAAAACAGGGTGGAATATATATGTATATATATGTGCACATACATACATCTACATTTATATAGATGTGTATCTATATCTTTATACTTCTATATATCTCTATCTTTATCAGACTATCTACCTACCTACCAACCTACCTACCTATCTATTTAGGTCTATTGTCAGGTAAAGAAAGCACAGATGGAGGTCCAATCTAGCCACACCCACCCTGCTGGTTTGTAAGCTAATTTGAAGCTCTGGGCCATTAGATAGGTAAGGATTTTTGATTGTGAGACTCAAACTTGCATTAATGTGGGTCAGAGAATTGCTGAAGTTACTGCTTTTTATTTATTATTATTATTATTACTTATGGCAACTTGCAATCATTTAAGACAAAGATACGAAAACAAGGAGGTGCACCCAGCCAGCTCTGGCCCACTCTGAGATCTCACCAGGCCTTTCAAAGGCACTTTGGGACAAGGAGAGCGCAGGAGTGAGGAGAATGGGAAGAAAATCGATCACTTTGTGTGGCTGAAAATAAACATCTTTGCAACAGAGCTGGGAAAGCAAACAAGGTAATAAAAGCTGAAGCTCACAGGTCAGGCTTTCTGGGGATAAAGGTTGAGTCCTGTGAATACTGAGCCGTGGCACAATAGGGATCTTTTGTGGTGGGCTCTGTGGATTTTCACTCCTTTCTGGAAGACGAGGCCAGAGGAGGAGGGAGAGAGGGGAGAGATTTTTCCTTTAGAACATTTCAGTTCTCCTCCAAGGACATAGAGGGTGACAACATAAATGATCACCCCTTTCTGTCTTTCTCTCCTCTCCATTCAAATAAAACTTTGTCGAGCTACTTGTAGAAAAGTTGGGAAATACATATCCAGATACACTTTTTCATCACCAGGGAAAAACATCGAAGAAAAAGAGAGGTTTATTTGATTTCAGAAGTTCCCCACTTGTAGTCCCCTGGCTGTATTGCTTTGGGCTGGTGGCAGCCCCAGTACACCATGGTGAGGGCGCAAGGTGAGGAGGCACCTCACCTCATAGTAGCCAGGAAGTAGGAGGAGTGAGACAGGAAGAGGCAGGGCATCCCAGTGTCTACTTGAAGGATGTGACTCACCTTCCTTCTACCAGGTCCCACCTCCTAAAGCTTCAGTGCTTTGAGTCACAGTCTTTCTGCTGCCAATTTTCACTGTGTTTCTACATGCAGATCTGCCTTGTGCTCCTCAGGACAGTGAGCACAGCCTTGGGCAAGGCCATTCTGAATAGGGACCGCCATTTATTTCTGCCTCCCACATTTCCTTTAACCCCTATGGGGGCCTGGGACCTGTCTGATGACCTGAACCCTGGTTTCAGATTGGCCTTGACATCAGAAGCAAGCATCCTTTGACTCACATTTCCTCAGGCCCTGTGTGTGCTTGCTGGAATCACCTACACTTCCTGTCACTTACTGTGGCCTGCAATGGCTCACCATGCACCCAAGATGGAACCCACTTTTTGTCTTGGTGGAAGGGTGCAGTGATTTGGTGTCCCCTACCCCCAGTGGCCTCCAACCCTTTCCCTTCCCCCTGCCAGCTCTGGCTAGCAGCCCACCCATTCCCCTCCAAGCCCCCCCCACTTTTTGTCAGTCATGGGCCTTGAACTCTGGGCCTGGGCACTGTCCCTGAACTTCTCTTTGCTTAAGGCAGGCATTCTAGCACTCAAGCCACGGTGCCACTCCCAGCTTTTTCTGAATAGTTCATTGGAGATAAGAGTCTCACCAAGTTTTCTGCCCAGTCTGGCTTCGAACTACAATCCTTAGACCTCAGGTTCCTGAGTAGCTAGGATTACAGGCATGAGCCACCAGCGCTGGGTGCTTAGCTTTTTAATTTAATTTTTTCTCATAAGGCTAATGCTCTACAGTTTGAGCCATGAGTCCAAAAAAGGAACTCTGGGAAATGTAATCTTTCTCCCAGATGACTGGAGATCAATGTCTTAGATGGAAATACAGCACAGAAGGGACTTGATGCTAGAAGCAGGGAGAACAAAGATGCAGGAGCCAAGATCCAGCCTCCTGGTCTGCTTATTCACCCAGACCTGGCAGCAGGGCCCAGGGCTCAGCAATGGTCGTTTTAACTGATTGGAGCTCATGGTTCATTAGCTAAAGAAGGCACAGATAACCACTGACTAGAAACCAGCTCCACCCCCCTCTACTCCCTGCCTTGGAGCCTTGGAGAGGAAGAGCAAAGCTGCAGGGAGTTGGGGACTCCAGTTGGGACAAGCAGAATGGCTTTGTCTGGCCAGCCACTGCCTGCATACCAACGAAGCCGCCTGTGTGTCTGGAAAATTTCGAGGACAAAAGTCACCCTTGAGTGCAGCTGAGCGGTGTCTCAGTGCTAGCTTGTGTTTGGTTCCTATCTTACTTTAGAGACAGTAGCTGCATCAATGCTAGGGTTCTAGAATATTCCAAGATCTGTTCTCATCCCCATTATGCCCAATACCTCCACTTGACCTGTGAAATTCCCATCCACTGACTTGGGATGGTCCACTGCTTACTGATGGGCACCTGGTAGCCTGGGCATGGTGGGTGGTTCATTACCTACTGCCTGCTTTCACAAGTGTCATGCTGGAAATATGGAGATGAGGAACCGAGAGACGAGTGTGCCTTGTACTAGTTGGGTTGAATCTAATACAGTAGAGACTCCAGGAATCAACACCTTGAATGAGATCATTTATGTCTTTCTCAAATAAAAGCTGTAGCTGGAGACACTGGTGAAATTGTCAAAAATAAGCTCCTTCTCTTAGGCTTGAACTCAGGGCCAGGGTGCTTTCATTTGTCTTTTTCCTCTCAAGGCTAGCACTCTACCATTTGAGCCACAGCTCTGCTTTTGGCTTTGTGCTGGTTACTTGGAGATAAGAGTCTCACAGACTTCCCCACCTGGGCTGGCTTCAAACTGTGATCCTCAGATCACAGGAGGAGCTAAGATTCTTGCCCAGCTCGTTGTATGTCTTTTGTCTTACTTTGAGTGTTATTCTGATCCCAGAGTCCAACATGGTGCCCTTCTATTCTATATGCCAGTCAGTTAAAAGGAACAAAATAAATAAACAAAAAATGGACTTGTATCTCTTTAAAGGCACATTGCAGAGGATATTGGTATCACACATACTTGCTTCCCATTGGCTTAAATTTATCAGTGGGCCATAGAGTCTATGGGGGACTATGGGAAATGTAGTCTCCCTCCCAGATTGCCATGTGTCCATCTAAAAATCCTATTGTTATGGAAAAAAAGAATTGATACTAGAGGGCAGACAAGTACATACTTCTACCACCTGTCTGTAAGAGTAACTAATTGTATTCTTGGTGATATATCCTAAAATAGTTAAAAAAAAGAGACAAATCACTTGTACAAAGATGTTTATAGTTTGCAGGCACACTTTACACAAATCTATTGACTTAGTGAAGTGTGGATTGTGGCTACTACCATGATAAACATGACCATGACAACTCATATAAAGTAGGGCATTGTGTCCATCCATCTATCCTTCCATTCATCCATTCATCCGTCCATCTATCCATTCACCCATCCATCCATCTACCCATCCAGCAAGCCATGTGTTCAGTTATTTAGTCTATATTCACTGAGACTGCCTTTGCTGGTTGGTGCAGGATAGATGGGGTCTTTGAAGGAATTTCCTGTTGGGGAGAGCAGGGAGAAACAGACAAATTTGTGAGTGTCCTGACAGTTGCTGTAGGCATGAGGAAAGAATGCTAGAAGAAATAACAGGGTGGTCCATGGGGACTGTTGGGCACCTTTGATGCCTCTCACCACTTGGCAGCAACCATTTTCTTGTGTCTTTACCAAGGGCATCCATTTTCTTCTCACTTCCCTACTCCAGTTGTGATGGTTGAATATGGCATGATGCCTCTCCCTGCCCCCACGTGGTAGAGAGATAGTGGGATCTTTAAGAGGTGAAGCCTAGTGGAGTCACCTTTGGAAGGTGGCACCTGCTGGTAAACTCGGAGAAGGTTGTTACTGTAGGAGCAAAGCTGGCCTCCTCTCCTTGCTCGGATATTCTCCCTCTAGCTTCTGCACACCTTCCTAGCATGGGGCTCCCCAGATTGGAACCAACATAATCACTGTATCCTGAACTTCTAGCTCCCTAAACTTCTTTTCTTGGTAGTCACTCAGCTCCAGGCATTTTGTTACAGTTCTAGAAAGCAGAATAATATACCTGCCAAATCATCAGATTTGAGACTTGAGCTTGTCTAGTGAGAAAGGATTTAGGAAGAAAGCCTCTCATGGCAACCATTTGCCAAGTAGAGGAGCAGATGAAGGATCTAGAATCATCTCTGTCTTTCAAGATTCATATTGGCAAGCAAAAGCAAGAAATCTGTTTTTCTTAAGCCAGGGCGGGTGAGCTAAATGTCTCCAAAAGTCCTCTACCCCTTCTCCATGGAGAAGAGGGGGCAGGTGGGACTCAAGGGAGAGGAGCTCAGCTGTGGGAGGGCTCAGAATGGCCGAAACAAAGTGATTTGAGTTGAGGTCCCGGCTTACTCTGTGTTTGTAGGGAGAATGGAGTCCTCACACCCTGAGATTGGGGCAGAGGAGGCTTTGATTTGCAGAGTCACAACCCAGAGACTTTCTATGAGTTCATCGTGTGTGGAAGACAAGCTGTGGTCAGAGGGCTTCCTCTAAACCTCCACCTGCATTGTTGATGCCCCAGAAGGGCTTTGCATTATGAGGGGTTGTAGAGAGGGCAGGGTCTTCAAACCTGGTGCTCCTTGGTACCCCAGGAGCTGCACAGGAGTTGGGGTGGGGGCCTCAGAGTTGTGGGTGTATGCAGACCCTCTTCTGGTGTGATAAAGCTCATGTCAAAATGGGCTAACCTGGCTTTGAATTTGCCTTTGTCACCCAGGAGTTACATGATTTTAGCTAAGTCAATTAGTCTCTCTTGAGATGCTTGAATCTTCTATGTTGCTGGGATTACAGGCATGTGCCACCATGCCTGGCTCTGTCCCCTTTCCTTGATCCTCATTATCAACCCCAAGACCTACACATAGACTGTGGTGACCAATTCAGAGTCCCTTCTGCCAGTGACTCCTCACCAACCTGTTCATGTAGACAACTTTACCCTCAACTCTGATGATGAGGAAATTGGGGCCCAGGAAGATCACACCCCTCATCTGAGACCCCCTTCATCAGGCACAGAGGTTGGGATCTTAAGCCAGATCGTCTTATTGCAAAGCCTGTGTTTTTAGCCAACAGAGCGACTGTCAGGGTGAATGAAGATGTGCATTCGTTGCTTCGCTTGGAGGCTGGCATGCCCCTGGAGGGTAACACATTTCAGCCATTAGGATTCTCACCTTGGCGACATCGCTGAGTATTTGCAGTGTAACCAGGCAGGTCTTTGGGGACCTCCACATAACAGGGGGAGTTTTATGTTTTGGAGAACATAGCTAGCCCTAGCTAACTCAATTTACCTTTCCTTCCCCAGGGAGAAGGCTGATTGTTATTACCCCAGCCTCCCAGGTTCAAGAGATATAAAGGGCCTGTGACCTCCTTCCCCCCACCCCAGGTGTGCAGGTGGCTGGCTCCATCTTCTGCCTGTTGGTTGGTTTTATTTTTTGTGGTCCTGGGGAATCTTCTGAGGGACTCTTGTATACTAGGCAGGGGCTCTACTACTTGAGCCATGCCCCCACCCCAAATAATTTTGATTTTAGTTTCAGATAGGAGCTCACTGATTCTTTGGCCTGACATTTTTCTGGCATTGAGCTATGATTTTTTCCCCTCCAATCTCCTCCTTCTGAGTAGCTGGGGTTACAGGCATGAACTACCTTGCTCAGCCAGATAGCTGCCACATCAAGAAGAGCGGTGCCAAAGCTGAAACAGGTTTCAAAGATGGCAGAAACAGAAGCTCAGCCCAGAGTTTGGAATTTCCTTCTCATTGACTTGATTCCCAGACGATTAAGAATAGGCCTCTCAAGTGCTGGGATTACAGGAATGTATACCATGCCTGGCTCCATTCCTGTTCTTGAAGATAAGCAATTGTAAGTGATAGAAACCTCAGCAGTGTGTGTGTGTGTGTGTGTGTGTGTGTGTGTGTGTGTGTGCGTGCACGCGCATCAGTTCTGGGGCTTGAATTCAGAGCCTGTGTGCTGTCCATGAGCCTCTCTGTGCTCAAGGCTAGCACTCTACCACTTGAGCCACAGCACCACCTCCAGCCTTTTATGTGGTACTGAGGAATTGAACCCAGGCTGCATGCATGCTAGGCAAGCACTCTACCACTAAGTCACATTCCCAGACCCTACACTTTTTAATGGCAAAATTTAAGAGCAAAAGCATCACCAAACCCCACAAAGTCCTTACTCTTTTAAGCTGACAACTCCACTGATGACAACATAGAGCAAATATGACATCTGACTTTTTTTTTCCCTCCAGTCCTTGGGCCTGAAGTCTGGGCATAAACACTGTCCCTGAATTCCTTTTGCTTAAAGCCAGTGCTCTACCACTTTGACAGCCACCTCTCCACTTCTGGTTTTCTGGTGGTTAATTGGCGATAAGAGTCTCATGGATTTTCTTGCCTGCACTGGCTTGATGGCTTCGAACCTCAAACGAGTTCCCCAGATCTCAGCCTCCTGAGTAGCTAGGATTACAGGCTTGAGCCACCAGCCCCTGGCATTTCGTATCTTTTGATTTGAAACAGGGTCTCACTGCATTGCCCAGGTTGGCTCCAGGTGTGTGCCACCATGCCTGGCTCAGAGGCTTGAGAAGCAGGCTGGCATGTTAGCTGCCATATTTGGTATTTAAGAAATGGGCTATTGGGGCTCTTGGCTGGTGTGAGTCTAACAGTGACAGCTGAGGTGCTGCTGGGAAATATTTGCTCTTTCAAGATGTTGTGTGTGCTCTGTACTGCTTGTGCATTCCACAGATATTTCCTGAGCACCTGCTATGTGCTGGGCACTGAATTCTGTCCTGGTGGTCTGACAAGGTCTGGTTTGTTCAGGGTGGGATGGCTGTAGACTGTACCTGAGATTCGAACTCAGGGCCTGAGACATCCTCAGTGGATAACTGTGCATCGAGCACTGTGCCTTTGGTCTGGATGAAGAACAAGAATTGGGGAGGGGAGGAAATTCTGGGCGGTGGGGGCAGAGAGCCTCATGCAACTTTCACAGTGGCATGCTGGAGCGATTCTGCTCCCCACATTTGGGGGATGGGGAAACTGAGGCCCAGGTATGTTCAGTCATTGGCTCCTAGCCACAGTTCAACCCGGAGCTGCCAAGTGCAAGATCCGGGATGGCTCTGTCCCTGTGCTCACACTGTCCTGGTCATCCTTTGTCTGGATCTAGGGAGTGAGGACAGAGGTGACAGGCTCATCCTGGGGCCCTGGGACTCAGGGTTAGCACTGGGCTTCCACAAGGTCAGAGACTGGGCAGCGGGAAGCAGGGAGGGCAGGGAGCGGGAGGCTGCTCCCCGCAGTCCTCCAGAGCCCCAGAGGTCACTAGAGGACCCGAGGCTGCCATGGAAGCCTGGCTCTTGCGGTTTCCTCACAGCCCCACAGGCTGTGGGTCGGGTCCCCAGGGGCCCCACGGGTTTGGGGTCCGGTCTCCAGGGGCCCCAGGGCCTGTAGGGTTGGGTCCCCGGGTCCCTAGGGGCTGTGGTGACACTACCTTGCCTGGAGCTGCTTATCCAGGAGAAAGAATAAAGAGAGTTCCAGCACAGTCAGCAGAAAGATGTTGAAAATTGTCATTATATGTTAAGCTCTATGTGGGCTCCTGGTGAGTTAAAAAAAAACAACAACACAAAACCTCTTTAAATATCCTTCCCTTCCCTTTCTTTTCTGCTTTGCTACATTTTTCATATCTATTCTTTTTTTGAAAAAGCTTCTTTCCTTCCTTTTTCTTTCCCTGCCTCCCTCCTTTTCATCTTGCTTGTGCATCTTGTCTTATTAACAGCACCCAGCACATAGTAGGTCCTCAGCAAATGTTTGTTGGATGAATCAGCAAGCTTTCTAAGTGAGCTGCTAGCAACCACCCTTTCTTTGCTCAACAGCCTTGCTCCTTGTGGATGTGGTGGTGGGCGTGGGTGTGCATGCCCTGAGCCCCAGCTCTTTAAAGAGGCTGAGGCAGGAGGAGGGTTGAGAGTTCAATGTTTGTCTTGGTACTACTAATAATAACAGTAATCATTATTATTATGGATTTACAAGATCATGTGTGGGAGGACTTCATTTTAGGGTGGCCAACCCTCTTTCCCATAGGACTCTTGGCATCTGGATCCTCACATTGATGGTTACAAACCCACAGTGTCTGAGCTCACAGCTGGACTTACACAATCCCTGCTTGGGCAGGGCAGGGACATGTTTCCCTGAGCTCCCAGATCACCCTGGTCAGCATGGTCGGCTCCCTGTGGTTTGCAGCATCCCTGGGCCTCCTGCTCCATCTCTGCAAGAAGTGTGTTGTCTTTCTCAGTTGTCCTCCTCTGTCCCTGGACAGCACAGCCTCTGGGCATCCATCGAGGGCTGCTTTGGGGAGTGGGGTTGTGGGTAATGGAAAGGGCCAGAGGAGCGCGTTCCACACCAGAAGCGGCCTCACTTCTCCTCCCCAGAAAAGCTATCCTTGCCATTTCCATGGCCAGGAAGCTACTTCACTGGACTCAAAGGTTGCTTAGAAATGCCCAGAGCAGGGATGGCTCAGTGGTAGAGTGCTTGTCTAGCATGCATGAAGCCCTGGGTTCGATTCCTTAGTATCACATATACAGAAGAAGCTGGAAGTGGTGCTGTGGCTCAAGTGGTAGAGCACTATCCTTGAGCAAAAGAAGCTCAGGCCCCAAGTTCAAGCCCCAGGACTGGCCAAAAAAAAAAAAAAAAAAAAGAAAAAAAGAAAGGGGGAAAAAAAGAAAAGAAATAACTGCCCAAGGCAGGTGGCTGGCACATGGGCCAGTCCACGAGGATCATGGGAAAGGCTAGAGTCCCACGCTCGGCTCTCCCTTCCCAGAACATCAGAGCTTGTCTTCCAGCTGAAAACTGTAGCCAACTTGAACCCAAGAACACACATATACTTCAGATCACCCACTGTGTGTGTGTGTGTGTGTGTGTGTGTGTGTGTGTGTGTGTGTTTGTCCTAGGCACTGTCCCTGAGCTTTTGTGCTCAACACTATGCTCTACCACTTGAGCCATAGCTCCACTTCTGGCTTTTGGGTGGTTCATTATTGGAGATAAGAGTCTCATGGACTTTCCTGCCTGGGCTGGCCTTGAACCTTGATCTGGCTGTGTTTGTGTGTTTTTTTTTTGCCAGTCCTGGGGCTTGGACTCAGGGCCTGAGCACTGTCCCTGGCTTCTTTTTGCTCAAGGCTAGCACTCTGCCACTTGAGCCACAGCGCCACTTCTGGCCATTTTCTGTATATGTGGTGCTGGGGAATCGAACCTAGGGCCTCATGTATACGAGGCAAGCACTCTAGCCACTAGGCCATATCCCCAGCCCCTGTGTTTGTGTTTTATCTCTTCCATTTATATCCCCTGAACAAACCCATGATGTTTGTCTTGCCTGTTGCTGAATTTAAATGCAAGCTGCTTCACAGTGCTTTCCTGCCCAACATCTTGGCTGGCTGGCATTCATTGCTATTGCTGTGTGCCTTCCTTAGGTCAATGTTATTTCAAAAATGGAGGAGCTGGAAGGAGGTGCTGTAAAAATTGACAGAGCAAGGAGCAGACAGCACATTTCTTCTTCTTCCTCTTCCTCTTCCTCCTCCTCCTCCTGCTCCTCCTCCTCCTTTTCCTCCTCCTCCTTCTTCTTCTTTTCCTCCCTCTTTTTTGCCAGTCCTGGGGCTTGAACTCAGGGCCTGGGCTCTGTACCTGAGTCTCTTTTGCTTAAGGCTAGCACTCTACCACTTGAGCCACAGCACCACTTCTGTTTTTTTCTGTTTATGTGGTATGGAGGAATCGAACCCAGAGCTTCATGCATTGCTAGGCAAGCACTCTACCACTGAGCCACATTCCCTGCCCAGCACATTTCTTTTTTATCTTCTTTTCCCCAACCGTCAACCAAGCTTATTTCAGTCCATATTTTTAGAAAATATTTGTATTGAGAAAGATTCCCTATCATTTGCCAGAAAAAAAAGATGGGGAGCAAAAGCAGCCAAATAATAAACAATAGAGTTAGATTGCTACTTTGAGAATCATGATTTTTGCAAAGTCCAAAATGGCAGGCTGGCAATGCCAGGCATATAACGGATTTATGAGTAAGGAAAAGCTGAAAGCATTTGGGCAGGGGTGTGAGGCAGGCCGGAGTGAATTGCTTGTTGGAGCTGACAGCTTGGAGTGAGGTAGGGGAAGGATGAGAACCAGCCACAGGACCTCACACAGGGTGTGGTTCCCTTGCTGAGACTTGGGTCCAAATCTTGGCACCTGGTAATGGTGGGCAAGTTGCCTCGTGACATTGAGCTTGAGGTCACCTCAGGAAGTGCTTGTGTAGATTTTGCTCCGAGGGCTCATCCATGGGGCCAGGTGGCAGGGCAGGGCTCAGCAGCTCCATGCTGAGAACCTTGGGAGAGGCCACCACTGAGGTGGGTGCCTGTCCCAGGAAACTTTCTTTTTTTTGTGCTGCTATTTGGTCTTGAACTCAGGGTCTGGGCACTGTGCCTGAGCTTTTGTGCTCAAAGTTGGTGCTCTATTCACTTGAGCCACACCTCCACTTCTGTTTTTTTTTTGGTGGTTCATTGGAGATCAGAGTCTCCTGGACTTTTCTGTCTGGGTTAGCTTCAAACTGTGATCCTCAAGTCTCAGCTTCCTGAGTAGCTAGGATTACAGGTGTGAGCTACTGGCGCCCGATACAAGGAAGACCCAGCTGTGAATGTCAGAGGCAAGGTAGAACATGAACCACAAGGTGATACACATTTCAATGAGCTGTGAGAAGCCGTGCCTGTATGGTGAAGGATGCAGGTACGGGAGCTGAGGTTTGCTGGGGTCAGAGTCAGCCCTGTTCACAGCCACCAGCAGGAGACAGTGAGAGACAGACAGGGCAAAATCTGGTAGCTTAGGGTCCCAGATAGGTCGAGGGCTCTGTGTTGTACGGGGCTGAAGGGAGGCCTGAATTTGCATACTGCTGAACTCACAACATTGGGCTGAATTGCTTACAGGAATACAAGTCCAATTAAATTATTTTCAAGTATGAGATTTTCTCCTTCTACTTGTCCTGGCAGTAAGGGGAGACTTCAATTAATTTGGTGCTGATTCATAAGGTTTGCTTTTTTTTTTTTCTTTTTCCTCTTTCTTCTCACATCCCATTTGGGTTGATTGGAAATGATGAAAGATGAGGATTTAAGGCCTTCCTCAGGCCTTAGAGGAAAGGTGCTGGGATGACTTGTAAATGTCTGCCTTGAGTAAGGTATACTGTATAGCTGCGTCTGTGATTTAAAAGATAGCAGACCCATGCCCAATGTGGTAGTTCGCATCTGCAATCCTAGCTACTCGGAGGTTGATGTCTAAGGATTGAGGTCCCAAGCCAGACAGGCAAGAAAGTCTAAGAGACTCTTATCCCCAATTAACCACATAAAACTGGAAATGAAGGTGTGGCACAAATGGTAGAGCACTAGTCTTGAGTGAAAGAGCTCAGGGACAGCACCTAGGTCCTGAGTTCAAGCCCCAGGACTAGCACAAAAGCAACAAGATGTGTTGTTCAAAGTACACTGTGTGCACATGTGGAAAACCACAACCAAATGCCCTCGCATCATCAACAACTACTAACATAAACAACAACAAAATCCTAAAAGATGACATGAATAGCAAAAAGAAAATAAAATTGTGGAGCTAGGCCGAGCTGCAGGGAACACCTGGCCCTGCAGTGGCTTCTCCTCTGGGGTCTGGGTGGGCTGTGTTGTGAGATCACAGAAGCCTAGCATCCCGATGGGGATGGGAATGTGTTTTATCCTTTGAGAGAAGGAAGATCCACCTTCTAAGGCTATGCCAACTTATGATGTATGTGAACAGGAGAGAAAGAGAATACATACAGACAGACAGACAAAAGGAGGGAAAAGAGAAGGGAAGGAGAGGGGATGGGAGGAGGAAAAGAGAGCAGAGGGGAGGAGAGGAGAGGAGAGAGAAGGGGACGGGAGAGGAGAGCAGAGCATAGAGAGGAGAGGAGACAGGAGAGGAGACAGGAGAGGAGAAGAGAGGAAAAAAAAACATGTGTAAATTTCCATCTGCTTTGACACCCCCCCCCAATCCATTAGATGCTGAACAGTGACAATGTCTTATCCACTTAAAGGACGCCAATCAATTACAAAATACCCTGTGTCCTCTGAGCTTAGTGAACACCCAGCATTCTGTCATGTGTGACTGGGAATAACTGTCTTCTTAATGCTTAATCACCTGTGGGCGCAGCCTGGGGATTTCACAAGAGGCAGCGAGTCAGGGAAAGCGCTGGCCATTTTCTGTCCTCAGAAGAGGCCGTGACCTCTCGGGGTGTTCCTGGCTCCTTGGGTGCCATTGCCTGCCTCCCCTTCTCTCCTGGCTTCTGATTTAGCTGTGTCAGAGCTGGGATCATGGCATACCCACTGGGGGGATTTCTCCCTTGAAGGCTTTCTAATGAAGTCCTCTAGGAAAATGACATTTAATTATAGAGAAAGGTTTTCTTTGGATCCCAGAGACAGCAACTATTTCAATCATGGGAACCATGCGTGCACTGGTTTCTCTCCTTCCTCTGCCCAGCAAGGCGGTGGATGAAGGGGGAAAAATCCATAAAAGAGCTATGATCTTGTGCGTGCGCTTGATGATTCTGACAGGCTTCCAGCGGGCCGTGAAGAAAGTCAGGTTCATTTTTACAGGCCGGGGCTTCGATCAGATAAATAGGTTGGGTTAAGCATGCTTTTAAATTCAGCCAGCAGCAGGCCTCTATGTACCGTGACCTTGCTCACACAAGGGCCTCAAGCAAAGCCTCCTCCTCCCCTGACCTTTAGTCTTCTCTCAGTTCACGGCAAGGGTCCCCAGAGACTCTGTAGGGTGACAGCCTGAGGACTGCAAGTGGCAAGCACTGAATAGAAATATTGCAATGTGCGGGCTTTGGTGCCCCCCCCGAGGGGGGGGCTGGTGGGGTGTCTGGAGTTGGGCTGCCTGCATCCTGCAGCCCCTCAGGCACTGAAGAGGCCTTGGGGTTGTGGCTGTAGCCCAGAGTGCTTCTGGAAGCATCGGTGTGCCAGGAGACCTTGTCTCTGGGCCTGAGGGAAGAGAGACCAGACTTCTGGAAGCCTCTACTATCTGAGGCATGGAGCTGTCCAAGCAAGTAAGAACAGAACCCATCCCAGTGTTCAATGGTTTCTTGATGATCCTGTTGGACATGCCAGCCAGACCACTTCCCTTTCTCTCAGCCATGGTTTTTCCTGTCTGTAAAATGGGGGTATACATGGTATTTCTTTCTCTTGCTTCAGGCCTTGGTGAAGATCGAAGGAGTTGATTCCTTTGGTGTGGGCCTCTGGCACATAAGAAGAATAGTGTTCCTAGGTAGAGATCCTGGGCATGCATTTTCTAGAACGCTCACTTGGCAGTGTCATTAAGTCTATAGTTATCCACCGCGACTCAGCATGCCAACCCTTTAGGAGAAGCATGGGCCCCGAGTGCGCATATTAATGACTGTGTAGGATACATAGTCCATGGGCTAAGGCCGAGGCCCAGTCTAGCAGCTTCTGCTCCTCCCTCCCTCTCTCCCTTTCTCCCTCCCTTCCTCTGCCTTCCCTCACCAAGTGGGCAAGTTGGCACCACGCTTCACACACAGAGGAAGCAGAGAAAATGCTGAACTTTCCAGAATTTGTTGAGATTTCTGAGGACCCGTGTGTCATCACGAGACATAAGGACATCTTATAAATCAGACTTTCATAGATGCTACAGTTACGGATGGCAGCTGTCGACATATCAGATGCTGGCTAATTTTAGCTTCTTCAGGCTGTCTGGCAGGCATGTAATTAATACTGCAGTTCAATAGAGGTGCAGCCCAATCTTTTTCTCACTGAGATCATGAGACTCTGGCCAGGAACACAAATGAGCATTCCATTGCCCCAAAGGACCATTTGCCTGTGCCATAAGAACACAATAGTGCCCTCATCCTTGCTGGCACGGGAGGCCCAGGGCCTTCCTGTACCTCAGAATTCCCCATGGCACCCATGTGGCATTCTAGGTGGATCGTGTCTGGTCTCCTGAGGTCTTTATTTGTAGTGTCTTCTCTGTCTTGCTTGATATACAACTCTTTTCTTGGTCTCAGCCAGTTGTGAGGAGCAAGCTTTTGCTAAAGATTTGTGCTGGGCCAGGGTTCAAGATAAGAGGATGCAACTGAGTCAGGTACCCTGGCTCAAACCTGTAATCCTAGCTCCTCAGTACCCTGGGAGCTGAGATCAGGGTTGGGAGCCAGTGTAGGCAGGAAAGTCCATGAGCTTCTTATCTCCAATTAACCACCCAAAGGCTGGAAGTGATGCTGTGGCTCAAGTGGTAGAGCTCTAGCCTTGAGTGAAAAAGCTAAGGGACAGCACCTAGACCCCGAGTTCAAGTCTCAATACCAGCATTAAAAAAAAGGGGGATGCAAATCCTTTGCCACTCTCTCTGCCAGAACTTTCTCTCCTACTGCCTTCCTTCCTGGGCTCCCACCCTCGGCCATGTTCTAGGCTCCTCTTGGTTTTCTGGACTTCTCTCCTCTCTTCTCTTCTTTTAGATTGCTTCTCTTTCTCTACCCTTAGGGCTCCCAACCTCCAAACTCGCTTAAGTTTTCTGGTGAGAGCAAGAAGCCAAGAAGTGATGTTCTCCCTGGGATTCTTTGTTGGTGCAGAATGGTGCTGGTTTAGAAGATGGTGTTGATGAGAGTTTAGGGAGAATGAGCCTTTAGTCCCTGCTCCAGCCCTCTCCCAAAGTTAGGGGGCAGAGGAGGGGAGGGGTCAGAGCCCTGAGATCCAAGCACCATGCCAGTTTGCGTTTTGGGATGGGTGATGGCTGCAGTAGCTGGGAACCGTGGCTCGTGCTGCTGTGATGCCAGCCTCTTTGTGGAATATCTTGTTGAAAGTGACATTGTTAAGAAATGTTCTTGGGCTGGGAATATGGCCTAGTGGCAAGAGTGCTTGCCTTGAATACATGAAGCCCTGGGTTCAATTCCCCAGCACCGCATATACAGAAAATGACCAGAAGTGGCGCTGTGGCTCAAGTGGCAGAGTGAAGCAAAGAGAAGCAAAGAGAAGCCAGGGACAGTGCTCAGGCCCTGAGTCCAAGGTCCAGGATTGGCAAAAAAAAAAAAAAAAAAAAAAAAGAGAGAGAGAGAAAATGTTCTTTATTTGTTTTTTAAATTTAATTTAATTAAATTAATTTTTTTTTTTTTTTTTTTTTTTTTTTTTGCTGGTTCCGAGGCTCGAACTCATAGGCTCATGCTCTCGCTCAGCTTGTTTGCTTATGGCTGGTGCTCTACCACTTGAGCCATGTCTCCCAGCCAGTATTTTGGAGGCTAATTGGAAATGGTGTCCTAAAGACTTTTTTGCCAGAACTGGCTTGGAACTGTGATCTTCCAGTCTCAACCTCTCGAGTAGCTAAGACTACAGGTGTGAGCCACTGGTGTCTGGCTCTTTCTCATATTTTTATTAGCTCAACTGTACAAAGCTTTGGTGTGTTGCACGACTGAAGCCATGGAGATAAAATCTGGGTACTTGATGAGAAATTCTTGTGGTGAGGGGTAGGGTGTATGGGTTCGCTGGGGAGGCTGAAGAGGAGACAAAGCTGCTGGCTTTTGGTGACTGCAACTCACATAGCCAAAGCAGCATCTCTGGTACCATGAGCTAAGGGGACTGACAGGGCCAGGTCTCTGGTATGTATAGGAATCCAGGGAGAGGAATATTCTGGAATGTTCCAGAACCAAGGGACAAATGTTTAGACTTCCCCAGGTAATGGGATTGATGACTAGGAGTCAAGATCTCAGCAGCAAACAGCTAGGGAAATTTAAATACAGGTCTATTTCACCAAGTTGGGCAGTTCTGAGCAGAGCTGCATCCTAGGGCTGTCAGTGGGGGGTCATTGTCCCTCCGGGTGTGCAGGAGGACGCCTGGGCCTCCACTGGGCTCACTGGCAGCACTGCCCTGAGAGTCCACTGTCTGGAGGACCAAGGTTGCAGT
This sequence comes from Perognathus longimembris pacificus, assembly GCF_023159225.1. Lineage (NCBI taxonomy): Eukaryota > Metazoa > Chordata > Mammalia > Rodentia > Heteromyidae > Perognathus > Perognathus longimembris. The sequence goes on along the minus strand of NC_063163.1, from coordinate 85,132,088 downwards.
GGGGGCCACCCCAGTGCATCTGGCTTCCCCAGGTCACAGTAGCAAATCACTCAATTCTTAGCAGTTTAACACAACAGATTTTTTTGCCTGGCACCTGTGAAGGTTAGAAGTCCAGAATGGCTGAAATCAAGGACATGACAGGCCGTGTGCTCACTCTCCGTTTCTGTGCCTGCTTATTCGGTTATCCTGGGGTGTCCAGCCCTAGTCTCCATATAGTAGGTGTTGATTAAAATTTTAATGGGTCAGCCTGAACTTGGCAAGCCAATGACCTTGACCTCTTTTTTTGGGGGGGGGGGAGAGGCTTCTGGTTTATAAAAACAAAAGGGTTAGACTGGGGCCCTTGAGCTCTCACCGAGCAGAGGGCATTTAGTGTCATAATTGGTTGTCATAGTTACTCATGGCCCATCGCCCAGGCCGCCAGCAGCTCTGCCATCCTGGGCTCATGGTATCCAGGCGCCTCTTCTTGCTGTCAAGAGGAATTCAGGAGCAGAAAGCAACAGATACAGGGGGGCTTCATGGGCCACCCCTGGAAATAACACACATGGCTTCTGCTCAAATTCTGCTGGCTCAGATTCAGACCTGTGACTTCATCTAACTGCAAGGGATTCTGGGAAAATGTTCAGCCTGTGTCCCAGACCACGTGGAGAATAGCTTTGGTAGGCAGTCCTCTAGTTGATAGTTTGAATCCCTACTAGGGCTGTGTGAGCCCAGAGAGGGTCGGGAAGGGGTGCCCTGGTTCCTCCTCACGTTCCTGGACTCACTGCAGCAGTGCTTGCAAACCTGACTGCCCCCCTGGGGTTAACTCAGGTTGTCTACTGCGTCCGATGCTGGGTGAACATTTGGTGTCGTTGCTACAGTACTGGACCTGGACGCTTGACATTTGAAAGCTTATGCGGTGGTTCTAATAAATAGAAACATATAGAAACCCTGCCATTGACCCTAAGAATGAATGAAAGTGTGAATGAATGAATGACCACATCTGCCGCCACGGGTTACAAACCCATATTTTTAGGAGGTGACATGTTTTATTTGGCTTACATAGGGCTTAACTGATTAGTTTAAAGAAAGGTGTCACATGACTTTTTTTGCATATAACACGGGAATTCTGGTGTCACATTAAAACTTTGAGGATGAATGGACTTCATGTTCTTTGCATGTATTCCCATGTTGACCATAGTCCCCAATCCTCCCTTATGTCCACCACCTCCCACTTCCTTCACCCATTTGTGGCTTGCTTGGCGAATTTGATTCTATATAAGTAATCTTTATATCAAGAATCCCCTATCCCCTAGTTAATCTCTAGAAAATTCAAGGCCTTTATAGGACAGGGATTTTTCCTGCCGCCACCTTCAATCCATTGGCTCCCTCAGCCCCCCAGCCCAGCCTACAGGGAGCAAAAACACATCTTGTCTACTTTCTCAGCGGAAGAGGCCAGAAGTAGGGCTCAGAATGCCAGAGTGCTGGAGCCTCCTTGGTGATGTCACCTGTCTCTGTCCTCTTAGACACGGTGTTCATCTTTCCTGCGCACTGGCTCCCTCACCTGCAGCTAAGCGCAGGCACCTTTCAATCCCCTTGCTACACAAATGAAAGAGAGCAGGTAGAAATCTGCTGGCTCCCAGATTGTTCTGTGGTGCAGCTGTACACACCACTGAGATCAGCCATTTGTCACTGACACACACAGCCTGGCAAAGCTACATGGCGATTCATTAAATCAGTAACTAAATTATTGTCTTACAAATCCCATGAACTGGACCAAAAGGAGAGTCTACAGCTCAAAGTGAACTTTAGAACCAAAGGTCTTCCATCCTCTAAGGAAGGGTTTATTATTTTTTTAAATCTCTTAACCAGACCAATATTTTATGGTTTATAGTGAGTGTTCCCAGAAAAACAAACATTGAAAAAGAAATCCCTGCTGTTTGCCTCATTGGCCTTTTGAATTCCTTTTTTTTTTTTTTGTAAAGGATTCTGGCTGAGGCGGTCAGATGTTCCAGTCCACGGGACAGGCTCTCGGTGGGGAGCTGGACAATCACATTCTGGTCTGGTGGCTGTGGAGGGGGCTGTGCATGCAAAGGCCGTGCAGGAGGGGCCTCCCGTCTCCCTCAGCTGGAGGTAGAGGTCATCTTTCTTCAGTGGGAGAGCCACTATGAGCCCTCATAACACTGAAAGTGTGCAAGTTGCTATTTGGAGAACATGTCATGGACCAAGGTCTATGGCCATAGGTCAATGGTTCGTGGTCAATGGTCGTGATGGGGCTGCGGCTTTGCAGTGGCTTTACTCACTGTGGATCCCAAGTTAGACTCCAGAGGAAATCTATCCACTGCCTGTGGTCCCAGAACCAAATAGGGACATGAGAAGGGAAAAGAGCTCAAAGAAATACTGTGGACCACCAAGTTAAGGTTGGATGTAACCCCATTGTGGCATCTCTGGGAGCTGCTGTGGTGTGGGCCCTTCAACTGCCCTGTCGAGGGGTAAATGTATACCACACTCAAGTCCCTGAGGTTTTCCAGTTCTCTCTTGCCAGCAGCAAGAGCAGAGTGAGGGCAGCCCTGAGAGATGAGTGTGGCCTAGGAGAGTTTCCCCTCACACCCCCAGGATGTCCAAGATCCAGGCCTCCTCCTGGGGACCCAGTGTTTACTTTCCTTCCACACATGTTGTGCTTAGCCTCTGAAGGATTCCTTACTCCAGGACCTAGGCATATAATATACAGCTTAGGCATCAACTCATTACCATAACCCCATCCCCTGACTCTTGTTATTGGCTTCTCAGGACAGTTTGGGCCAATGGGAAGCTGGGTATGTTGGTCATTACCATAACCCCACCCTCCAACCATGTTTATTGGCTCAAGGTTAGCTCACAGGGTAGGTCTAGCCAATGGAAAGCTGGGGATGTTGGTCATCACCATAACCTTGCCCCCCTGACTGTGGTTATTGGCTCAGAAAGAGCACACTGTGCAGGTCAGACCAATGGAAGCTGGAGATGTTGGCCATAAATGTGAGCTTAGTTTTTGAACGTATAGACTGTACTTCCAAAAAGTAGACAGACTGGGTTGCCCACACTTCCTCTCCCCACCCCCACCCTGCTAGTTTCCAGCTGGATGGCACTGAGCTGCAGTTTACCAGTGTATAAAATGAAGGCAACTCAAAACTCCAGCCTCACAGAACTGCTCAGAAGGTAAATGAGTACAAGGTCTGGCACAAAGTTCCTGCTCAATAGATGCTAACTTCAGTGATAATTCCTGAGGAAATGGGGCCACAGGGATCATAGGATAAATGTTTGCAAACTTCTTGACTCAGCAAATTTGGCTTCTAGGAATTCAGCCTCTTAAAATAATCAGACAAGCATGGAAAATATATGTAGGAGAATTGTCCTCCCACTATTTGAATCAGCAAGAAAAGAAAACATAAATGTTCAACCAGTTTACCCTACAACAATGGATATGTCATACTGAGGGTATTAAGTGATGATATTTGAATGTTATTGATATGCAGAGATGCTCTTTACATAAGAAGTGTAGAGAGTCAGCTTTTAAAGCAGTATTAAAATGGAGTGTTGCGTTGAAAGAGGGGGTGTCAGACCAACATCCTGATTCTCTGTCTCTAAGGGATAACATTTAATGTCTACTTTCTATGTTATATGGGAATTTAATTTATGCATCAAGTACACAGTACTTTGATCATCCAAAGACAATGAAATTCTATTTTAAAAACACAAGGGAAGTCCAATTTTCTTGACTTGCTCACTTGTGACATGCCCCTCAATTTTTCTGAATATAAAATGAGTTTGTGCTATTTTCCAGAAAAGGTATGGCTCACAGAAAGAATTGTTCTCCATCTTTATCCATCTCCTGTGACTAAAGTAATATGTGCCCCTAGTAAAAAATTCAATTATAGAAATCTATTATTTAGTCTCGGCACCTTTCATTCTCACCTCATTATTTCCCTTCTAAACTCAAAAAGGTAGTTATTTCTAGCTTTTCTATGCATAGGTGCATTTCCTGTGTTTATTTTTCTCATCTATGCAAAGATATATCTCTTCTATTCAAACCACCTTCACTGACAAACCACTAGTTTGGCTTCAAGTCTTTTCAGTAAAAACATACAGTTTTGCATTGTTTTAGGGTACAAATCTTAATTTGCAAAACTAATTTTAAATTATGTAACTATACCCTCTCTGTACATCACCTTATCAATAAAATTTAATTTAAAAACTAATTTAAAAAAACAATTGCTTCATAAGATCAAAGAACCAGGAGGTATACATACACTGCTTTTTAAAAATTTATGTAGAGTAAAAAAACAACCCTATATAGATCCTATAGTGTATCATCTGATGAGGTCACATATTTGTTTATTTATTCATAGCATGATACCCAATAAAGATTTCCTGTCATTTCTTTTTATCTGACAGTCTACCTTGGTCATCTTTTCCCAGTGACCCCATTCTTTAGTGGCGTGTGCATCCCCCTTCCCCCTCCCTCGTCCTGATCTTCATTTCTCACTGCCCTGTTCCCCATTTATGGACATCCGGATGAAATCCAGGGCTTCCGCTGTTACACACAGTGCACCCAAGATCCTCACACATCTTTCTTTGTGCCCTTGAGGGAGATGTTTTCATAGGTGGATTGTTATCGATGTCTAAGCAGGATTGATTCAGAATGTTTCTTGTGGAATGTTCCAGAGACATAATCTCTGTTCTCAGAAGGGCCCTGGCTAGGCAGACATCACCTCCTTTAAAAAAAATTTTTTTTATAGTAGCCTTTCTGACCACTTTTTTTTTTTTTTTTTTTTTTTTTTTTTTTGCCAGTCCTGGGGCTTGGACTCAGGGCCTGAGCACTGTCCCTGGCTTCTTTTTGCTCAAGGCTAGCACTCTGCCACCTGAGCCACAGCGCCACTTCTGGCCGTTTTCTGTATATGTGGTGCTGGGGAATCGAGCCCAGGGCTTCATGTATGGGAGGCAAGCACTCTTGCCACTAGGCCATATTCCCAGCCCCTCACCTCCTTTTTTGAGGGTTTTTTGTTTTGTTTTGTTTTTGGCCAGTCCTGAGGGCTTGGAACTCAGGGCCTGAGCACTGTCCCTGGCTTCTTTTTTGCTTGAGGCTAGCACTCTACCTCTTGAACCACAGCATCACTTCTGGCTTTTTCTGTTTATGGGGGGCTACAGAATCAAACGTAGGGCTTCATGCATGCTAGACAACACTCTCCCGCTAAGCCACATTCTCAGCCCAACAGACATCATCTTCTTTGTGTCCTGACCAGGGACTTCAGCCTTCCCACCTTCCCTGAAAGGTGAAGGATTCAGGAAGGGGCACCCTGGGTCCTCTCCCTCATCTCCAAATTAGTACCCAAGTGAAGTCTGCCGTGTCCTTCCCTGTTGGAGAGTTAGTATTGAGCCCCAAGGTGCCAGCTCAGAGCTCAGCTCCATGGGCACTGGGAGACTGTAATGAATGTGGTCCTTGGACTGTGTTCATTCTAGTATGAGAGGCAACAGGAGAAACAAACAAAGCAAAGAACCCACCAGTGCAGTAATGCATGCCTGTAATCCCAGGTAGGTGGGGAGGTATAGGTAGAGGATTACCATCCAGGCTAGTCTGGGCAGAAAAAGTATACCTCTCTTTAAAAAAGAAAAAAGTAAAGAGGGCTGTGGCATGCCTCAAGTGATAAGAGTTTTTACCTAGAAAGCACAAGGCCTGAGTTCAAACCCCATCCCAGCCACTTCTTACAGTCCCAGGTGGCTGACAAAAGAGGTGCTGGGAGCCCATCCGTAGGCTCATTCTTCCCTCCTGCTCCAACTGGAAGCAGAGACATTTTGGAGACCACAGAGAGAGTCCCTAGAATTCATGATTTCACAGAAGGAGGCTTCAGATTTCTCGGGGGAGGACAGAGTTGGGGAAGACAAGCTGTGTGGGTAAGAGATGCCGGGCTCAGACTCCGCTTTGGCTAGCTGAATGGGGCCTGCAGGTGTCCAAGGCGTGATTCCTGGTGCCAGGAAGTGTGGCCCATGTGAACTTACACCCCACAGGGTTTGAAATCACCCATTTCCGCTCAGCCTCGCCAGCAAACTGTATTATTAACCTTTTGGATTTTTGCCCATCGAGTGGGGAAAAAAAATGACATTTCAGTGGAGTTTTAATTTGCCTTGCTATTCTTTGGGAGGGATGGAGACTCTTCAAATGCATAAAACCACTCGAGTTCCTCTTTCTATGAACTGTCTATTCATTACCCCTCAGCCATCTTTCTTTTAGATTGCCTTTCTCTTATCGATTCGCTCCATACAACATTTGCTGAATAACCACAGCAATGAGGGAAAGTGGATTTAAGAAGGGGGACACTGAAGGCCCACATGAGGCCTGCCAGAAGCTGGAAGAGCCTGGGTATGGCTGTGGCTTTCCTTTGGGCTCTTTGGTTTCAAGCCCTAGCTGTCACCCACACAGCCTCTTCTGATGGTACAGGGGGAGGTTGGAGGAGAGAGGTCTCTGGTGGGAGGCTGGGGGATGGACGAGGCTGGAGCAAAGACTAGAAGGGTTAGCTACCAGGTCAGGAGCAGGCTTTCTGTGCTGAGGAGAAGGGATGTGATTCTGGTTGCTCACTGTTGTCCGCCATGTCCCTGCCTCCCTTCTGGCCATACCAGAGGGCTAGTGTTCTCTTAGGTCTTAGAGTCAGCGGTGACATCTTTCAGTCGGCCCTTGCTCTGTCCTTGCTCTGGCAGCCTGACCCACACAAGTCTCCCCTTGTTCTGGGATTTTCCTGTTCCCTAAGGCATGAGGCACGGTGGGGACATATGGGTGGCCCTCCTGTAGGAAATCCAGTGGCCTGGGGGAGGAGGCGACACCCCACAGGAGAGGGGAGGAACGTAACCCAATAGGTGGAGAGACATGGTGGATAAATGATTCCCATTCCCAGATGCAGTTTCTCTGGAAGCATCCATGAAAGCGAACAACCCCAACTACCCCAAAGCTGTGAGATTCCCCCAAGGGGCCTCCTTCTAGTTCCTGCCTCCCTGGGGGACATCCCCCAAACAGTGTCTGCATGGCCCCCTCACTCCGTTCCTCAAGGAATCCAGCCAGGACAGAGAAGAAACTCAGTGCGGCTCAGAGCAGGACTTCCATGTGCTATAAATGGGACGCCCTCATCTTGAAAGCAAGGTGGCCTCAGATGGCTCCTCAAAGAGGACTTAACTCACAGCAGCCCTGCGACCTGTGACTGCCACCATGTTACCAAGATAGGAGACGTTGGGTGTTTGAGTCATCATCCAAACTAATAAATGACTGAGCTGGGCTTTGAACCCAGTTCCGTTGGGTTCCAAGACCGATTCAAAGTCATGCGAAAATGGATAAGCCCTTGGGGAAAGTTCCTTAAGGGAAGAAGCCACTTGCATTTGTCTAGCTGGCCGGAGGCAGACTCTGCCTCCTGCTTTCTGGATGTATAGAGGAGCGGGAGGTGTCTAACTGTCCCTGACTGTAGGAGGTTCCCCCAGCCCTGAGCCTGGAGAAGGCAGGCAGCCATCCAGGGCTGGACTCCTGGGGACCCCCTAGGACACTGGTCGGCCCGAGGCCCGGCGGTGAAGCGGAGCTATTTAAAGCAGAGCCTGTTTCCAGGTGCTGAGTCACACAGCAGACTGGACGGAGCCCGGGCAGTGCCACCTCTGCGGCCTGTCAGCGCCCAACACCCCCGCTGGGGAGCCTCCGAGCCAACATGCCACAGGGACCAAGATGAAACGGGGTGCCGGGGACCCCTACTCCTGATGATCACTGTGACCAGCCAGCTAAAACTGCAGCCACAGAGACCCCGATTTGAGTCCCGGCTCTGCTGCTTCACAGCTGTGTGACCTTGGCAAGTGCAACAGCCTCTCTGAGCCCCAGAGTGTGCATCTGCAAGCATTTGGCCCCCAGAAGGAAATTAAAGTAAAATTCAAGCGTTGTCCAAGCGCTTGGCCAGGCTTAGTGCAGTCGGTGACGGTCATGGAGTCGGCCACTCCGGGTCATTCTGTCCCCATAGCCACAGCCCCACGTGGGAAGGTCTTAGAAGATGGTTAAAGCGGAGTGGGGATCAAGGAGCAGCTAGTCAGGCCTGCGACATTTGGGAAAGGAAAGGAGAGCAAATGCCTACCAGGCCCTGCCCTTTATTCGGGTGAAGAAAGTTCTAGAAGCCCTGGAGGTCGTTCAGGCCATGACTGGTAGAGCACAAGGCTCTGGGAGGTGAGGCTCTGGTGTTATTGATGTCAGGTATGGCTGGATCCAGGAACTCAGGACTTTTTCATACACCTTTCCCTCTGTGTCCCCTTCCTCGGCATGTTCGGTTTTGCTGGTGACAAGGGGAGCAGCCATCGATAGCTGAGGCTCCTCTCCATCCCTTGAAGGAAACTACGGCGGCGCTGTAGAGTCAGAGGTCACTTCTCATTGGACCGTTTCCAGTCACGTGCCTCCTCAGTCCAATCCATGGCCAGGAGGGTGGAGTGGGATGATTGGACCGTTTCCAGTCACGTGCCCCCTCAGTCCAATCCGTGGCCAGGAGGATGGAGCGGGCTGATTGGACGGAAGCGAGTCACGTGGGGATGGAGAGTGGGGTAAAGGTGGTTCCCCAAGGAAAGGTGGAAACTGCGGATGAAAACAACAGATTGCTCCACACCTCCCCATAGCAAGAAGAGGCTGAAAAATGTCGCCCCCATAAAGTGGCCCTGAACCCCCTCCTGCCCCCAGGTGGGGAGTCCTGCCCACGTCAGTAACCTGCCTCCAGGAAGGGCCTGTCCCTCCTGAGTGGTGCAGGCCCCAGGTGCCTTGCAGAGTGGCTGGGCCGCGGTAGAAGCTCAGCACGGGCCCAGTGAGGGTGCAAGGGCGGGAGCGAGCGAGTGGGCGGGCGCCCAAGGCCGTGATCTTCTCCCCAAGGCCTGTGGTGGTAGGGGGCGAGGGGTGCGGCCTTCAGGCTGCATTGCCCAGGCTCCCTACCCTGTGCCAGCGTGGCCCGTGGGAGGCCCTGCAGGAGATCTGCAGGCCGGTGGCACAAACAGCCTGGAATTCTCAGCTTTTCCTCTCTACCCTCCTGGCCCTTCTACTCTGTGGGCCTTTCCCCGCCTTGCTTCAGTTCCTGCTCTGACTGTGGCCCTAGCCCTGGTCATCCCTGCTCCTTCTGCCCATCCAGAGGAGCTACAGTTGTAGCTTTTTACTGTAAGTGACCTCGCCATTCTTTCTTGGCTCCTGATTCTTTCTTTCTTTTCCCCCCCATGCCTCCTATAACCAGTTTCCAGCCTTCACTTTCATGTGTTTGGAATACTTTGAATGGTGTCTGCTTTCCCCGTTGGTGTCTGACATATGCTAGCCTGTTAGAGAGAAAGAGAGGGAGAAGGAGAGGGAGAGGGAGGGGAAGGGAGAACCTCAGACCATTCGCTACCAGCTGGCTCTGCACAATTGTCTGAGCCACAGAGGGACTTTGGTTTACCCTTCCAGGAATGTTTTCAGCAGTTGCTTAGAGAGAAGTTACTTTTTTTCCTGAAGGCTTTGTATTTACTAAAATGCTCCATTCATCGAACACCCTGCTGCTTGTCAGCCTGGTACCCGCAGCCCAGAGAAGCACTTGCTTGTCTATGGGGAACAAAAGATGTTGGTTCTAACAATACCCAGAGGAAAGTGATGCTGTGTGTGTGTGTGTGTGTGTGTATGTGCGTGTGCGCCTGCGCTTGTGAACGCGTGTAACTACTCTTTTATGTCAAAGATTTGGCTTCTCAGAAGAAAGGGAGGCTTCTGTAACTTTGGGTTCTGAGATGCCGTGAGGCCCCTGGAATTACTTTTGCCTCCAGCAAGGGCAGTACCCAGTGAGGAAAGATCCCCGCAGCGTGCTACCAGCTCTGCTTCCAATATACACAGGAGAGCCAAGACATGGGGTGGAGTTACATGGGTTCAAATCTCAGCTCTGCCTCATACTCACTGTGCAAGCTTGGACTTGTGCCATGCTTCCACATGGGTGTTGTGCAGAGGGCCCCACCGCACACCTCATTTTCTCAGGTCTCTGTTTATGAACTACAGAAGCACCCATTCCACAGGGCAAGCTCATGTGTGCAGTGTGCTTATAACTGCCTTGCACACAGTAAGTGCTCACTTAGCGGTGGTGTTGGCTATGTAATTCCCGCTGACCTCCTATCTTAGGTTAGCTCCCATAAGCTTCTCTGCCATGCTTAGAAAGGATTTCCTAGGAGGGGAGGTGGGGAATAGGATAGAGAGGGAAGGAAGAGGCCACACTGGGAGTGTGGTCCCTGGCGAGTCCTGCAGGGGGCGCTTTGGAGACCACCACCACACTTTGTTATGTATGCTCATGAGGGAGGGTGGATGGTTATGTCAGCTTGTGAATGTACTGCACACAACAGAATTACCTGCCTTATCCGGTGACTGTGATGCCATGTGAATTATATCTCAGTTGAACAAAACAGAAATAAAAATATCTGAATCCCTGCTTCACAAGCAACCATCTTTCCCCAGGATTATGGCGGTAGTCTCCTGGCTGGTTTTCCCATCTCTCCCCTTGCTCCCTGTCGGAGGAGTCAGTGTGCACGAGTGTGCTGTGTCATTCCTGTTCTTTAAACTCTTGCATGGCTCCCATCTCTCGACAAGGTCCTCACCAAGCTTGGTCCTACCCAGCTTGGCCTGTCTAGCTCCTGGCTTCCTTTCTCACCTTCATCTCCTGATTTTTCTGGTACTCTCTGCTCAAGCTACATTAGTCTCTCTCAAATGTATGCCCATTGTATTTCTACCTCAGGACCTTTGCGCTTGCTGTTCCTTTGTCCCTTAGAGAGCTGCAGCTGGCTTTGCTCTGGCACCCTTCTGGTACTTGCTCAGCTATTATTGCTTTCTTGGAGATTCCTTCTCTGACCACTCACTGCATTTAAAATAGAAACCTTCTTTCCTGCCCTCCCTCCCTGCCCAGTCATTTTTAGTAATCCGCCTTTGTGTTATCAGCTCCAGGCTGGCATCAGCTGTGTGGGAGAAGGGTGGTTCCGGGTCTCATCCCAGTAGCTGCCACAGTTGATTTGACTGAGTAAATAAATGCTAGCTCTTATGATAACTTACAAGAAACTTTCTAAGACTTTCAATCTTATTATTTTCTTCTCATGGGTACTTCTTGCAGCAAAAAAAAAAACATATTTTTTAACCTGACACTTTGAGATTCTTTCTTCCTTCCAGCTCATCCCCATAGGACGCTGGTTTTAGAGACAAACATCATCCTTGTAGCATAATTAGGGACTTGTTCCAGAAAATTCTTTTCATCTCACTTTGAAGTGAACCCTCCTTTTTTTTTTTTTTTTTTAAGACACCAGAACCCCTACTGGATTCTTCATAGTAATAAAATTAGTTTGCCAAAGCTGATGCAAAAGCTAATTTGTGTGTTGCTGTCAGTTGGATGGCTTTGAAATTAATTGTCTTTGCTAACCTTGTTGAGATCTAACCACATTACGTTTAGTTTGCAAAACCATTATCTCCCCCGCTGCTGTTGGGGGACGTGAAGACTGCTGCTGGCTTCAAAATTAAGGTGGGGAATAAAGGAGTAGCGGAAAGCGATTTGGGGGTTGACGAACCATGTATATAGAATTTTTTTGTAAATGTGTATCTCCTACAAACAACCTTTAGTCAGGCTATTCTTTCTGAATTTTTTGGAGAGAGATTTATTTATTTATCTTTATTACTATTTTTAAAAAATTGGTCATGGGGCTTGAACTCAGGGCCTGGGACTTGTCCCTGAGCTCTTCAGGTCAAGACTAGCACTCTACCACTTTGAACCACACCCCTACTTCCAGTTTTCTGGTGGTTAATTGGAGATAACAATCTCATGAACTTTCCTGCCAGGCTGGCTTTGAACTGCAATCCTCAGATCTCAGCCTCCAGAGTAGCTAGGATGACAGGTGTGAACCATTGGCACCTGGGCTGGGGAGAGATTTATTATGAAATAGTTGTTTGTTTGGTTTTTTGTTTTTTGCCAGTCCTGGGGCTTGAACTCAGGGCCTTGGCACTGTCCCTGAGCTTCTTTTTGCTCAAGGCTAGCACTTGAGCCACAGTGCCACTTCCTTCTTTTTCTGTGTATGTGGTACTGAGGAATTGAACCCAAGACTTCATGCATGCTAGGCAAGCACTCTACCACTAAGCCACCTTCCCAGTCCCTGGAATGGTTTTGAATTGTATGTGATGCAGGAATATATTTTGAACATCCCCATCATCCCTCCATGACTCTCACATAGCCTACTGGACCTTACATGTTTCTGTTTGAACTCAGGGTCATGCACTTGCTAGGTAGGCTCTCTTCCACTTGAGCCACACCCAAAGCTCTTTCCATTTTCCTTATTTTTCCATTCACATGGGCATACTTTTGTTCTCTCCTAGGCTGGAAAGAGTTGAGAGATTGGAAGGCCATCTCAACAGCACTTGGAAGGCAGAGATGGGCTCTGGAAAAATTGAACTGTCAAGGCAAGACCGAGGTCTGAGTTTCTATCTGAAGTGTGGGCCACTTGCACCCAACATTTAAGACCTTGGAGATAAGATGGAAGTCTGTGTTAAGGTTGGAGTGTTTATTGCTTCCCTTGGCTTCCTAAGGGTCACTTAACACTTGCATGCAAACTATATGTCTCATGTGGATGGTTGTCACTTCATAGATAGATTGATATCCCAATCTCTCTGCACATACCTGTAGTTATCTCCCCTGTACTGAACTAAGTAAAAAAGCTTGTAATGGGGTGTTGGGGCTCAGAAGCTGGTGAACGCTGGACCCCCGGTGCCTCCTTTCCTACCCTTTTTCTCCTTTCTCAGTTCTTCGGCCTGAACTCCCGTTGTTGTCCCTTTGCAGGTTGCCATCCTAGAACACCTCTGGTGTTTATCCGAGAGACAGTAGGGATGGAGTGGTTTTGGACATTGTTCTCTGGGACATTGTTTTTAACTGAATAGAAAAAGAAGGAAAATGTCGGGATTCTGGGTTTTGTTTGGTGGCACAAACAAAAGCCCATCTCATCTTCTTCCTTCCCACAGGAGGCCTGACCCCGGCTTTGAGTCTGTGATTGCTTAGTCCAAAGCTGTTTTGTTTTTTTTCCTCACTTTCCAGCTCTGTCATCTTTTTTCTTCTTCTTCTTTTAAACAACAACAACAACACATCATTTCCAGCCTGACAGAACCTATTTGAATGGAGAGATTAAATGACTTTTCCTACTTTTCAATGTCTTAATCCCCTGGAGAGAAACATGAAAGCTCTTTACAGAGCGTAGGGGGTGGTGTGTTTTTTTTTGTTAAATTGATGTTTATATTTAGCATTCCACCACTCTCCCTGCCTTTCCTGGGGGCAGTGGCCTGGTGCTGTGGCATGGTGCCGGCCTCACTACAGTGTCTCACCAGGCCATGGTGGAAGAAGGGAGAGGATGGGTTAGGGCTGAGGAAAACCAGTAACACAAAAGTCAGTCATGTAACCCAAGGCCCTGAGGGTGTGGAAGGTACCAGAAGGTGGGCAGGGTATGTCTGACAGAGCAACAGCCAGTTTATAAAAAATGCAGATAGACAGATCAGTAGTTCAGTAGATTGATACATTGAATTCATTTTTTAGGGGGTCAGTACTGAGATTTGAATTCAGGGGTTCATACTTTTTAGGCAGGCACTCTACCACTTGGACCATGCCCCCCAGTCCTTGCGACTTTTGTTTTGCTAGTCTTGGGGCTTGAAATCAGGGCCTCTGCACTGTCCAGCTTCTCTTTTTGCTTGAGGCTAGCACTCTACCACTTGAGCCACAGCGCCACGTCCAGCTTTTTCTGTTTATGTGGTACTGAGGAATTGAATCCAGGGCTTCATGCATGCTAGGCAAGCACTCTACCACTAAGCCATAGATCAAGTCTCCCATTTATACCCAGGCAGTCTGGACTTTGACCCTCCCATCTACACTTCTTCCTGTAGTAGAAGCTAGCAGCAATGGTAGGCACACACCACCACACCCAACTTCTTTATTGCTTGAGATGGATTCTCACCAAGTTTTTGCCCCAGCTGGCCTCAAATCATGATCCTGGCAATCTCTGCTCCTTAGTAGCTAGGATTATAGGTGTGAGTCACCACACCTGGCCCCGGGGAGAGAGGTTGGAATATAGGTGGCACTCTTTGGGGCATCAGGAACATGTTCCCAGATTGTCACCAAGAACTTGTGAGGATCATGACTGAGTATGATCAATTCTTATAGTATGTGATTTGTGAGAGGAGAACATTGCATCTAGCCACCAAATTCCTGGTTATGGCTGAGAGGGAGGAAAGGAGGAGGGGGAGGGGGGGCAATGATGCAAGGTTCTTCAAGTTCAGCCTCACAGCAAAGGCCACACCTGGTTTGAGGAGTGGGGAGACTGCCTATCCCTTGATGGGCAGGGCTGCCAAACCGTGTGGCCATGCCAACCACATTGCCAGGGCCATGGCAGTGGCCATGAAGTTTGTGTTATTCTGAGTGACCCAAGCCAGCCACATGTTTGGACATCTGCTCAGGGGGTCTGTGGAGGGGCGGTCAGATCCCTGGTCTGTTGCTGCTGTTTCCTAACTGCCCACCTTCTGCAGAGAGCAGCAGGTCAGTTGAGGAAAAACTTCCTTGATTTTTCAAACTCAGATGCCACTGTGTGTTAGCATTGTGAGCCGTTAGCTGTCAGGGCGGCCAGGGCAGAGATCTATTTAAAGACTACGAAGGTGCCCTTTGCCTTTGCCATCAAAGCTCGGAGCGGGATGGAGGTCCATCTGAAATAGAGGCCAAAGGGTCCAGCCACTCAACCCAGCCTTTACTCAGCCACCTGACCTGAGGGAGGGGGGTGATCGCCCAGGAAAGCCTGATTTCCCCTGTTACCAGAAGATACAGGCAGCTGAATGTGAGTGATTCGTTTCTTTTTATTTCCAGAAAAGAGATATTGGGCCTGGAATGAGAATGCAGCCATGCTGCTGGTTTTCTGCCCACCCTGCCCCATCAGGACGAATTCTCTTTAGGTTGAGCTGGGGGAAAGGCCTGGGTTGGCCCATATGGGGCTTTTGTTTATTCACCAGCAAAGAATCACCAGGTCACCATGCTCCTTTTCTTTTTTGGTTTGTTAAGGGGCTTGAACTCGACACCTGGGTTCTGTCCCTGAGCCTCTGTATGCTCAAGGCTCTACATCTTGAGTCACAGCCCCCCTTCTGGCTTTTTTTTTTTTGGTGGTTCACTGGAGGTACGAGTCTCACAGACTTTCCTGCCTGGACTGGCTTTGAATTGCAATCCTCAGATCTCAGTCTCCTGAGTAGCTAGGATGACAGACGTGAGCCACGAGCCCTGGCTCCACGCTCCTCTTTTCCACGCAAGAGAACCCCCTCGAGTGGAGTTGTCCTTACAGGTCTGACGTCAGCTCCCCTTCTGTAGGGAAGACACCATCATTTACACAAAGAATCCATGTTTCAGGGGAAGAGTGAACAAATGGATTGACCGAAATCCCCAAGAAGCTTTTTCTTTCTTTCTTTTTTTTTTTTTGAAGAAGGGGAAACACCTTCCTCTGAGCTCCGCCCCCCCGCCCCCCAAAATGAGAAGAGCAGAAGCGTCTTAGTGATTCATCAGAAAACAGACAGATTTTTCACTCCTCCTATTTTTAGAAGAAGCTGTCTAGGTACCAGGCGCTATCGAATGAGAGGAAATTATATTTGGAAATTCTAATTGCAGAGAGTCCTACTTTAAACAGCAGACGGGAGCCAGAGCGGCTGCCACGGGTGCCGCTTCGCTTGTGGCTTCTTTCCTCTCTGCTCCTGTGACAACCCGAAAGCAGATCACTGAGAGCAGAACAAGAAGAACACGTTGTGCCCCTCCCTGACGTGGATTTAACTGCGTGCTTTCTCTCCCAGGAGCCAGAGCTCGTGCTCTGACTATCACTTCACATGGCTTCAAATACATGGCTTCAAAAATGTTGCAATACCCAACTCAAAACAGGCCAAAGAGGAGAGGGGGCGAACAAGAAATGTCTTAGGTGACGGAAGAATACAGGGGATTCTGGTATGGCTGGGTTCAGGTGCTTAAATAATGACCCATGGAGTCAGCTTCTTGCATCTCCCTCCCTCTGGCACGGACTTCAGTGCTGGGCTATTTCACAGGGTCTTGCTCTGTAGCCCAGGCTACTCTCAAGCTCTTGGTCCCCTCCCCAGACTACTAGTGCTGGGATTACAGGTAACTGCCACCACACCTGGATGTATTTTGTAATTTTCTTTGTAATACAAAGAGTATACCCTGGGAGTTGTTTCGAGTCCTCTGGCATGACGTGAGCCACAAATGCCACAATTTCAAATCATCTGCTCTTGGACCCCTAGATGGCTTTCAGCCTTTCGTGGTTGGAAGTGGTGCTGGCGATCACCGTTGTGTATACGTTCACCCACATGTGAGTGTGTGTTTGTCATGTTAGGACTGCCGAGCTAGCTACCTGGAAGATGGCCCCTGCGTGGCCAGGTGGGATGTGGTGAGCACCACCTCTCCTCTCCCTGGCGGAGTGTCTGTCACGTCAGGTTAGGGTTACGTAAGCGATGTGGAGCAACTTCCCTGGAGGGAGATGTTCCCAGATGTTGGAGCCAGTGCTGGGGGGAGGGGGTCACGTGACTCAGCCCAATCCTGCCCGTGTCCTGTCTCTGTGGAGGTAACCTCATTCGGGTCTCTTCCTCATTCCTAGTTCTTGCCACTCTGGTTTTGATCTCTCCAGCCCTGGTGGGTCTGGGGTCCCACTGTCCTAAGCAGTTTGGGCTCCTGACAGCGTGGCAGTAAGACTGTAACAATAATACAGGTTGTTCAAGTGCTGAACCAAACTCTGACACAAATCTTGACCTCTCTGGCGGATATCCCCGTAACCAGTCCTGCAGGTGTGTTACTGCCCCCACCCCCATCTTGCAGATGATCTTAGTAAGGAACGCCCGGGGAAGGGAAGCAACTTGTCCAACCCAACCTCACACAGCCAGTGAGGATAAAAGCAGGGCTTGAAGATGGCTCCCACTCATTTATTCTGGTACTTGAGTGGCAAGAGTCTCAGACACTCAATGGGGACCCAGCCTCCATCTGCTTCCTCCTGATCCTGGCTGATTTGGGGGAAACTTGCACAGATCTGTGTCTGAGTCTAGATGAAGAGTCTATTTATTTATTTACCTACAGAAGAAAAAGAAAAACAACCAGGCTGGTCAGGAGGATGCCTGAGCTGTTTCTCAAGCTGCTCCCCATCCTATTCTTCTTTCCCTTGTCCAGATCCCCAGCCCAGCCCCAGCCTCCCCTCCCAGGCAGGTCCTGGCCTCTCCCTACCACAGCTACGCTAAGGCTGTTCCTTCAGGCTCCTCTACAGCTCATCTACATGAACTGCTGATGTAACCCTTCATGTATGACTGGAACCCAGGTTAGGTCTGTCCCAGGCCCTGGGGATGCAGAGCTGCAGGAGTTGAGGCTGAGCTGGTGGAAGTCCCGCCTGCTAGGGAGCCTGGTGGAGCCCGGAGCAGCCTAGGCTGTGTGCAAGAGCCCCGAGGCTGATGGCCTTCTGTCAGCATCAGTCATTGATGAGTTTTCTGATAACAGAGATGGGCCCCTGAGAGGCCCTGGAGGGAAGGGCTTGCCATGTCCTGGACATGTCCTCTCTTCCCTGGGTGGCACCTCTAGAGATGGATGAAGTTAGGCAAACCCTGGAGGACTAGTTTTGGAGCAGGTAATTGTACTGAAATCAGAGGGAAAAGTAAAATTATTTTTGGCCTACATTGTTTTGAGTTACATTGTATGGAATGATAATCACAGGAGGAAATGCCGATACTCTTTAAACAAGGATGTGACAAGGCTTTCTCAAGACCAGTCAGGTTTGAACTGGGAAAGCCTTGCTTTAAAACGTGGCCCTTTGATCCTCCTGTCTGCCCTGGCTGCCCCAGCGCTTTACTGTCTTCTTTGTGGAGCACTCAGCACACAGCAGACACCTAATAAATAGCAGCTGTCGTTTGCCGTTCAGAGCATGTGGCGCTCTGCTGATTTTCTCAGGGAAAGATCTGGGGTGCGTTGGAGGTGCTGTGGTCCCATGGCATTGTAGGGGGCCAAGAATCAGCTCAGAGCACCAGGAGGCAGAAGCCGGAGAGTGAGGCCAGGCCTATAAAGCATATAGACTGATGGTCCCAAGGCCCATCCTGCCACCCTGACTATCACTTCCCATTCCCCCATGGGAGCTTCCCCCCTCCCCCAGACTTTGGTGACAGCAGCTCCCTGGAGGCTGGCAGGGAGGGGGAAGGAAGGGGAGGGAGGGAGAGGGGCCCAGTAGCCCAGCATGCCTGCCAACAGTGTAGTCCAGGAGTGGCACTAGAGCTCCAGGCCGTAGGTCCTTTCTCCGGCTGGCCTCCCCTGGCCATCCCGGGTCCCCGTGGATGCTGTAACAAACAACCCCACACTTGGTGTCTTCCTGTGTCCCAGCTTATCATCTCACAGCTCTGCGTGAATCTGCACAGAAGAAGGAAGGAAGGTGTCGCAGTGCTGAAGAGGGTAGCCTGCCCCAGGCCTGACCCCAAGGCTGCTCAGTCCCTTCAAGACAGCACCATCCCCTCTCCTCCCTCCCCTCCTTCCCCTCCCTCCCCTTCCCCTCCCTTCCTTCCCCAACACTTCATCACCCCTCCCTCCTATACCCGCTTCTAAGAACCCACCCAGGTAAACTTGCTCCACTTTCCTTCCCAGGGCCCCTCCATTGGTCTGCCCACACTAAGGTGACACTTCAGCCACACTGTGGTACCAGGGTGTGGAGCCATTATTCAGCCCCACGTGCTTGCCCATTGCAACAGGGGCATTCTTGTTTCCAGGCCCCCCTCAGAACCCCCCATCATGGAAGACAGAAGAGCAACAGGCTCTGAGACAAACTTCAGATTTATACCTACCCCCCCCCCCCCCAACTTCTTGTGCTACCTTGGGCAAGTCACTGGACCCCTCTGGTCTAATTAGCCTCACCTCTAAGATGGCTAAACCATGAGCTGTTCCAAGCTCCAAGTCACGGGGAGAATCCTAACTGGGGAATCACAAGGGATAGAGGGAGGGCTTGCATAATTGGGCCTCCAGGAAGACCTCAGAGGGTCTCCGCTTGCTCCCATCTGTCTCCCCCACAAGAGGCACAGGCCCTCAGGCTGGTCATCCAACGCACTTTGTAAGATGGAACTAAAGCTCTGGGCACCCTCTCCCTCATGCTGTGGTGAGGAGGTTCAGCCCTTGGTGTGGTGGGCAGGGGTTCTTTTACCCATCCCGGTGCCATCATGAAAAAGTGAGGGTGGGGGAGGGGTGGAGTACAGGCCTGGAGGACTCTCCTGGCAGTGCTCCAGTGGTGCTGGAAGCCTCAGGGTGCCTGGCAGAGCTGGCCGCTGGGCCCAGGGAGTCTGGTTCCAGGTATCTCCTGCGTTGGTGCCTCCACGGCCTGCAGTGGCTGCCTGCAGGGCTGAGGAGGGGCAGGCAGTGTGTCCCTGTGCCTGGGGCCCACCGGTGCCCTGAGAAAGCAGAATTTGTTCCTAGATGGCAGTCACCTGGGAGTGGGTACAAACTCTGGTGTAAGCATGCTGTCTCTTATTTTTAAAATTCTGCGACATTGCCCTTAGTTTTGATAAAGGCTTGGACAGATGCCTAGTATGGAAAACGGGCAGAAAGCTCAACAATTCTAGTGGAATCCAGGCTGGGGTTGGGGGAAGGAGTCAGTTCAGGCCCCCCCCCCATCCCCCAGTCCCCACTTGCTCAGAGGCCTCTCAGAGGCCTGGTTTGAGAACGGGGAGTAAAACACATAGGCTTTGGTGCAGGAGGCAAGACGAGATTTCATTGCTGCCTCTGCTCCTGGGCTGTGAGATCTTCAGAGCATCATCTCTGCTTCGGGTAGTTGTGAAGTCTGGAAACAGCTGGCCCAGCACAAACTGAGTGTTGAGGCCTTGGGGGTGTTGGTCATTTGGGGTTCTTTCTGGTGAGGTTGACTGTTCTGTGAGGGCTCTGTTTATGCCCCGACACGTCTAGGTAGAGAGGCTGGCTGGTGTCTGGAAGCCATCTTCTGTACCCAGAGATCAGACTTTCCAGCTCTGGGCCCTCCAGGGCCTCTGTGTCCACATCTGTGAAGACTGGGGGGGGGGGGGGGCTGAGTGCACATCATGAAGTCTCACCAGAAAACAGTCCCTGAGCTCTTGTCAAAACAGTAGCAACAACAAAGACTCAAAGACTCAAAGCTGAAGGCTGCACTTGAGCATGCCTCGGGGACAGATGTACTGGTGGATGGGAAACCACACCTGTGACTGTGGCCTGGGAGGTTCCTAAAAGAATGTCTGGCACAGAGTAGATCCTCGGCATCTACCAGTATCATCATCATCTCCACCACCATCATCTCCACCACCACCCTCCACCATCATCCAGCTCAAATGGTCTCCAGGATCCTGGATTGTGACCTTTCAAGTCCTAATTCTTTTTTTTTTTTGGTCACTAAAAAAAGTTTTTTTTAAAAATTATTATTATAAAGGTGATATGCAGAGGGGTTACAGTTAGGTAAGTCAGGTGGAGAGTACATTTTTTTGGACAATGTCACCCCTCCCCTTGCTCTCTCCCAGTCCCTCCCTCCTGTCCTCACCCACAAGTGAGTCCTGATTCTTAAGGAGAGAAGTAAACATAGTGGCTCAAGCTGGGCCAGCTGGGTGGGAGAGTTCCCTGCAGAGAATCTGCGTCTTTTTGTAGAAAAGTTCCCAGCAGACAAGCAGAAGTGATTTCTTCCAGCCCCAGGGCTCGCCCCCCACCCCCACCGCCAGCCGGAACAGGGCCCTGGAGATCTGGAATGCTTGGTACCGAGAGAGCCCATGGGGTCGCACTCCTCTGCGTGTCCCCGAGTTTATTCCGTGACTAATAGAGACAAGGCCTGGGAATGGCCAAGGCTCCAACGCCTAATTTAGAACTCCCCCAATTTCCCAGCTTTCTCCCACTCAGAGCACATGTTCAGGGCCGCACTTGCCATCCTGGCTGGCTGTCAGTCAGTTTCTTTACCTCTCTATCAAGATGGGCGCCTTGTAGGCCAGGTGATGGAGTGTGAGTCGCAGTAGCCACACACGCTTCTTAGCCCTCTTTCTCCCAGGCATGGGGAAGCGAGGCAGGCAGATCCCAGTTTGTTTGGGGTCTGAACCTGCCACCCAAGAACCTGTCAACCTATCCTCCACCCCACCCCACTGCTGCTCCCCGAGTTCCAAGGAGCCTGAGCTTACCCATCTGAAGCTGGGCAAGCCGGGCTAAACTCAGAAAGTGGAGAGAAGTGGGGGTGGGGGAGGGGCTCCCACACTCAGACTAAACTTTCCGGAGCCAAGGGGCGCGGGCACTGCAAAGCCATGGCTCCCTGGTCCGGGTGGGGACAGACATGGTTGGAGCAGGTGTGTGGCTTGGCTGTGTGAGGCTGAGCAGACCCGATCCCCATCCTCTGGCCTCTCCATCTCTGCCCCAACCATCCAATAACTTAACTTCTCTGCCTCTCAGGTTCGCCTCCCGCCCAGCCCCTCCTCCTGAGCCGTGGCGCTGTCCGCGGTGCTGACCGCCAATCACCATCGCCATTTGGCTCTCTGGGGCGCCCAGCCTCTCCCGTCCCGGCCTCCCACCTCTCTTCCTCCAGGCACTGCAAATATAAATCACGGGTGGGAGGCGGGCTCCACTCCCTGCGCCGGGAGCCTCAGCCCTCCCTGGATCGCACAGCGCTTTGCAGTAGTGGCGACAGCCCAATCGCACGCCAGGGAAGAGATTGATTCGTCTACTGCCTGGAGTTGCCTACGCTGACGGAGAGAGCAGAGAGGGGCAGAGAGGCACGAGAGCGAGAGAGAGCGAGAGAGTCAAAGAGCGAAAGCCTTCATGTGGAAGACAGACTGGGAGAGCTACTGTCCGCCTGTCTACTGAGCTGAGCTGACGGTACTGCGTGCGTTAGGGGTAGTGTTACTCCTCTGTGTGTGTGTGTGTGTGTGTGTGTGTGTGTGTGCACACACTGATGCCTTGATTTTATTTTGGGATGAGTAGGAGAGTCAAATGAACAATTTTCTTTCAGGCACCTCCGCCAAGCTTTCCAACCAAGTCACCGGAACTTCGCATCTCCCCACCCAGCAGCAGGGAAGGGAGGAGTTGGCGAGCATTTGGCTCCCCGAGTCTCCCGCAATCCTCCAGCGCTGCGGTAAGTACTGTCTCCCGGGTCCTGCAAATGGACCGGGGTACCTGGAAGCCTGGTGGCTTCAATGTGGACATGAGCTGGTGGGGTAAGGGGTCTCAAGAGGAGGGAGCTCTGTTGCAGAAGGACCCCGTTATTTTCTCACCTTCTGCAGCATGTTGTCGCCAAAGCAGCACTCAGAAGCTAAATGAGATTCCTCCGGCTCGGTGCCCGGGGAGGGTGGGGGGAGAAAATGTGCTCAGGTTTTCGGGGTGATGTGATCAAAACAGTGACTTCTGCCGAATGTGTGCCTCTTCCTGCAGCAGAGTTGCTGAGGGTTAACTGGCAATCTGGAGTGAGTTAACCCCTTGTGGGACTGTCAGCCTGGCTGGTGGGGCTCTGGGTAAGCACCTGAGATGGGGCATCACCTGAGAGATGGGGGATATTAACCCACACACTGGTGGGGGGGGGGCTTGTTGGGACCTGCCTGAGTTTCTATCTCCCTCCCCATTCCAGGGGCAGCTCAATGGTTTGACTGTGGTGGGAATTACAAGCTCGGTGGCTGTAGCTCTTCTGAGATGAGGGGTTCAGGAGCCACACAGGGGGGCTGCATTTTGCGTAGACTGAGGGGTCAGGCAGGCCCAGAGGGGGCAGCAGCTGCCTGCCAGGCCCACTCTGTGAGATTGGCACAGGTGGAATCACCTGTAATGATGAACAGGACGCAGGATGCTCGGTGCTCCAGCCCCGGGGGCTCCATCCTGGTGCCCGCTTCATGGGGACCAGCTGAGGGGGCCGTGGTGTGTTCAGATTTAGAAGAAGCATTTTAGCCCACAGCTCTGGCTCTGTGTCCGGCCTGACCGTGTCCTGCATAGTTCTTTCCCCCAGTTCTGCATGGGATAAGCAGGCTCCAACCTGTTAATGAGCAGAAAACAGTGGTTCCTCATAACAGCCTGCAAGCTCCCTCTTAATTTGGAAATGCCTTCACTGTGGACCTGTGACCTCTTAGAAGAGGGGTTCTCCTTTCTCTCTGCTTTAATTACAGCTGCCTCTCTGGGTAGAAACGCCTTTATTATTGTTTTCTTTTTAGCATTATTGCTATTATCACAGGGGGTATTGAGCCATTTGCACCCCAGTCATTTCTTCTACTGGGGACCTGTACTGAGAGGTGGAAGGCTGGAATGCAGGTGCGGTCCACTCAGCCACCTGCCCCAACCCCACACCCAGAGATGTGTGACCCCCCCCCAGGGCTCAGCCTCCCAGACAGGATGCGGGTGTCCGCAGTGAGCCCTGCCTGGTGCTTGGTGCCAAAGTCTTGCTCTCCCAGATCCCTGGGGTCTTATCCTGGCTCCTTTTGCTACATGACCTTGACGATGAAGCTGCCTCAGTTTCCTCCCATGGGCCTGGGCTGTAAAAGGTGTGGTAAAAGAAATTGGGTTGAAATAATGAGCCACAGATCTGAACAGAGTGAAACTTAAAGTGTTAGACTTTGACCCCAGCTCTTTAGGATACTGAGCTCTGCAGCTGGGGTGGAAGTGGCGGGGGGGAACCCTCGGAGCTCCCAACTGAATGTGATTCCCCCCTAACTTGTGGAGTGTGGGGTGTTTGATACCCTTGGGCACTGTGAAGGGTGCCACAGGGGCCTCTGGGTAGCATTGGGGGGACTGCATGCCAGCCCAGCTGGGCTGTCCAGATGTGAGGGCACAGGGGCAGTTCTGTGCTGCCCTCCCTTCCTTGGGGAGGCTGGGATCGGGGCAGCTGACCTCCCTCCTCCCTCCCTCCTCCTCCTCCTCCTCCTCCTCCTCCTCCTCCTCCTCCTCCTCCTCCTCCTCCTCCTCCTCCCCTCCTCCTCCTCCTTCTCCTCCCCCTCCTCCTCCTGCCTGCCTCCTCTCCAGCCCAAGTGCTGCATTGTGGTGCAGGGAGGGGGGAGACTGAGCTTTCTGGAAAGAGCCCTACCTGGATGTGGACCAGAAGATTGGAGTTCCAGCTTTGTCTTATCATTCTGGGCCTCAATTTTCCCATCAGTGCAATGAGGTAATCGGTCTAGGAGACCCTTCCAGAGATCTCTGATGTGTGTTTGTGTGTGCACGCACGTGTGTGTATGTGTGTGTGTTCATATCCATACTTCTAAGAAGGGTCGGCACCATGTTGCTCTAACTTGTGTCAGAGAGGGAAAGCAACTTTTCCCATAGTAGTGAGTGATGGCACAGCAAGGCATGCACACACTAGTGTGAAGACATGCGTCCTCCCCTCACTTCTGTCCCCTGCAGCCCCCACTTGTGCTGCCCCGGCCTGGGGTACAGGGGGGACCCTTAGTGTCACCCTCACATCCCAGAACAGGGGGCTGGAACTGAGAGTCCTCGTCTGCTGGCCGGGAGGGTCCTGGAGGACACCCCTTCTGCTTGGTTGGGGTGGCCACCCTGGTTGGGGGGGGGGCTCTTTATATCATGAGACATTCCTCGTTACTTAATTAACCCTTTCCTCTCTGTGCTGCTCAGACAGAGTTTGCACTTTCTATTAAAAATCCCCAGGGCACAGGGGACTTGTCTTCCACTCTGTGTCCCCAGGGAGGGGGGAGCCGGCCATAAATGCAGACATGTTGGTAGCTGACGAGAAGGCTGCATGGTTTATTTCTGTGAAGAGCTGTGGCTGAACCTGAGATAAAAATAAACACGGGACCCAGTAGTGGTGGGCTGGAGCCGACGAATCTAAATTATTCAGCCTCCACCCAGGATAGAGAGCTGCCTGGGTGTGCTGGGAGGAGGGGGGGGAGCAGGCGCTACAGAAAGGGCCACTGCCATCCCTTTCCCCCCTCCCCCTTCCCCTCCCCCTCCCCCTCCCCTCCCCCTTCCCGTGTACCTCCAGGGGCTGCTTAGTAGGACCCTGGGAGTTCCAGTTCTGACTTCAGTGCTTCCTTGCTGCGTGACTTCAGGCAGAGCCCTTGACATCTCTGGGCCTCAGCTTCTTGCATTATGTGTGTTCAGGTGGCATGGAGTAATGGCTAAGAGCAGCCTGTGGAAACATCTTGTGAGCTTACATCCTACATTTAGCACTTTCTAGTTGTTCCACGTCGCATTTCCGGGCCTCGGGCTCCTCATCTGCAGAATGGGAGCTGTAATAGCTTTGTCGACAGAGCAGGGTTAATGCAGGCAAATCTCTGGGCACTGAGGCTGGCAAGGAACAAGCAACCCACAAATCTCCCTGATTGGAGCAGGTGGACACTGGCTGGACCCCTGGGCTGGCTGTGCAGCTCCGGGGCCGCTGAAGGAGAGGATGGACTTGGGGCCAGAGACTTCCTGTCCCACTTTGGTCCAGCCGTGTCCCTTGAGCAGTGGCTGGGGATCGTTGGCCCTCAGTTTCCCCATCTGTGCAACGGGTATGACAGCCCCACCCCCTCGGGTGTGTGAGGCCTCAAGAGGGCAGCAGGGCAGCCCCAGGAGTGGTGGGCAGACCCTGGAGAGGGTCCTCTAGGAGAAGAGCCATCTACTGGGCTTCCTCCAAGTCCCGGAGCCACTGCTGACTCATCCCAACCCACTGGCTCTGCTTTCAGAGTGGGGAGTTCCCTGACCCCCCCCCCCGGAGGCCCAGAAGGGCTTTCCTGCGGAAGCCATGCCTTCCGGGGTCCCAGGTGCCACCACACAGTACCTAAGGCCACACCTGTGCCCCTTCATCTGGAGGGCAGGGCTGGCCCATAGCGGGTGTTCAGCACTGACTTGTTAAATGAATACACGAGTGGCAAAGCATTAATTGATTGGCTAATGGACAGGTCCATCTGGGGAAAGGCTTTTGGCCCCTGAACCAGCCAGGGGCCTGCAGGAGGTGCTCACTTAGTGCTTGTTGGTTATGATGAGTCATTGGAATGGGGTTTGGCTCGCTGCTATGGGGCTTGTGTCACACATTTACTGACTACCTGCAGTATGCCTGGCGCCGTGCTGGGCATGAGAAATCAGCACCACAGGGCAGGGCTCCTTCAAGGTTCGGGATAAAGCAGGTAGCTACAGATACAACATGATTGGCGGCGGGGGAGGGTGGCTCAGAAAGCTTCCTGGTCTGTCTCAGACACACCGTTCATGAGAACATGTACTCTGACACTGAGTTGTCATCCTTGGTCTAGGCTTCCCTCTGGGCTGAATGCTGAAGCTTTGGGGTGACTTGGCATAGCCAGCCTTAGTCATTCACAGTCTAGTGAGAAGGCACAGAGCCGGCAGGATTGGATCAAGGGTGGAGCCTACATCTGCAGCCTGCCCCCCCAGTTCTGTGGGGTGAACCCCGCCTGCTGCCCCCAGAGCCTGCTTAGCCTGGAGCAGGTGGTTCATGCCACTCTTTGCCTCTCAAAATTGCCAGGGAATGTGCTAGAAGACAATTCTTGGTTCCAGAACTTGGGGTACAGAGCCTGTGGACCCGAGTTCTCTAAGGAATGGCATTTTTTGAGAATACAAAAACGAGTGAGTTCTTGTGGTTCTGAGTGTGTTAGGGAGCCTTGGGCTTTTTGACAAGATTCCCCCAGCCCCCAAGGGGCTGCGCAGAACGAGGATCAAGCCGTCACCTCCCACGGGCACCATCTCCCTCTGCTGCCCAGCGTCACAGGGGCGTGGCCACCCCAGGAGCAGGCCAGGATGGTGGGATTTACCACCAGCTCTGCTCCCCGATGGGTCTGGGTGGCAGCCGTGCCAGGCACCGGGCTGCCGTGGGCAGCTCACCAGCTTCCTCGAGGTGATTGTCCCTTGGTCAGTCATTAGTTGTAATGATATAATCCCCATTTAAATCTCATTGTGATGAATCCCCCCCCCACCCCCCATGCCCACGAAGCTGGGGCTCTGCCCCCCACCCCCTGCAGTGAGCCAAGAGAGGAGGCCATGTTGACAGTGACTCCCTCCCCCGAGGGCCTGAGCAGGGGTTCTTTGCAAAGCTCCCCCCTTCCCGCCCCAGCATCCTCTTCCAGCTGTCTTCTTCCCTGCTCCTGTTCCTTCCTCCCTTCCCTTCTCAGTAAGGCAGTGCAGCGTGGCAAGCAGAGACTTGTGAATGGAGTCGCTTGGAGCAGAGCCTTACGTAAGCCGCAGCCGTGGCTGGCGGGTGGCGTTCTGGGCGGCCTGCAGGAGATGATTGCTTCAAGTTTGTTGGGAGGTCCTCCAGGCGAGGTGCTGCCAAGAAACACCTGTGGGGTCCCTGGCGCCTGCACACCCCCCCCCCACCGCCAACCCCCTTCCCTTTGTTCCCCTCCCCCTCCCCTCTGCATCCCTGCCCCTACCCTCTGTACCCCCCTCCTCTGTGCCCCTCCCCCTTTGTACCCCTCCCCCTCCCCTCTGTACCCCTCCCTCTCTGTGTGCCCTCTCCCCCTCTTTACCCCCCCACACATCTGGTTCTCCCTGCTATGGCATTCCCTTTTCCTCCCTGGCTCTCCCCTCTCATCACCCCATCTTCCTTTCCATCATCCCACCCTTCCCTTCTGTCTCTCAAGTCTCCAGCCCCCTCCCTGCCCCTCCCATGCGGCATCCCTCTACTCCCCACACTTACCCCAAGCCTCCTTTGGTGCAGACAGAAACATTATTTGTATGTCCAATGCTTTCTCTCCTCCTCCTCCTCTTCCTCTTTGTCCACCCACCCCCCCGCCTTTCTCTCCTTCTTTTTTTTCTTCTGTGGTGATGGGGATTGAGCCTGGGGTGGGGGTGGGGGTTCTGTGTATTCCAGGCCAGCACTCAGTCACGGACCTACATCTCCAGACTTATTTTTATTTCAGGGCTAGGGTCTCCTTGTGAAACTCACTGTGATCCAGGCTGTCCTGGAACTCCGGATCCTCTGTCCTCAGCCCCCGGGAATGCTGGGAGGATGGCTGTGAGCCACTGTGTGAGGCCTGTGGGGGGGGGGGTGGGGAGGGGGGCAGGACCCAGCCCCGCTTGCCTGGTATCAGAGGGATGCGTGCAGGGCGTCCCACAGCAAAACCACAGCTAGAGAACAGGGAGGGTCTGAGCCTGGGCTGACTCAAGTGGCAGAGCACAAAGCTCTGAGTTTGAACCCAGTACTACTGAGAGGAGAGAGAGAGAGAGAGAGAGAGAGAGAGAGAAGGAGGGGGGAGAGAGGAAGAGAGAGAGAGATATGCTGCTCTGGGTGAGCTGCCTGCTTTCCTATTCAGGGGAGGCACATTGGCATGGTGTGTGTGTGTGGGGGGTTCTAAGTGCTCCCTGGCCTTAGCATTCTCAGATGTCCGGGCACATGGAGCTCAGTGGCCCATTAAGAGTGTGTGGCAGGGGCTGGGGATATGGCCTAGTGGCAAAGAGTACTTGTCTCCTATACATGAGGCCCTTGGTTCAATTCCCCAGCACCATATATACAGAAAACGGCCAGAAGTGGCGCTATGGCTCAAGTGGCAGAGTGGTAGCCTTGAGCAAAAAGAAGCCAGGGACAGTGCTTAGGCCCTGAGTCCAAGCCCCAGGACTGGCAAAAAAAAAAAAAAAAAAAAAGAGTGTGTGGCAGGTCAGGTATGGTGGTACACACCTGTAGTCCCGGCTACTCTGGAGTCAGAATGATGCCTGTTAGGATGACGTCCTCCTCAGATCTTCACATAAGTCCATTTCTGCTCACTTCCGTTAAAGTTGTGACCCCTTCCCCAGGCCCAGGCCTCCCCTTCCTGTGCGCCCCTCCCCTCCCCAGCACTCGGTGCTCAGTGCACAGTCCACACAGGACGGGGTCATTTCCTGCACTGACCACTGTCTCCCCAGCAGTCTGCACTCCACAGTCCCGGGCACGCAGTGCCGGGCTCAGGAACTATTTGTTGGATGACATGGGCATGGACAGGGCTGACCGAATGCCCCTGGCTTGAACTGGACACCCCAGTCCGTCTCTGGGCTGCTCTAACTCACCTGCTAGGACAGGGCGTGCAGGTGGGAGGCCCTGAGGACTCGGGTGATGGGGAAGCAAGCCAAGGTCTTCCATAAATCCAGCTCTGCAGCCCAATCGATGGGTCATTTGTCACCTGATAAACCTCATTGACTCCTTGTCAATACCAGCATGGCCGGGTCGGCTGCGGCAGGGTGAGTGGCAGACTTACCTCATTGTCAATACGATCTGCACTGCAGGACGTGCGTGAGGTGGGCTCTGCTAGAGGAATGAGCAGCTGGCGCTCCGGGAGTCCTCCTGAGTGCAGGATTCTTCCTCAGCAGAGAGAAACAAGAGAAGGAAAATGCAGAAAGCCCTTACCCCGCCCCCAGCGTGCTACGGTTTCTGGTGGATTCTGAACACTGTGCCCCGGAGTGGGATTTAGGACCAGACCATGCTGCCAGCAGAGGCAAATTGAGGCAGGAATCTGGTCTCTGGGATCCGGTTTTTACTGCTGCATAAAGTGTTGGATTTGGCCAGGGTGTGATTCTAGGCCCGACAGCTCAGAATTGCAAGGCAGATAGCTACCTCAGCTGAGTCAGTACCGAGAGGCTCAGTCCTCACCTGGCCTCAGCTCTGAGAGCCCCCCCTAAGTTCTGGAGCCTGCGCCGGGTGGCCTGGCTGGGGATGAGCCACCCGCAGCCGCCCTCGGGCCTACCCTCAGCTGTCTGCAAACCTTTTGCTTATGAGCTCATTGTGCCCACAGTGGAGACGGAAATGACACACACAAATGCATTTGCTGCCCAGCCCTGCTTCGCCTTCTGATCAGGCTGCTGGATTCTGCTAAGTGTCTGCTGGTCTCGGCTGAATCCCTAAGTCATTCCGGCAGTGCCTCCTGCTCTATCTCCCCAGGCCCTCGGTTTCTCTTTTTTTTTTTTGGCCAGTCCTGGGCCTTGGACTCAGGGCCTGAGCACTGTCCCTGGCTTCTTCCCGCTCAAGGCTAGCACTCTGCCACTTGAGCCACAGCGCCGCTTCTGGCCGTTTTCTGTATATGTGGTGCTGGGGAATCGAACCTAGGGCCTCGTGTATCCGAGGCAGGCACTCTTGCCACTAGGCTATATCCCCAGCCCAGGCCCTCGGTTTCTCGTAGGACAAGTTGGCCCAGAAGGAGCCTCAACATCAGGCACTTCCTCAAAATTCCTCTGTACGTCACTTCTGCCATTATCTATCCCTGCTCCCACTGCACCAGAGCAAACCTACCCAACAAGCACTTGTCGGGACATTCACCCCATGCTGAGAGCCAAGGACACAGATGACAGCTGCAGAAGCCAGAGAATGGCATTGATAGCATTGTTAACATGTACATGTTAGCAATACCAGGAAATATGAACATCAAATATTAAGTTATCGATAACATAAATATAGTAATATTGTTAGTATAGTTACAATGCATACAACTATGTTATATATTATAGTATAGATACTTGCTTGTAATTATTATGATTTGTTACATACAATGGTTTGTACTCTACACTATGTTTCTGTCTTGTATGTGATGTATGCCTGCTATATATAATATACAATGTATATGATACATACATCATATGTTATAGAATACATATTCTATACCACACAGCATGCATTCTATATGTTCCATATGATATCAATATATAATATGTGAATACTTGAAACATATTAATATTTGACATTTTACTATATGGTTATGCAACATTAATTACATATAACATTGTGTTTTCTATTATAAGATATATATTTATACTGTATGAATCATATGACAATATACAATACTATTTTATATACTATAATCTATATTCACACATATATAAGAGACAGGGTCAGTTCTCACTTCTCATGGTAGTCCTGTCTCCCAAGTCCTGCGGACACTCAGCCGTCACTCTAGGGGAAATGCAGGGTTGGGTTCCTGTCATCGTCCCCTTCCACCATCTTCATCACGGGGCAGTTCATAACCTGGCTGTGGGTACTGAAACAACCTTCATAAGTACATAGCATCCATCTCATTCATGTCAAATCCGTGGCCAGTGGCGCCAAAGCTCATGACTGCACCAGGCTCATCTACCACACATTTTTCTCCCCAAGACAGGTGCAGGTGCAGCCTTCCTGTGCTGGAGAGCACTAGACGACACTGCAATGCTGTGCTTGGGGCATAAACAGCAAAAGCACCCCTTCCACGGAACGAAAACCCCACAGAAATGCAGTGGCAGTAAATAGGCCTTGACAAGAAGCTAGTTTCCAGAATGGGAGCT
This sequence comes from Perognathus longimembris pacificus, assembly GCF_023159225.1. NCBI lineage: Eukaryota > Metazoa > Chordata > Mammalia > Rodentia > Heteromyidae > Perognathus > Perognathus longimembris. The sequence goes on along the minus strand of NC_063163.1, from coordinate 85,100,883 downwards.
CGAGTGTTGATGTCAGTTGGGGGCTTAAGGAGGAGGATATGTTGGCTGGAAACTCAGGTTTCATTCTGCTGTCTGTGAGTGGCCATCAGAGCAGCCAGGGGTATTGATTTTGGGGATTATGAACAAATCTGAGCTAGCCAGCAGGTTCATAAATACGGAACCCACAAATGATGGGGCTCCCTGGGCTTGTGTGGCTTACTCCTGAGACACCTGTCTGCAGATCCTCCTGCAGGGAGAGGCTCCACCCTCGGCAGTGCCCAACATCCTGATGCTCTGGGGGTGGGTGGCTGGAGGGCAGGCCAGGCACTTGGCGGTTCCTTTCATTTCCCTGTTACTTGCCCCAGCCTGGTGTGGGGAGGAGCGGGGAGAGGAGAGGAGTGGGGTAGGTGGCGGGTCCTCACCACCTCATATTCATGGGAGAGGGAGAAGCTCTGTTCTGAGCATGTTGGATTTCTGAAGCTCCACTCCCCAGGGGAATGGCCCCAGCTGGATCCTGAGGGACTGGAAGTTCTCTTCCTCTAGCCAGGGGCTCTGGGTTCAAATGTTACGATGGGAGGGAGGGTCAGGAAGAGCTGGGCTGTGGATAGATGTGGCTAGGAGGAGATGTGTGGTAAAGATGTGTGCATGTGTGTATGTATGGGTATATGTGTGCAAATGTATGCACATATGTACAAGTGTGCATATGCATGTATGTGCATATGTGTGTGTGTGCACCAGGCTTGTGCCCACACATGGGAGGGGGACTTGGGGAGATTGTGCCCGCCACATAGCATGTCCCACATTCGTAAAAGCTAAAGCTTTTCTAGAAACACCCCCCCCCCAACTGTCATCCCCTCCAGAGTCTGTTTTAAAGAGGAAAGAAATTAGTCTTTGTTTTTAATTAATGCCAGCTCTCATCCTGACTTCTAATATCCCACCTCATTTGTCTTATTAAGTACTTAGTTTTGCTTTTAATTAGTGTTGTTTATTGTCGCTGAATTTTAATCATCAGTGTAAGGTCTCAGTAGGCCTCCATGAGGGTGGTTTAGAAATGCCCTCTGTTCCCCAAAGAGCTTGGTGGCAGATCCTCAGGTTTGGGGAGACTTTCAGGAGGAGTTAGGGCCAAATGTCATCTTGTCCAGGCCCTGCCAGTTCTGGTTGCCTTTGGGACTCCTGCTGTAAGGTGGCAGGGTCTCATCCTGAGGCTCTCTCCTGAGAGAACTTGCAAGAGTCGAAACAGCACAAATTCAAGTCAAATTTTGACTTGGGGGGAGCAAGGGGAAGGAACATAGACTCATAATAGCCAACCAGCCAGAATAGATTTGAGCTTGTCTGTGTCCAGCATTCTGACAGCATTGTCAGGGATCAGCCTTTCTCGCTCCAGCTCTGCTTTGATCCTGGCAAGCTTTTTCTGCATGATGGAGAAAATGATTACAGCAGTTTGTTTTATCAGTGGTTCCATTGGGGGTGGGGGGGGTGGGGCAGGGACGAAATGCATCTTCCCATATACTTCTAGCCACAGTCTCAGAATAAGATTTCATTGGCTGAGATCAGGTCATGTGCCTCTCCCTGAACCAATCACAACAGACTGAGTGATGTAACTAATCACTGATTTGCTGAAAGTGGTCCATTATCTGACCTGGTGGGGCTGGACTGGGTAAGTTTTACTTGAACCACAAAGATTGATACTGAGAGAGGACTCAATTTCCAAAGGAAAACTGAGGTGATGTTACCTGCCCCCCACCTCCAGTGCTACGCAGGTGATTTCTAGACAGGCAAAGACACTGCAGTGAGCCTCTGTGGTGTCTCACCAGGCCCAGAATCGAGACCCAGACCCAGCTTCCAGTGACTTTCCTTGCTGAGGCTTCAGAAACATGGGGGCCAACAAGGCTCCTTCTCACGCATTAACTCCCCAGCTCTTCCTGGCCACCCTGCAGGGCAGGCCCACAGAGCAGGAAGTTTAATAAACTCAGAGAGCATAGAAAATGTGTCAGACACACTCAGAAAAGAAGGGAGATAGAGTTAGAGCCCAGGATTCTGGGCCAAAGGCCAGCAATTGTCTTGCCATGACAGGCTGCTTGATTAGTCAGTACTCACTTGATAACAACAAACCACCCAGCAAATTAGTGTCTTAAGTTGGCAACTGCTGTGTGTCTCATGACTCTTCAGGCTGGCCACTGGGTTGGTCTAGGCTGGTTGGGCTTGTTTTCATGTCATTGCTATGGTAACTGTGGCCTTATGCCCTGTGGTTTCTCCTCTGGCTGGCTAGCCTGGGCTTCTCATATACTGTCCACAGGTTCCAAAAGCAGACCTCTGAAAGAGGTCCAGCATCCTCAAGCCTCTGATTACATCACACTCCCTACCATCCCATTGGCCACCGAAAGAAGCCAATCAGAAGCTGAGGGCAGAGACATCTCCTCTGGATGGTGCAGTTGAGGGGATCTGGAAGGGAAGAAATGGAGAGAGCTGGGGTTTGAGGGTAGGAGTGCTTGGCTCTGGCCTGTTACCCCATCTAGGTAACTGTGGCTTCCTGTGGGAGGCCACCCTTGGATCCAGGGTGACCGGTAGACAGCCGGGAAGCCCCGTCTCCATCCCTGCATGGGTGAGGATGTGAGGAGTGGCCAGCCCTCTGGGTGACCTTCTCTTTGGTCCTCCTCTCACAGGTGTGCGAGCCCTCCGCCATGACTGACACTGCGGTCCGCAGTAGTTCCAACCGCTGGATGTACCCCAGCGACCGGCCCCTGCAATCCAAGTAAGTCTGGGGGTCCTGGGGTGAGGGAGCAGGTGGGGTCCTCACTGTCCACAGGCAGGGGTGTGGAGAAAAGTTTAAATGTCCTTGCTGTGGTGGGGAGGCCTGCCTTGTGAGGTCAGAGCTTCCTGTTCCTAGTGGCCTGGAATAGGAGAGGGCCGGGCGTGAGGCAGAGGCGTCTGGGTCCAGCTCAATCTGAGCGGTTTCACTGTGGAGACAGGTGGCTCTCTGCCTCCTCCCCAGCCTCACTGTCCTTATTTGGACTGGATGGCGTGCAAGCCTGTGCACATGTGTTTACTTGTCAGCACTCGACCATGTTGTGAGTCTCCTGTCCTTTGCTCAACGTTGAACTCATAATGTTATTCTTTACTTATTAGTGTGTATGAATTGTACATTGTTTTACGGTGATATTTCCATACATGCATATAATATAATTTGATCCAATTTGTTTCCTCCATTTCTCTTTTTTATCCATTTGTTAAACAGTTTTTAATTTTTTGGTTGTTGTTGTGCCAGCCCTAGAGTTTGAACTTAGGGCCTGGGTACTGTCTCTTGAGCTTTTTTTTTTTTTGGCTGGCCCTTACCACTTGAGCTACAACTCTACTTCTGGCTTTTTGGTGGTTAATTCGAGATAAGAGTCTCATGGGCTTTCCTGTCCTGGATGGATTTGAACTGTGGTCCTCAGATCTCAACCTCCTGAGAAGCTAGGATGACAAGTATGAACATTGGCACCCAGCTGCCATTTTTTTTTTCAAATGGTCTTATATAGATGTAATTAGGCTGAGTGTGGTGGCAGGTGAGTAGAACTCCAGAAAGAAGATTGTAAGTTCAGGGCCAGCCTGGTCTACATAGTAATACCGTATCTCAAAAGGGATAGATATAATTAATGTTAACTCAATGGTGCACTTTTAAAATAAAGTAGAATTCTATAACTTTCAAACATCCATTTATACCCGTGCAGCCATCACAGTAATCAAGACAATGAGTATATATAGTAGTTCAGAAAGTTCCTAGTCCCCTCCCGCCCCGCACCTTTAACCATTAGTGATCCCCAGGGAATTGCTGATGCTGTATCTATAAATTAGTTTGTATTTCCTAGAATTTCATTTTAATGGAATTAATTTTATATTGGGTTCACATTAATGACAACATACAATATGTACCTTTGGCCTGTACATATATGTACTTTTCATTCACTTCAGTTATTTGGAGATGGAACCCTATTCTTTTGCATATCAACTGTGTGTGCTCCTTTCTCACTGCTGAATGGTGTTTTGTGGCTGAATTATAGCACATTAACCCACTGACGGCTGTTTGGACTGTTTCTAGGCCTGGGCTATCATAGGGAAGCCTCTGTCTTGAGCATGACTTGATTTCTCTTCCATGATTACCCGGGAGTGACATGTCGCAGTCACCTGGCAGGCACTTGATTGAACCTGTTTGTGTTTTTAATAGTGGGGGTTGATCTCAGGGCCTTGCACTAGGTTGACAGGTGCTCTGTGCCCTTTTTGCACTACTTACCTTTGAGATGGGGGTCTCACCTAGGGCCTTGGCTGGCCTGCCCTGTGAGCCTCATCTTTGTGCTTCCCTGTGTCACTGGGGATCACAAGAGGGCACCACGGTGCCCAGCCCTTACTTAAGATGGAGTCCCGTGAACTTCCTCTACCCAGGCTGGCCTTCAGTCATGATCCCCCAATCTCTGCCTCCCAAGGAATGAGGGTTATCTGTTTGAGTCACCACGCCTGGCTTTTCTTTTCTTTTTCTTTCTTTAATAGCGTCTTGCTACTTGGCCTAAACTGGCCTCAAACTTGCACCCTTCCTGACTCAGCCTCCTGAGTGCTGGGATTACAAGCATGCGCTACGGCACCCAACCTTGACTGAACTGTTTTCCCGATTGGTTGTGTGGTCTGAGCGTCGTCATTGTGGGCCTGCCCCCTTTCCTCACTCGGCTGGTGGCTCCGTGGGGCTCATGCTCACATCAGGGCATTTCTCTTCTTGAGACGAAGGTGCAGGCACTCGGAAGGTTGTAACTTGTCCTTAGCCCATAACTCATATTATCTTCTTAATAACTTGAGTCTTTGGGGGAGAAACAAATGGCGCTTCGATGAGGCCTACGTTGCCTACTTGTTTTGAGAAGAAGCGCGGGGTGGGGGGGGATCCCCTAGTTTGTAAGTGGGCCCCAGCTGTGTTTGAAAGGCTCACTTTAATTTGTCAAGGACATTGTGGGGGAGGATTTCTTTTTTGCTTTTCTTCTTCTGACAGTACTGGCGATTTGAATCCAGGGCCTCCTGCTTCCTAGGTAGGTGCTCTACTGCTCGAGCCATGCCCAGAGCCCTTATTGCTTGTTTATTTTTTCAGATAGGATCTCATTTTTTGGTCTGGGGCTAACAAATGACCACGATCCTCTTTCCTCTGCCTTCTATATAGCTGGGATTACAGGCATTCACCACAACACCCAGCTTGGGTTTTGAGATAGGGTCTTGCTAACTTTGCCTCTTGCGTAGCTGAGATTGCAGGAGTGGCCATCACACTGTCCCCAAGTGAGGGTTTGGGGGTTTCTTTGTGTTTTTTTCCCCCACCAATATATATAATCTGAAGCAAAAGTCCTCTGTCTGCTTACCAGACACTTCTGCATAAAACCTCGGGGTCTAAGAGCTTTGCCATTTGGGGCATACTGTAGAACTCGGCCAGTTTCCCTCTCCACAGAAGCTTCTAGCTAAGTTTCCCTTCCCGTAATGCCTTCTTGGACCCAGATTTACTTTGCACAGAGTATTTTGTCTGCCAAAAGAAATGTGTGCCTGAAAGATAAACAGCTGCCTGGAGGGAGGCAGGGTAAAATATTTATTTTTATTGAAGAACTGTCAGTTCATTAAAAGACCATCCATCAGAGTTTATTTCAGTTGCGATGAAGCCAAACAATCAACCTCACCATTTCAATCAGAATCATTACAACTATCGAGGCAAGGCGTCCGGAGCGTTCTCTGGAGCATGCGCACAGAAGTTTGTCATTCCAGACACATCGGCCGCCTCGCTCACCCACTCCCGCACGCTCCCAGAGAGTTAAATGAATTTTTGATAAATGCTAACGGGCAGATCACAGCCGTCCCCAATGCTGTCTCGCCCGCCGCCACCGCCATGTGCTAATGCGGCTAATTCTCACATCTCCCTCCAGGAATTGAAGGGATCCGAGTCTTAATTAACTGCCGGCTAGCCTTAGACATTTCTTGACTTTGTGATTTGCAGATGGCTTCCTCTGCTGGCCTCCACGAGCTCAGGGATTACATGTGGACCCAGCCTCGCTGGGGTCAGAAAGGAGCCAATGGCCCCACACAGGTGGGGTGGCTCACGCCTGTCATCCTAGCTACTCAGGAGACAAGGGCTGAGGATCGAGGTTTGGAGCCAGCCTGGGCAGGAAAATCCATGAAACTTTTATCTCCAATTAACCACCAAAAAGCTGCAAGTGGAGCTGTGGGAGAGTGCTAGCCTTGAGTGCAAAAGCTCAGAGATAGGGCCCAAGCCTTGAGTTCAAGCCCCAGGACCTGCACATGCAAAAAGGAAGGACTGCACTGGCTCTTGTCTTAGATGGGCTCCTGTCTTAGTAGAGTGGCCCTCCCACAGGGAGTCGCGGGGAGAGCAGCAGCTCTCTGAAATTGCATATTCATTTCTGGATACAAAGTCTGCCAGCCAGAGGGGCCAGAAATGGGAGGTGGAAACTGAGGCACAAAGACAACCCGCCTGTGTTTGCACACTTAGGGAAATAGAAATACTATTTCTCCATCTACAACAGAAGGACTCACTTCCCCCAAACTAGGGCCCTACGCATTCTGGGGTTCCGGGCTCAGGGCTAGACTCATGTGGGCCCAACACACCAGCATTTGCAATAACAGAACGCAAAAGGAAGCTGGCATGGTGCATTCTGGATCACCCAAAAACGTCTCCTCCCACACCGAAGGATGGCTCAGCTCAGGGATGCGCTGGCCCGAGTGGTCAGTTTCATAGCCCTGCAGGGAAGTGGCCATGTTCACATGCACAGGAATGAGATATCCAAGGGCAGGAAAAGATGGGGCAGGTCATCACCCCAGGCACGAGGTGGTTGGTGCAGCCATAGCGCACTGGAGTGGGTGAAGATTTCTTACCTCACTTTTCATTGTTTTTTTTTTTTCTCTCCCTGCTTTGCCTGCCTGCAGTGATAAGGAACAGTAAGTATTTCGTGACGCTTTCATTTTCCTGTAAACAATCGAGCTTGGCTGGTTCCTGCACTGGCTGGTTAGAAGAGGTATAGAAAAACAAAAATCCTAGTTACTAAAACAGCTCCCCCATACATTGCACACTTGGAGAATGCCTGGAAATGTTCTGCAGGGGCATCCTCGACCCCCTGTCATCGGAAATCTGCAGATAGCGAGTTTGATAACTGTGCTGTAACCCATCTCCAGGATCTTACTGGAAGCACCATTCCTTATTTTTTGTGTATGTGAGAACAGGGCTGGAACTTAGTACCTGATGCTTTGCTCATTGGCTGGTGCTCTACCAATTGAGCCACACCTCCAGCCCTAGGAGCAGGGTTCTTAGATGAGAAGAGCATGGATGCCTTCCATCATCGCAGCAGCTGAGGGTGGAGGGTGCTCTGTGTCACCTCCCGGAGGTCGCCGTGACCTCGCGTCCGTGCCGTAACCCACGGGCCCTAGGTGTGCTCATCACACCCACATGCTTGTTAGGACTCAGTAAGTGAGTGTTGCAGATGGGGTATCGGGCCCTGTCCATGAGGAGCAGACATTGTCACTTCCACAGGATGGGCTCGGGGACTCACTGCCACTGTGACCTCGAGCACAGGCCTCAACTCCTGGAGTCCTACTGGTCTTCTCTGTAAAATGGGTCTGAGACCCCAGACTTCCCTTCTCTCAACTGGGGTGGTGGGCGAGGAGAGAAGTCTGAGGACTCAGAGAGGTCCCCTGAATGTTGAGGCTGGAAATAGGGGGCATGCTCGTCTGTGAACACTGTATATGTTCTTGATACATTGTATATTGCATATGTGTCTACCTGACCTAGACAAGGGATGGAAAAACAGGTTGTAAGATATCACAAGAAATGTACACACTGCCCTACTATGTAACTGCACCCTCTTTGCACAACACCTTGTAAAAAAATTTATGTTCAATTAATAAAAAAAAGAATGTTTAGAAGGCATAGTTACTTAAGTTATGTAACTGCAATCCCTCTGTACATCACCTTTATAATAACAATAAACAAATAAAAAAAAGAATACAGCCAGTGGTAATTGGAGTTCAGCTGACTATGTTCCAAGAGGCTTCCAACATTGGCATTACCTTAGTAGTGTACTTCAATTTATTGTAAATACTGAGAAAATGAAGATTCATTTTGGGTTCAATGAAAATGGTATTAAGATGTTCTGCCCCTATGGCTAATTATGTATTCTGGAAATAAAGGCAGCTTATTACTGTTAGTATTAGTGGATGAGAAGAATGACAGGCCATAACTCTCTTATAGCTGTAAATGAGACAAAAAAAGCAAAACAAACAAGCAAGCAAACAAATGTTTCAGAAAAAACGAATGTTTCAGAAAAAATAAAATAAAAAAAGTTTCTCAAAGAAAAAAAGAAAAAAAAGAAATAGGGGGCATGTTCAACCTTCAGTGCCGCCGTGCCCTGCTTCCCCTCCACACCTCCTCTCGCCCTGCCCTTCTCTGCTTCCTCATCTCCCTTCTTCCCTCCTTTATTAAAACGTATGTACAGAGTAAACTAACTGGTATAGTAAATACAAGACATATAGGTGTAAAGAAAATATGACTGGTATCTGGTAGGGTTAATGATTTTGCAACAAGCCAGGCATGGTAGCTCACCCCTGCAATCCTACCTACTCAGTAGTTTCAGAAGAGGAAGATTTTGGCTGGAGAAGTGCCTTGGTGGAAGTTCAGGAGAACCACATCCCAACCAAGAAAGCTAGCATGGTACTCCGAGCTACTCAGGGATAATCCATAAACTTGACCACATCCCAAGCCCTACCCCTTACCCTGGCAGTAGCCCTAAACCTAGCCACAACCCTAACTCTGACCCTAAACCCAAACAGTAACTGTAGACCAAACAATAACCCCTAACCCTGACTCGAACTGTAGCCCTAATTCTCACCCTGACCATAGCCCTAACCCTCACCCTGATCCTAATCCTAAACCTATCCCTAACACTAAAAATGAGCCTGGCCCTAAACTTAATCCTCACCATAACCCTAAAACTAACGAAAACCTAACCCTGAACCTAGCCCTAATGCTAACCCATAAACCCTAAACCTGACCCTAGACCTCACCCTAAATCTGACCCTAACACTAACCTTAACCCACCTACTCAGTGGTAACCCCTACCACTAAACCTAAGCCTAATTCTAACCCTGACCCTAGCCTTAACACTAACCCCTAGCCCTAACCCCTGACACTAACACTAACCCTAGCCCTACCCCTGACCCTAGCCCTAAATAGTGTAAATAGGAGGATCACAATCCAAACTTGTTTGAAAACAAATCCACCCTGTTTGAAAAACAACAAGTTGAAAAGACTGGAGTGTGGGTCTAATGTAGAACACCTGCCTCAGCAAGCTTGAAGCCCTGAGTTCAAACCAGCCCGTCACCAGCCAATGCACTCCAGCACGTAAGGAGCTATGATTGTGGGAAGCCAAGGAATATCCTCTAGTCCAAAGTTGGGGGTGTGTGGTCACAACGAGAGAACTTTCTGGAAGAAGTTGTATATAGGCTGAGACCAGGAGCACCTATAGGAGCCAGTGAGCTCCACATAGGGGAACAGCATGTGCAAAGCCAACCTGTGAGAGCCATTGCAGAATTTCACAACAGCTGAGTGGGATTCAGTGTGGCCCAGAGGTCGTCAGGGATCCCCGTGCCATTCTGAGGGCCACAGCATCTCTTCTGCACTCCTCTTTAGTCTGGCTAGGGTAGATTTCATCCCAGAGGGCTTTGCAGTAACAGAGCATATGCAAAACATTTTGGAGTAAGGGTGTGCTGGTTCCCTTCCCCTTCCCCTTCCCCTTCCCCTTTCCCTTTCCCTTTCCCTTTCCCTTTCCCTTTTCCTTTCCTTTCCCCTTCCCTTTCCCTTTCCCTTTCCCCTTCCCTTTCCCCTTCCCTTCCCTTCCTTTCCCTTCCCCCCTCCCCTCCTCTCCCCTCCCCTCCCCTCTCCTCCCCTCTCCTCCCTTTTCCTCCCTTTCCCTTACCTCCCCTTCCCCTCCCTTTCCCTCCCCTCTCCCCCCCTTTCCTCCCATCTCCTCCCCTTCCCCTTCCCTTCTTCTTTCCTTCAAGATTCATTAAAATCTCATTCACTGAGCAGTAGGTAGGGAGGCTTCCCACAGACACCTGCCTGAGTTGCCGTCCTGGGTCAGAGCAGGGAGAGAAGGAAGGAGAGAGAAGAAAAAAATGAGTTTAGTGCCTACCAGCCACTGTGGCAGGCTTCAGAGCCCCTTGGCCTGACAGCACTCCATCATCCCACGCCTTTGGGGTGCTCTGCCTTATTAATAGAGACATCTGGCGGGTATTTATGATGTCGGTGTTGTGGGAGGGGAGGCGGTGGGAGGAGGCCGGGCTCCACCTGCAGCCCTCATGACTGAGGCCCTGCAGCTCACAGTCACCAGGCAGTGCTTCAGGGGCAGCTGGAGTCAGGTGGGGTCTGAAGTCATGCTCTGTGGTCCACAGCCAACGGTTCTCAGCCCTTCCCTTCTTTCTCAAGCACAAGGCAACCAGAGATAGAGCGGGTCAGCTGCAGTACACTTTAGACTTCCTTTAGCAGTGAAGCTTTTCTTTGAATAATATTTTGCTTACAAGCTAAATATTTAAGGAAAGATGAGTGGAACTGGATAAAGACCCTTTGTGGCCCAGGGCATTAAAAATATTACGGGGAACTCCTCACACCTATAATTTAAAATAACATTGATCTGAAATACTGATCTGAATAGGTCAGCTCCTGCTGTGTAACGGACTGTTTTGATAACAGTCTGCTCAGTCATTCCCATCCATGAGCACCTGAGCCACTGTTGTCATCAAAAATCAACCAGTCTGGGGCTGGGGATATAGCCTAGTGGCAAGAGTGCCTGCCTCGGATACACGAGGCCCTAGGTTCGATTCCCCAGCACCACATATACAGAAAACGGCCAGAAGCGGCGCTGTGGCTCAAGTGGCGGAGTGCTAGCCTTGAGCGGGAAGAAGCCAGGGACGGTGCTTGGGCCCTGAGTCCAAGGCCCAGGACTGGCCAAAAAAAAAAAAAAAAAATCAACCAGTCAATAAATAAAGCCACTGAGACTGGAGGTCAGGGCTCCAGATGTGAGCCGCACCAAGTCACACAGGAGGCCCTCTGCCTGTCTCAGAGTAACTTGTTCCAGGTGGATATGGAGCTGGTTGTGTTCTTGGAGGGCCTGCGCTGCACCCCAGGCTGGGATCTCCTCTGGGCTCCGTGAGGGCCTGGAGCTGTTTGAAAAGGCAGGAAATATATGGAGGGGGTCCAGATTGCAAGCCAGGAACAGAAGTGGGGAACACAAGAAGGAAGATGTGATAGAGACCTCTTAAGCACACACGTGGCCTGTTTCCAGTTTGTTGGTATATTAATACTATGGTATTCTCTAATGAGCCTCATTGGTATTTGTTTTCATCTGTTAATTTTATTAATTTGAGTCCCCCCCCCCCAATCTTTTTGTGCGGTCAGTTTGGCTAAGAGCTTATTCATCTTAGTTATCTTTTCAGATAATCACCTTTTGTTTCATTGATGCTTTTTTTTTTTTTTTTTCCGGCCAGTCCTGGGCCTTGGACTCAGGGCCTGAGCACTGTCCCTGGCTTCCTTTTGCTCAAGGCTAGCACTCTGCCACTTGAGCCACAGCACCACTTCTGGCCGTTTTCTGTATATGTGGTGCTGGGGAATCGAACCCAGGGCCTCATGTATACGAGGCAAGCTCTCTTGCCACTAGGCCATATCCCCAGCCCCTCATTGATGCTTTTTAATACACATAGCCTCCATTTCACTAATTTCTATGCTCATCTTTTTTTTTCTTTGCCTGTTCTGGGGCTTGAACTCAGGGCCTGAGCACTGTCCCTGGCTTCTTTTTGCTCAAGGCTAGCACTCTGCCACTTGAGCCATAGTTTCACTTCTGGCTTTTTCTATATATGTGGTGCTGAGGAATCGAACCCAGGGCCTCATGTATACAAGGCAAGCACTCTACCACTAGGCCATATTCCCAGCCCCTCTATGCTCATCTTTGTTATTTCTTTCCACCTGCTAATTTTAGATTGGGTCAGTGGCTTGTCACTAAGATGGATGGATTTCTGTGGGTTGCAATTGCTTGCTTGCATCTTGCTTTTTGATCCAGCCTACCTTCCTTGTGCCTTGATTGAATAATGGAAATGATTAGCATTCAGTGTTAATTTTGGGTGGTATAAAGAATTTCTGGTGATCTTTGCTTTTCTAATTCATATTTGCTAATCTAGTGGGATTTATTCTTTCTTATATTTTCCTGTTTGTATTTGCCGCCTTCTTCTCCTTCTCCTTCTCCTTCTCCTTCTTCTTCTGTGTATTGAATTCCTTTATGTGTCTCCTGCAGTCTTGGCTAGCAATAATGGATTCCTGTACTTCTTTCTTTACTTTTTTTTTTATCATGGGAGGTTTTTGTTTTTTTCTCAGTGATGAAGGATGGCTTTGCAGAATGCATTAGTCTTGGCTGGCAGTTATTTTCTTTTTTATTTATTTATCTATTTTATTGTAAAGGTGATGCACAGAAGGGTTGCAGTTATGTAAGTCAGATAATGAGACCATTTCTTTTTGAACAGTGTCACCTCTTCCCTCATTTTCTCCAGTATTTTCCCCTCCCAACTGCCCCCTACAAGTTGTATAGTTCATTTTCAACATGGTGTCTACTGAGTATCACTGCTGCATTTGTTCACCCTTTATCTCACCATTTCTGTGATCCCCCTTACCCTTCCTAAAACAGGCAAATGGTACAGAAATCAGCAACGGGACAAAGGAAGAAACAAAGGAAAATAACAACAACGAAACCTTCTCTTGTTTTCGTTTCTGAGAGTTTCTGGCAGCTATTTTCTTTCAGGGCTTAGCATGTATCCTTCCATCACCTCCTTGCTTGTCAAGTTTCTTTTGAAAAATCTGCTGTTGTTTTGTTGAGTTTGGTTTTACGTGTTGCTTTTTATAACTTCCTGTATCTTTCTTTCTTCTCCATAGTTTTTTTTCTGTATATTTAGTGTTTTTATTATGACATGGGAGAGGTGTTTCTTTCCTGATCTTTGCACGCTTGGTGCTCTGAAAGCTTTTTATGATTGGATGACTTCCTTCTCAGGTTTGAGGAGTTTTCTATTATTTCGTTGAGTATGTTTTTCTATGCCTTTAGCTTGTATCTTTTCTCTTTCCTCTCTGGCCGCGATTTGTAGGTTTGGTCTTTTGCTGCTGTCCCAGAGGTTTTGCTTGTATCACTTTATTTTCCTAGTACTTTGCCTTTCTCGATGATCTAATTCCTCTACTTTGTCGTTGACCAAGAGCAACTGGAATACAGACCCTGAAGATGGAGTTTCATGTCAGCCTCTCTCCACCTTCCAAAAGGCTGGTTTTCCCAGGGACCTGAGGCTGTAACAAAATCATCACTTCAAGCTTAGTGGCTTAAGACAGACATCATGAGTTCCCTCCCCCCATGGATGCTGAGGTAGCCAGTCTCTCCCGGAGTCACTTCTGCTGTTGTCTTTGGTGGAGCACACAGCACCAGCTTATAGCCAGCATGCAGGCCACACATAAGGGCAAGCGTGACGCCGGGCATCAGGTGGCAGGCTGGCAGCCATGCTGGCCTTCCTTCCCTCTTCCTGCATGTGGCCGGTGCCCTCTGCTCCAGGCATTTGTCAGGATCCTTCCCCTGCTAGCCCCAGCCTCTCCACCTCCCTTCCGACACTCTCCTAGCTCATCTGAGAGGCCAGTGGAGCTTCATGGGGCCTGAGGCTTAAATAATTTAGGGGTCTTTCCTCAAGAACAAGGAGACATCAATATCTTCTGCAAATGGCAACGTGGCAGAACTGCTTACCCTCTGGCTTGGGGGTCTCCTGTTCTAGAATCTTCCTAAGGCTCCAGAGCTTGCTGTAGATGTCAGTGTGGAGTATCTATCTGTACAAAAAGACCATGGGAATGGGTCCCATTGGACAGATGGGAAAACTGAGGCTTGAAGAGACTTGATCCCTTTGACCAAGTCTCCCAACCAGTGAGGTATCAACAGGAACTTGAACTGTATTTGCCCAGACCCTCAGGTCTCAGGTTTCCCTATCCCGGGTACTGTCCCATGGCTTTCCTATCCTGCCTCATGCTCTACTATTACCTTGTAGGCTACAAGCAGGCTGGTCCGTCCATCCTGGTGCCCAGACAGACAGACAGAGGAAGCAAGAAGAGCTGACTGATGAGGAGAAGGAAATCATCAACAGAGTCATCGCTCGGGCTGAGAAGATGGAAGAGATGGAGCAGGAGCGGATTGGGTGAGGCCACACACCCCCACCTGGGCCTCTGAGGCGGGGGGTCAGGGCAGTAATGCAGGGAGGGGCTGAAGGGTGCCTTTGTCACTTGTGACTTGTAGGACCTGCGATCTTTGCTTTATGAGATGCGAGGTACGAGGAAGTAAAAGGATCAAGGAGAGAGTGGGCTGGGTGAGGTGTTTTGTATCTGGGGGATGTGGAAGAAGAGGGAGAAGTCTGGGATAGGGGCCAGGAGACTGTCATTGCAGGCTAGACATGAGCATGGGGGCCTTAGCTGATGACGGCTGTGTAGAGCAATTCTCTGGGTATTGGCCATGAGGATGCCAGAATACACAGCTATGGGCGGAGTTAGAGGAAAGAGTAAAAGGACAGTAGTTCACACATATATGCAAAAGCTAAAGCTGATTGTGTGCATGCTTGTATGCATGCATGTGTGGGTGTTACTGGGGGATTGGATAGGGCTTTGTATGGTAGCTGGGATTTACAGGTGTGTGCCACCATGTCCAGCTTAAAACTGATCTTATAGCGACAGTAGCATAGTGGTTACCAGAAGCTGAGAACAAAGAGAAGGGGGATGGAAAGAGGAGAGTTAATGGGTCCAGGGGTACTAGGAGGGTAGGAAAAATGACTTCTAACCTTTTACAGCAAAATAAAGTTGCTAGGGTGGGCAACTCATTGAGTAGTTCAAAATAGCCAGTGGAGAGGGTTTTCAGTAATGAATGGTAAATGTTTCAGGTGGGAAACCTGTCAGTTACCACAATAGTTATACATTATATTCATGTATTGAAACATCACACTGTGTCCTGCAAATATGCACAGTTCTGCATCTGTTAGAGAGTCAGCCAGAAAGCACATATCTGCAGTGAATGTAGAGAGAACTGGAGAGATGGATTCTGTAAGTGCTGGAACCTGAGATGCCTTTGCCCGAGAATCCCTGCTTGCTCACTGGCTGGCTGGAGGAGAGGACAGGAATCGCGCCGCCACCTTCCTGTGAAGGATTCAGTAAGATCATGTGTGTCTAGACCTCAGCTGGGCTCTGGGAGTCATCTATGTTCATGAAAAGGGAGGAAGGACAGGAAAAGGGGGCTCAGTGGGTGTGGAAGAGAAACAAGGTGTGGTGGAGGGATGTGTGATGTGTGCAAGGGCAGTGCTGGAGAGAAACGGATGGTATGTGAATGGGCTGGAGAGTGGGCAGCAGGAAATGGGGTGAACGTCAGCATGGGTTACATTCTACATATTTATTTTGATCATTATATGTCACTCTCATGAGGCAGACAGTAGGAGGAAGTTCCTGTTCTGTTCGCTGCAGGCAGAGCCTGGTATTTGCATAGCCAAGTATTTATTAAGTGAATGAGAGAACATTGCAAGCATTGCTCTGCCTCTCCCTGCTAATATCTTTTCTACACCTTGTGGCCCAGTAGGTGGGAAATTTAGAATCTTTCTAGGAACCAAATTCCCTGGGAATTACCCTGATTAGCTGGTTTATGTGGTGCTATCCTTCATACAATCACTGCAATTGGAGTCCAAATTCAAAGAAAATATTTTGATTGGCTGGCTTCTATCATCAGGTGCTTTCTTTTGTCCAGTCAACTACAGCCAGGGTACAAATTCCCTCAGAAAGTATCCTGATTGGCTTATGTTAAATGCTATCCTTTATTCAATTAGCTACAGCCAGGGTCCAAATTCCCAGAGAAAGTACCCTGATTGGCTGGCTTATGTCATATACAATCTTTCATTTGATCAGCTGCAGCCAGGGTGCCAAGCTCAGTCAGGCATGTATGGCTGTTGGGCAGCTTCTGGAAGTGAAGTTATGGGGAATCTCTGTGGACATAGCAGATCCCAGCTGGAACATTCCAACACAGAGTTGGTGGGGTCTCTGCCTTGTCCTCTGTGCTCTAGCATTCTCCCAACAACTTGGTAGTATGGTGGCAGAGCATAGTTGGTAAGAGGTGGGCTTCCACAGTTAGAGAAACCTGGGTTCAAATTCCAACTTTGCCACTATTGCCTTTTTTTTAAACAAATTTTATTTATAAAAATGGACAGTAAGCAAGTTGTGTGATAGGCCATCCTTCTCCAGTCCCAGAGAAGCTCTGTTGTGAATTTTTTTTTTTTTTTTTTTTTTTTTTTTTGGCCAGTCCTGGGCTTGGACTCAGGGCCTGAGCACTGTCCCTGGCTTCTTTTTGCTCAAGGCTAGCACTCTGCCACTTGAGCCACAGCGCCACTTCTGGCCGTTTTCTGTATATGAAGTGCTGGGGAATTGAACCCAGGGCTTCATGTATACAAGACAGCACTCTTGCCACTAGGCCATATTCCCAGCCCACCACTATTTCCTTTGAGACCTTACCTCCCTGTGCCTCAGTTTCCCTGTCTGCAAAGTGGGGATGGTATAGCACATCTTCCTCAGCAAGTACTCTGTTAGCATGCAGAGCATTATTGCAGTACTTTGCCCAGAGCACATACTCAGTGAAGGATGGCAACTATTTTGCAGTGAGTTTAAGAAGAAAAACGAGGCTCATTTTTTTATGTTATCTGGCGCCTCTCTGGCCCACAATTGTGCCCAAGACTCCAGTTTGGCGAGCACTCCCTGTCATCCGACAGCCTCTGGCTTCCCCTGAAGGAGATTTGAGAGGCATCCAGGAAAGCTGGGCCAAATCCACAGCAACAGGATGTACCTTTGTTGAGACTTGCTGGCAGTGGGGGCCAGCCCCCAGAAGATACTAGATGTAGCTCTTTCTCTGCATCCTCCCAACAGCCAGGACTGGCTGGCAGCCCTGCCAGAAGCAAGCCCAACACTGTTTGTATCTTCTGAGCTCCAGCCTGCTGTCATTCCTGTTTCACCCTCCCTTCCCTGGAACAGAATCAGAGCAGAGTCAGGTGAAATCCAGGTGGAACATCAGATATGAAACAAGAGGGTGGAGGGGCATGGCTCAAGTGACAGAGCTCCTGCTTAGCAAGTGGAGGTCCCAGTACTTCCAAATAAGTGTGTGTGTGTGTGTGTGTGTGTGTGTGTGTGTGAGAGAGAGAGAGAGAGAGAGAGAGAGAGAGAGAACAAGAGAGAGGGGGAGGTTCTTTTGCCAAGTATGGTGGTTCATGCCCATAATCCCAGCTACTCAGGAGATGAATATTGGGAGAATAGCTGTTTGAGACTAGCCTAGACCAAAAGAAAAAAAAAGGTAGTGAAATTCCATCTCAACAAAAAAGCTAGGCATAGTGGTAGAAACTTGATGTCCCAGCTAAGTGAAAGCAGTAAGAAAGTAAGAAGATGGAAGTCTAGACCTAGGAAGTCCAGGATTAGGGTGTGGCTCAAGTGGAAGAGCAGCTGCCCAGCAACTGTGAGGCCCTGCATTCAAACCCCAGTGCCACCAATAATAATAATAATGAAAAATAATACTGCAAGCAGAGTGCCAGGGGACCCCACTGCAGAAACCCGAGGCTCTTAGGCTAATGGGATTTGGGAGCCTTAATTTCCCTGCATATCAGCTAGGTTGCCGTGGCTCTCGGGATCCTTCCTACTCCTTCTAAAGATCTTTAGCTGTAGGTGTTTCTGCAGAGAGATGAGGTCCCTTCTGGGTTCAGACCCCAGGTCAGAGGCCTCTGTGGTGCTGAGTTCTCTCTCCAAGTACCTGAGTGGGATCCCCGTGTGAGGACAGTGTTAATAAATGCGATGTTGCTACCATGCTGGGCTTGTATGCTTGGTACGCTCACAGCCCTGTGTGGTAAACTTCATTTGACCTAACCTCAGCTGGGCATTGCCATCACCCACATTTTGTAGGTAAGGCTTAGGCAGCCTAGGTCATCTACCCAAGGTCACCCACCCAAGGTCACAGGGGTGGCCATCCATGGCTGGCAGGCTCTGGGAACAGTGCTCCTATCTCTACAAGGTGCCTTTCCTCAAGGCCTGCCCTCAGATTCCTGATTACCCACCTGGAACGGGTGAGAGCTTGCTCAGGGTGGGTGGCAACAGGAGAGCTGGACAATGGAGAATCTTCCAGCACTTCCCCCAGCCCTCATGCGCCTGGCTGCAGCCCTGCTGCTGTCAGAGCTGGCCCCATGTGGCTGAGATCCACAAGTTCTGAGGACCAAGGCCTGCAGAGCAGTCGCTGAGAAAATCCAGCCCTTCCTGTGTCCATCTTTCTTCCCGGCTTGGGCATCTTGCGGGCTCTGGCTCACATCCCCTGCCTGGGAAGGTGGCCTCTATTCGAGGTCAGCTTTCCTAAACAGATGGACCCGAAAAAGTAATTAGGGTTTGTCATTAACCTTGACATCCTGACGTGAGATGGAGGAGGATGTTGGAGAGACATGAAGGAAAGGGGCGGGAATTGTCCCAGAATCTGTTGCATTCCTATTGGCTCTCATGTGGGGGCCAACACCACCCTCATCTTGTTGACACAGAATTTTTCCAGAATGTGGACCCAGGGAGATGTGAGTGATAAATCTCCCAGGTTTCCCTGTGCACTTAGGGTCCTTTCCTATTGGACCAGAGACAACAAGCCCCGCCCCACCCCACTTTGTTCTTTCTCAAGGAGCCGTCTCCCATCCCTCCCCCTGCCGTCTTCATGACCTAGGGTTCTGCCTGCTGCTGATGGCCCAGGGCCTGAGGGGTGCTGGTGACGGAGACGAGTGCACACACATCTGTGCACATCTTGTAGTCTGGGGGACTCTGAACCACAGAGGAATGAAAGACATTTTCTGCAACCCTGTCCAGCTCTGTTCTAACTTCTAAGGTGGGGGGAATCTCAGCAGATCACTCACAAAGCACCCTGCACCCCACTACCACCACGCCCAGAGTTCTGCATACACCACCCTCATCCCTCCCATTGCACAGAGGGAAACAGAAGCACAGAGACCTCAAGCGGCTTACTCAGAGTCACACAGCTCGTGGTAATGGGACTGTGATTGTAAACCCCCTTGGAACGTTCCAGAGAGAAACATTTATCTCCGGGCACTGTGCTAGGCTGTTTCCTTTCATCCTCATTTGTCCTTGCTGAGAAGCAGACTCCTCTGTTTGGTAGCTGAGAAAGTGGGAGCTCAGAGGGGTCAAGCTGCTCCCCCATGGCGCACAGCCTTTACGCTGCCGCACCAGACTTTGAACTTCCTCTATTGCCTTCAGGGAGAGCAGTTGACAGATGGTTGCAGGGACTCAGAGAAGTCACAAAATTAGACGGATCTCAGGTGTCCGTTAGGTGATTTAACTCTATCTCCCCCGCACCCTTCCTCCTTGCCACACTGACCCTTGTCCGCTGTACAAACTCACAGCTGTGTTCCAGGACAAGGAATGACAGGCAGAGGGGCGAGCAGAGCCTAGCCCCAGCATAAGCCCTAGCATAAGCACCAGATAAACAGAGCCATTGCTTCCTGTCACCTGGGTGTCACACCTAGCTGCCCTGGGGACTTGGGCAAGTCCTCTGTGTGCCTCTGTTTCCCTGTTCAGCACCTTACCAGCCCAGCTGAGCACTGCCCCCATCTCTCTCCTTCCTTGGCTCCATGAGATGGGCCACCCACCCCCAAGGTACAGAGGCCCTGGAAGGCCCCCTGCCAGCAGTCCTCCGGGAGGGAGAGCAGCTCTGTGCTGGCAGTGACTGACAGTGACATGGTGAGGATGAATGAGGCTGACAGGGCCAGGCCCTCTGCGGGGATGAATGAGGCTGATGCGTGCTGACCCCCGCCTTGCCTTGGAACCACTCTGTCATTTAAGGACAGATCCGAGAGACCCCTGTTGGAGCCTCGGGCTGGGCTCTGCCAGAGCAGCCGTCTTCCTGCTCACAGCAGACGGTCCAGTCTCAGCCTGGCAAAGTGCCAGGTTTGATAAACCCCAGGCTTCCAGCTCCCCACCTGCCAATGAGGATGAGGCAGAGCGCACCTGGCGTGGCTCTGTAACTGACGGTGTGTGTGAGGGAGTGAGGGGAGAAGACAGGCAGGCAGGCAGGCAGGCAGGCAGCCCAGCATCCACATCTCCTCTCTGTGACATCATGGCTGACTGCTGCACTGTCAGTTGGTGGCACCCCAGCTTTTAGCCAGTGCCCCCCAGTTCACTTCATCTCAGCATGTAAACCCACCATGCCTGCGTCCTGGTGCGGAGGGAATTCATTTGTCTTTTCTGGGTGCAGATGGGATGCTGGGATGTTTCTGAGGCCAGTCTGGCCCTCCCGAGGAAATGGTGCTGAGAGGCGGACAGCCATCAGCCCTGTACCTGGCTCCGGCCCTCGTCTACCGGGGAAGGGGGCTGGGAGCCGCAGGAGCAACAGCTTGGGTATGGGCATGGGTGGGAAGGTGTGTTCCTGCATGCACGTCCTGACCGTGTGCACCTGGGGTTGCATGTGACTGCAGGTGTGCCTGTGGATGTGGGTGCCACCTGTGACCATGCATGTGTGCTAAGAAATGAGTGTGTAGTCCCTGCAGCCCCTCGACAAGCTTCAGGAGGCCAGAGCTGGTGGTGCCCACCTTTAATCCCAGCACATGGGAAGTAGAGGCAGAGGCAAGTTTGAGACCAGCCTAGGTAGCAGCAAGTTCCAGACCCATCTGAGCTACATGGTGAGATCATGTCTCAAAAGCAAAACAAAACAACAACAGAAGAAAAGAGAACAGGAGACAGGAGAGGAAAGGGGAGGAGAGCAGAATGGGAGAAACCGCTTGAAGCCACCATGTAGGCCCCGGCCCTCTGAGGCACCACCCTGGCGATGGATGTATCCAGATGTTTGCATCTGTCATGCAGTTTAGGGAGTCAGAGGGGATGCTCAGCCATACAACATCAGCTGCTCACGGTGTCCACCAGTTGTACTCTTCATGGCGGGACAGGCATTAAAACCAGGCTGTCAGCAAATGCTGCCCTGCAGGTCACGGAGGCCCTTCTGCTGGGTTCAGAGAAGAGGGGGTATCTGGGTGCTTCAGCCTGAGGTCCCCAGGGATGGCATAGGGCAAAGTCACGGCACAGCTCCTCCACCTGCACCAAGCCCAGCCCCAAAGAGGAGCCTTAGAGAACAAAGTCCCTCACCATGGAGGAGCCAAGGAAGAGACACAAACACTGAGCAGCCCCTCATCTCTGTCACCCTGTCTTCCACATTGCCTTTTATCCAATGCAGGGTCAGGCATGCTTGTTGTAAGATGGTAATTGGATGCTGAATGTGGAAAGAGAGTGGAAACTGTGTGTGTGTGTGTGTGTGTGTGTGTGTGCACACCAGTCCTGGGGCTTGAACTCAGGGACTGGGCACTGTCCCTGAGCTTTTGTGCTCAAGGCTAGTGCTCTACTACTCAAGCCACAACATCATTTCTAGCTTTTTGGTGGCTCATTAGAGGTAAGTCTTTCCTGCCCGGGATGCTTTAACCTGTGATCCTCAGCTCTCAGCCTCCTGAGTAGCTAAGATTACAGGTGTGAGCACCAGCACACAGCTCAGCAAGCTCCTTAATAAAGCATAAGTGGGTTTGGTGGGTGTGGGGCAAGGTGTCTCCTGGCACAGACACCTGCAGGTTCTCAGGGCACAGGACAGGAGGTGAAGGACACCCACCTGGCCCCGCAGGACAGCTGGAGGGGTGGTCCAAGTCCTCACTGCCCCGTCTCTGCACAGGCGCCTGGTGGACCGGCTGGAGAACATGAGGAAGAACGTGGCGGGGGATGGCGTGAACCGATGCATCCTGTGCGGGGAGCAGCTGGGCATGCTGGGCTCAGCCTGTGTGGTGTGTGAGGACTGCAAGAAGGTACCAGTGCCCCTTCCCGGCTCAGCACCCTCAGAGGCCTGCCTGGGACCTGAGGGCAGGGACTGGGGGCAGGGTATGGGGTATGGGGTGGAGCTTGCTCCTTGGATTCCCTCAAGAGTAATCCCCAGGTCAACTGTCCCCCAAGGTCATCCCAAGCTTCATCCCTGTGGAAGTCCCTCTGGTCCTCCATGAGCTCCATCCAGAATGGACTTGGGGGGCTGGGGGTGGACACAGGGATGAGGGAGCCAGCCAGGGTATCAGTGGTGGCGCAACAAGTTCAAGATTCCTTTGTGGAGCATGGCAGACATGTGTACACACACACACACACACACACACACACACAGAGTAGATGCTTTCTGTGTCCTCTTTCCCTGACTTAGGGCACAAGAGTCTTAGAAGACCTCCCTCCCTCTAGCCTGTTAGGCCCCCTCCCCAGACTCTGCACCTGACACTTGAGGGCACAAGGACCTGTCTCTGAGCCTGCCTGATTCCCCCAGATGGATCTAAGTGCCTCTCTTAGAATGGGGTACTGGGGAACGCTTTGTCTATTCTGAAACACAGCTGCTGCCATTGAACTATAGCAAACTTTGTGACCTCTCAGTTTTTCCTATTTTGCCTTGGCAAGTTGGGCTGCAGCCATAGTCAGGGTTGTTTTGGATCCTTTGGGGCAGGAAAGAAGAAATAAAAACAGAATGGACAGATGACTTCCCTCGTATGAAGTGCATCAGGAATCTGTCTGAGCTTAGAGGAAACTCAGACCTCGTAGCAGAGACTCTGGGAGAATTTCCCCACCAATGTTGTGCGTGGCTCAGACTTTTGCAATGGGGAGTCAGATTCAAGTCAGGACTTGAATTCAAGTCAGGCCTCTATCACAGGAGAAAGGAAACAGAAAGGGCAGTTCTAGATCTTTCCATCTACCAAGAGATCCTGGGGTTCCATGGTCAGGGCCCTCCCCCCTGCTCATGTCTGGCTCACCGGTGTGCACAGTGCATTGTCTGTGCTTTTGTCCCCAGAATGTGTGCACCAAATGTGGGGTGGAGACTGCCAACAACCGCCCGCACCCGGTGTGGCTCTGCAAAATCTGCCTGGAGCAGCGGGAGGTGAGTCCTGCCTTATACCAGGGCTGCACAGCCCCGACTGTTCCACACAGCCCTGACCACAGCGTCAACACACAGGAGGGCTCCCGGTGGGTGGGAGCTCCATTGAGTCTCATGCCTTGGGAGTTCAGTGTGGAAGGGGCCAGCCTGCTGTGACACAGCAGAATGACCTCTGAGTGTCTGTTTCCATTTCTTTTATCTTCCTCTGCTTCTGGGACTTACCTGTTCTGAATGACTTCCCTTCCTCTTCCCACCTCCTCCTCTACTTCCCTCTTCCTCCTCTCTTCATCTTTCTTCTCTTCTTCCTCCCTTCTGCTTCCTCCTCTCCTTTTCTTTCTCCACTCCTCCTCCTCTTTCTCTTCTTCCTTTTTCCCTCTTCCTTCACTTCCTCTGCCCTCATCCTGCTGTCTTCTTTTCCTCCTCCTCCTTCTCCTCCTCCTCCTCCTCCTCCTCCTCCTCCTCCCTCTCCTCCTCCTCCTCCTCCTCCTCCTCCTCCTCCTCCTCCTCCTCCTCCTCCTCCTCCTCCTCTTCCTTCTCCTCTTCCTGCTCCGCCTCCTGTCACACTCCTCACACTTTTTCTCTGCTCTCTCTTTACTGAAGCTCTGTCCCCATGGAACTTTTCTCTTCCCCCACCCTGCCTGTCACTTTACAAAAATTAGCTTCTTCATCCTCCTCCCAATTTCCTCATCACTCACTCCACACCCCCAGCAGATTCCTGCCTGGGAGGGACAGCTCTGTGGCCAGGGCCTCCCCAGTGTCAGTCAGGGTCTGGCGGGATTCAGCTAGCAAGCTCCCAAAGGGGATCCAGGAGGGTTTGGTGAGGGTGCTGTTTTGAAAGGGCAAGGCTAGGTTATGGGACATTGGCCATGAATTATGAAGCCCCCAGGACCAGCACCAGCAAAGTCACCATCAGCACCCCTGAGACCAAACAGAGGAGGGGCAGCTTTGAGATTGGGAGATAGGCATAGCCTTGTTGAGGCCTCATCACTTCACTGGAAGGGAATAAATACAATGGTGCCTCTCTCCTCCATGCCCACCAACCCCTCGGGCACTCTGGAACTCACAGGCCTGAAGACCAAGGTCAGGGAAGCCCAGTCCCTGCAGGGGAGCCTCCCAGGGCACAGGGCAGGCTGAGGGCAATGGGTCCATGATCTTACAGTTCACAGACGTCCCACACCCTGCCCTAAGTGTGTGGTATGGTCTGGCCCACAGAGCAGGGCAATGGCCTGAGGTCTTGTGGAAGTTGTGGTGTGTCACCCTCTTTACAACAACCACGACAGCATCACAGGATAAGAGATAGAAGGCTGGTATTAATCCCTTGTACTTCATCTCTGGCTGTATTCTGTGAGGTCAGCCCTCTACATTCCCAATGTTCCTCTTTCTCCATCACAGGCATCACCAGCTGTTGGTGTTGAGTTTGCAGGACCGAGTGCGGAGTGAAGTCTCTGTGGGAGGTGCTGTACCCATGTGCTATAGAGCAGAGATGAAAGTTGGTTTATAAAGGCTGAATGAAGCACACAAGCATGGCTGCTGTGTCTTCACTGCTCCTTCCCTCCCTGTCTCCTCAGGTGTGGAAGCGATCTGGAGCATGGTTCTTCAAGGGCTTCCCCAAACAGGTCCTCCCACAGCCCATGCCTATAACGAGGAGCAAGCCCCTGCAGCCAGGCAGTGAGCTGCCTGCCTCGGAGCAACCCACCTCAGAACCCAAGCCGGTAGTCCGATCTTCAACTCGAGGTAGAACAAAATCACTTCTTTCTAGCACCAAGGACAGCTCCAAGCCAACTGGTCTACCTGGAGCATGTTCTACTATGTGCCTGTTGCTGCCTGTGGTGGGCAGTTACTCTGGACTTGAATCTAAGATTTCTTTTCTCCATCACAGCCCACCATCCACCTTTTTTTTTCCAGTCCTGGAGCTTGGTACTCGGGGCTTGAGTACTTTCCCTGGTTTCTTTTTGGTCAAGGCTAGCACTCTACCTCTTGAGCCACAGCGCCACTTCTGGCTTTTTCTATATATGTGGTGCTAGGCAAGCACTCTATCACTAAGCCACATTCCTAGCTCCCACCATCAACCTTTTTCAAAAGCCAGGATGCCAAGAGGCCTGGCCCCCATACCTAGTGGGATGTTTAGAGATATAAAATGGTGAACAAAATTCAAAATTGGGAGAGATTTCTTTCTCAAAAGATATCATGAGCTTGAGGCTTAGTGAGGATGCCTTCTGGGTCCTCCTATTTCTTCTATCAGCTAGAAGTAAATCTGAAATTGGATTGACTAAAAAGGATATGTGAACCAGGTGTGGTGGCACACATCGGCAGTCTCAGCACCCACGAGGGGTAGCAAATCTCAAATTTGAAGTCAGCCTGGGCTATGTAGAGTCTCCAAATATAAATGTGAAAGATGAATCAAAATGAAAGTAGGAAAATAAAATTATCCCT
The DNA here is from genome assembly GCF_023159225.1 of Perognathus longimembris pacificus. NCBI lineage: Eukaryota > Metazoa > Chordata > Mammalia > Rodentia > Heteromyidae > Perognathus > Perognathus longimembris. Next base: position 85,075,423 of record NC_063163.1, on the reverse strand, counting down.
ACTGTTGATTGTATCATTACTGTCAAGATAGTTTTTTTGACAGTACTGGGACTGTACCATTTGAGCCAAGTCTCCAGTTCTTTTAGTTTATGTTTAAAACAACAACAACAACAGGCTTTTACATTTATGGTCTGGACTGTGATCCTCTTATTTACACTCCTAGTATTGCTTGGATGACAGGCATGCACCAGCATGCTCAGTTGAGATGGGAAGTGGGAGCTCAAGAACTGTTCTTGACCAGATTGGCTTTAAACTATGAACCTCCTGATTTGTACCTCCCAGGTGGGAGGTAGGATTACAGTCTGGAGCCACTATGCCCTGACCAAGAATTATTCATTATTAAGATAATGAGTAAAAGTGATGTCAAAACAGTTTTTTTTAAGCATCACAATAACAACATGTCTTAATAGCATTAGACCACTGGGACTGGCCAGATAAAGCCCTAATAATAACTGCAATTAACAATGAGCATGCATGGCCTAGATGGTGACTCTGGGGCTGAGCCCAGGCAGTGCTTCCCCAAAAAAGGTTCAAGTGGGAGCTTTCTGGGGTGTCTCCTGTAAGGTGATCGCACACGCGCGCGCGCGCACACACACACACACACACACACACAGAGGCACGCACGTGCACCTTCAGCGAACACTTTCTTACCGGCAAAGCATGAGCAGTTTTTGCTCCTTGCTGAGAACCGTCATCAGATGCGGCCTTGAGCGGGGCCCAAACCCCCTCCCAGCATCCTCTTCCTGGTCAGCTGTGTTGCACAACTGTTCAAAGCCCACGTTTTCTGCTGTGCATGTGAAAGAAATACTATGACTCTAAATAGGAGCTAGGGCAGAGAGGAAGTGCAGAGGAAGACTTCGTTTCTCTTGTCTTTTTCTTTTTGGCCATACTGGGGACTGAACTCAGGACCTTGCACTTGCTGGGCAGGTGCTCTCACTTACACAACTTCCAACCTGTTTTTCTTGGGTTAGTTTTCAGATAGGGTCTCATATTTTTGCCTGGGCTATGGCCTTAGACCACAGCATCCTGAAGAGCTGAGAGGACAGGTGGGAGCCTCCATGCCTACATATATTGGTGAGATGGAATCTCACTTTCCAATCCCCTTAAGGTGGCTTCAGGCAGTGACCCCTCCACTCTCCACCTACCAGATAGCTGGGATTCTAGATGTATGCTACTCCACCTGCTCCTTTAAATGTTCTTGAGCTGGGTGAATGAACCCTACTGTGGCTTCCTAACCGATAACTCTCCAGACACCACAAGACTGGTGCTCCCCATGTTTTCCTCTCCGCCCCTACCCAGGTGACACTGAGGATAGAAGGAGCCTCGGTCAGAAGACAGGTACGTTTTTGGTACAGGATTCCCTTTGCCCATATCTCCATTGCCTTCTCCCTTGCTCAGTCCCTGCTTCTCCTCCCAGGCCCCGACCTGGCTCCTGGGCGTGGGAGCTATGGGCCTCCAGTGCGCAGGGCCTCCGAGGCCCAGATGAACACATCACCCCGGGATCCAGATGGCCGGGATGTCAGCCACAGTGGGGGCTCTGGGGACACCAGCCGTGGCCCAGCAGGTGAGGGGCGGCAGGTGCAGACATCTACCGCAACCGGGAAGCAGGAGATGGGAGGGTTTGCACTCATTTGTTCATCCAGTATTTATTGAGCATCTGCTGTGCACAGTGTTCTGTGCTGGACTCTGGTCACCATCTATGGTGAAGGAGGAGATTCATGACCACCTAGGGCTCCAGACCCGCATAACCTTGGCTGTGCTCTCCTCTTGCCTTTACGTCCCGTGTAAGATAAACATGGTTGTTTTTTGTTCCCTCTGAGAGAAAGGCCCCCCAGCTTTATGTAAAGTGAGGATGCTTCCCCCTCAAACACCACCCCAGTTCTTCCTTCCCTTGGCCTCTGCTCTCTGTGAATACAGGCCAGCCAGCAAGGCCAGGGCACTGCTGGTCGATGCTGCTACTTCTGGGAACCAGCCATGGGCTTATATGGCAAGACTGCAGCTGGCAGGGTCTATGGTCCCTGGATATTTTTTTCTGTGCTGGACTTGAACTCAGGGTCTCATGTTTATTAAGCACTGGAGAGACCTGAGCTACTCCTCCCCTCCCCCAGTCCTTTTGCTTTTTGTGTTGTTGTTGTTTATCAGACAGGGTCTCACTAACTTGCCCAGACCAGCCTCAGGCAATCATCCTCCTGCCTCGGCCTCCCAACTAGCCAGGATTCCAGGTGTGAGCCACCACACCTGGATAACCCCAGCCTTTGAGGAAAATGGTTAGGTTGGACAGATCTATGTCCTGTAGCCCTAAGAAACTTTGGCATGGAAGCTTTGCCTCTGTAGCAGGGGGCACAGAGGCTTGGAGACCTGAACATTCAGGTTCCATGTTACCCTCTAGTCTTTGCTTTCTAAATCATGGTCCATGGTTAGCACCTCAGTTTCCCCTCCTGCTCAGCAAGAGCACTGGGCACACACCAACTGCTGTCAGGTGCAGTCATAGGCCTACAGTTCAGAGGGACAGAGAAAGACCACCCGGTGGTGTGCAGTCTCAGAGAGCAATTGCTGCGTGCTTGCTTCCTGCCAGCCAGTCTCCAGTGCTTCATGTGGTGCCTCACCTTCCCCAACTACATCCCTTGTGAGGCTTTTTATCATTTCCATAAACTATGTGCTTCTATGTGCCCACCCTGGGGCTTGAACTCAGGGCCTGGGAACTATCCCTGAGCTTTTCCACTCAAGGCTAGTGCTCTATCACTTGACACACAGCTCCACTTCCAGCTTTTTGTGGGCTAATTGGAGATAAGAACCATACAGACTTTCCTGCCCAGGCTCACTTGGAAACACAGTCCTCAGATCTCAGCCTCCTGAGTTGCTGGGATTATAGGTGTGAGCTGCTGGCATCTGGCTATGTGCATCATACTACATATGACAGTTCTGATTTCAGCCAGTGGCATGAAGCACATTCACAGGTTTGCAGAGAATATGTTCATGATCCAAATTGCAGTTCTGTGCCCACTGAACAACGGCCCCCATTTCACTCCTCTGGGCCCACAGACACCCCTGCCTTCTCCCTGCCTCTGTGAACTTGACTATTCTCCATGCTGACTTAGAGATGTCAGACAACATCTGTCTCTTTGCACCTGGCTTCTTTCACTCAGTGGAACACCTTCAGGGCCTGCCCATGGCTATGCATGTCACCTGATCAACTGTGTTGAGTGGAAACCTTAGATGTGCCATTGCTACACTGTTGTTTGGCCATTCCCTGTGTGTGCCTGGCAGGTCCTCTTGCTTCCACCTCCCCAGTGCTAGGATTGCAGGAATGGGCCACCATGCCCAGCCCCTGTGAGCAGAGTAAAGAAAGTATGGAAGGACCAGAGGAAAGTTCGGAGCAGCTGGGGTGGAAACCACATCCTGTAGATACCTGGCTCCTCCCTGCTGCACGTGCACAGGCGTGTGCGTGTGTGTGTGTGCCTGTGCACGTGTACATGTGTGCAAAGGTGTGTGTGAGAGAGAGAACCTGTGCTCACCACAGCTCTGTCCTCTCTCTCCCCGCAGGGTTGAGGCGGGCCAACTCAGTTCAAGCCTCCAGACAGACCCCAGCCTCGGGGCCAAGCCCAGGGCCCCCTCCACCCACCCAGCCAGGTACCTGCCATGGGCCCCTCACTCCCAGCAGCGACCTGGCCCTCTTGCAGAGAACAAGCTGAGTCCCGAGGGGAAGACGCCTTGGGCCTGGAGCTGGCGGGGTGCGGGTACCTTGTCTCCCCACGACGCTCCAGGGTCTCCCTCCTACCCAGCTCATCATTGCCATCTCAAGGACACTGAGGCTTGGGAAGTCCCAACAGTAATGGGGTGCTCGTGCATTCTAGGCAAGAGCTTTGCCACTGGGATTCACCCCCCTCCTTCCCCCCCACCCCCAGTCTTCAGACCCAGCCTTCGTGCCCCAGCCCTGTAGTGGGACTCCTGCTGGGAGCTCACCCAGGCCTGGCCTCTCCACATAGGATGGGGGAGAGGAGAGCAGGAGGCCTGTGTCCCACCATACTCCCTCTCCCCTTAGGGCCCCCCGGGGGCGGCAGAGCCCCGCCAGCGCCAGCAGGACGCTTTCCAGAGCAGAGGCCAGGCAAGTGCCCCTCCTGAATGGCAGGGCTCCCAGCTCGGCCTGCACCCCACACCTGCCTGGGGAGGTCTAAGCAGCCCCCGTTGCACATGCTGAGCCGCCCAAACCGAGAGAAGAGGGCAGGCAGGCAGGCAAAGCCGCACCATGAGGCTGAACTCGGGCTCAGCTCTTTCACTGCCTTGCTGTGTGGCCCTGGCATGTGACTGAGCTTCTCTGAGCCCCTGGTTCCTCACCTAATATAAGGACCTAGCTCACAGGGGGGTTGGGGGGACTGACCAAACCCCTACCTGAAAACCTGGAGGAATTCACCAGGCCCATGCTCAGTGACAGTGGCCTTCACACATGGCCCCAACAGCACCTCCATTGTCAGCTGTCACAGAGGCAACAGGCGGGCGGCTCTCCAGAGGACCAGCGCTGAGTGTCACACTGATGCCTCCACTCCCATGGTGCCATTGGAAAACTAAGTCTCAGAGATGTTAGGTCACCTGTCCCAGGCCACACAGCCCCATTCCAGTGCATGCTGAGCTGCACCAGTGCACACCTGCCCATGTCCTCTGAGGCCAGCTTTGTTGTATCTGATGCCCTGGGGTTCCCAGTTCCAGGGGGCCTGGAACAGTGTTCTCAAAGCTCCCCCAGAAATGAAGCTTCTATCATTGCTTTTTCATCCTCTGCCATTGTCCCTGCAGAGGGGACTCCCAGTGACCCTGGCCACCCAGGGGCCACCGTGCCACCACGGGAGGAGAGGACGGGGGCAGCCGAGGGCTTCGTCGTGGCGGGAGCCAGGGAGGACCGGGCAGCCCACCCGCCAGGCCGTTATTCCCAAGTCCCTGTGGCCTCTGCCCAGCCAGCCCCCACCTCCACCCGCAAGCCTCCACCTCCTGAGGAGGACGAGGAGGAGGCCAACAGCTATGACTCTGATGAAGCAAGTGGGTAGCACTTCTGGGAGCCACACCTGGGGGAGGCTCATCACACCCAGGGAGGGTCATCACACCTAGGGAAGGTCACCACACCTGGGGGAGGGTCATCACACCCAGGGAGGGTCATCACACCCCAGGAGGGTCATTACACCCGGGGAAGGTCACTACACCGGGTAGGGTCATCACATCCAGGGAAGGTCATCACACCTGAGGAAGGTCAACACACCCAGGGGAGGGGGTCATCACACCCAGGGGAGGCACATCATACCTGGGGGAGGGACATCATGCTCAGGGAAGGTTACCATCAGGGTGGGATATCTTAAGCAGATGCCCTTTTCTCTCTCTCTCTCTCTCTCTCTCTCTCTCTCTCTCTCTCACACACACACACACACACACACACACACACACACACACACCGTGAAATTTTAATGCCTGGCTGGACTCAGTAAGTGTGCAGGGAGTGTTTGTTGAATGGCTAACCAAATGTTCTCTTCCTGTGCCTGCCCAGCCACCCTGGGTGCCCTGGAGTTCAGCCTTCTCTATGAGCAGGACAATAGCTCCCTGCAGTGCACCATCATCAAGGCCAAGGTGGGTGTTTCTGACCTGGGCCTTGGTCACAGCAGACGTCACTGGGGATGGGCTGTCCTTGGGGAGAGTCCTGTGGGGCTGTCCTTCCTGTGGTCCCCTCCTGGGAGCCAGGGGAATATAGGAAGGGGCCATGGCCACAGAATGATGCATCCCCAGCTCTTCCCTGCACTTCTGCAGAGGCAAATGTGAGGGTTCAGCAGCAGCCAGAGGTGGGGCCCTGGGTCCAGCACTGACCATGGGGGCTGCCAGGGGAACAGGAGGTGGGCTCCGACTGGGCAGAGTGGGTACGAAAGAGGAGGAACAGCGCCTGACCTCTGGAGTTTGGGTGAACAAGGTCAGGTTCACTCCGCACAGCCCTGCGCAGCCTGTGGCATGGGGTGGAGAACCTGAGGTCTCAGCTTGGGTGCCAGAGTGGGGCCATGCCTCGGGCATCTTCCCAGCCCCTCTCCCCACACCCTGGGCATCTTCTCCCAGCAATCCCTTGATGGTTTGGGAGGAGCCCAGGAAATGGCATTCCAATCTCACCACACCAGGAAGTCACTGTGCTGTACCCCTGAGGCAGGAGATGACATGGGGACTCAGACAGGGTAGGATAGTGGCCTGAGGCCACGCTGCCTGGGAGCAATGTTTTGTAAACCCTGCCCGCTGGACTCCCAGGCCCTTTCCACATCACCTGCCCTTCTCTGTCTTTCTCTGGAAGAAACGGAAGGAGGGACAGATGCCAGGGGCTCTGCCACCACCTTGTGACAGCCGAGCCCCTGGCCTGTCGGGCTCTCACGCATCACCTTCTCTCACAGGGACTGAAGCCCATGGACTCCAATGGCCTGGCTGATCCCTACGTCAAGCTGCACCTCCTTCCAGGGGCCAGCAAGGTACCATATGGCCCGGGCTGCCAGGGCGCCTGGCGGGCTCCCAGGGCTCACAGCTCAGATCCCAAAATAGCCCCGAGTGGCAGAGCCCCATCCAGGGGGCCAAGGAGAGGACTGCGCTGGGCACGGGCCGGGCTGGGAGGGAAGCCGCTGCCCCCTGCCGCCTGCTCAGGTGCCTCCAGTGGCTCCTGGCTCCTTCCTCTGGCCTGAGCCACCTCAGCGCAGTGCAATGGGTGCACAGCTGCCCTCCTGGGGTGTGTGTTGGCTTTGTTGTACTGACATGGAAGGTGACAATGCTCTTGAGAAAATGCCTGCACACAGCACACAGACTGCACGGGAGCAGGTGTACATGTGTGTGTGCACGTCCACATGTACACATGCAGACTCGCATGCACACACTCTCAGCCTCGATGTCTCTTCACTTGGATCAGGGAAAAGAAAGATGGCCCCTCACCTGTCCTTAACCAGCCCCCTGCCCCGTACCATCTCCTGCCACCAAGACCCACCCCTCCACACCCCGAATCCAGTGCAGCCCAGTGGGAGTCGTGTACACGCTGGTGTGTCGGCCCCGCCACCAGGCCGCCTGTCCCGTGTGGTGGCCTGTCAGGTCTTCTGTCTTGGAACAAAATGAAAGGATTTCACCCCCTCCAGGGGGACACAGGAGACAGGAGGGGGTCCCTCTGTTTTCTGCCCCCACGGGGCGGCATGGGACGGGGTCCTGAGGGTGCCTGTGTGCGTGTGTTGGGGAACAGTGAAGCCCCGCACACCCCCACAGGGCAGTGCCCCCACCCAAATGCCCTCTAGGGTGGGACGCAGAGCCCATCACACTGAAGCGGGCCTCTGTCTGTCCATCTCTCCGATTTAGTCCAACAAGCTCCGCACAAAGACCCTACGGAACACGCGGAACCCGGTGTGGAATGAGACCCTAGTGTACCACGGCATCACCGACGAGGACATGCAGAGGAAGACACTCAGGTGGGAGGGGGGAGAGAGCTGGAGGGAGGAGCAGGAGGGGGAGGGGGCTGGAGGGAGGGGCAGGCAGGGGAAGGAGGCTGAGGGGAGGGGCAGGCAGGGGAAGGGGGCTGGAGGGGGGAGGCTGAGAGGAGGGGCAGACGGGGGAGGAGGGCTGGAGGGAGGGGAAGATGGGGAGGGGAGCTGGAGGGAGGGGCAGGCAGGGGGAAGGGGGGCTAGAGGGAGGGAAGGGCCTAGACCCACACAGAGCTCCCCAAGGCTATACTTTGAAACATTCTCTGCATCGTTTTATTTTCCTTTTCACCTTTACAAAACCAAAGCTGTTGCTAAGCCAGGCACCCATACCCATGGCTGTCACCTGTCATCCTAGCTACCCCAGAGGCTGAGAACTGAGGATCGAGATTCCAAAGCAGCCCAGGCAGGAAAGCCCGTGAGACACTTCTCTCCAATTAATCAGCAAATAGCTGGACATAGAGCTGTGGTTCAAGTAGTAGAGCACTAGCCTTGAGTGCAAAAGTTCAGGGGCAAGGCCCAGGCCCTGAGTTCAGGCTCCAGCACTGGCATGCATGTGCACACACATGCACACACACACACACACACACACACACACACAATTCTCATGCAAGCTTTTGTGTCCACAGGATTGCCTTTAGGCCCTGGTGGTACTGAGTCCCTGTGTAAATCTACATAGTATTTGCATAGAATCTGCACCTGTCTCTGTATACTTTTTCCCCTGCTACAGTGTAAATGAAGTGTAAAGAAACAGGCATAACACTATCACGGGGATTTTGGCGAGGAAAGGCCATACATGTTCAGCACAGTGCAATGTTTGTTTCAAATATTTTCCATTCACGGTTGGTTGGGTCCCTCAGTGCAGATGCCAGCCTCACGTGGCTGAATCCCGCAGAAAGAATGCGCAGTAAAAGAAGCTAAACATAAAAGAGCACGTACAGCTGGGTGTGGCCAGGCATGCCTGTAAACCCAGCACTCAGAAGGCAGGGGAGGGAAGATTTTGAATCTGAGACCCCGTTTCAAAATAAGGAGTTAAAAATATATACTGCCTTGTTCTGTTAATGTGAAGGTCATGCAGCCAGGGGCCTAGGGCGCAGTGAGAGATGTCAGCACACAGTGGGAGCTCCCGGCACATAGTGGGAGTTGCTGGCATAGTGGGAGCAGTCAGCACACAGTGGGAGCTCCCGGCACACATTGGGTGCTGTCACATAGTGGGAGCGCTCCACACACAGTAGGAGCTCAGTATTCGCTGCTTTCCCTCCTGCCCCCTGTAGGATCTCTGTGTGTGATGAGGACAAGTTTGGCCACAATGAGTTCATCGGGGAGACCAGGTTCTCACTCAAGAAACTGAAGCCTAACCAGAGGAAGAATTTCAACATCTGCCTGGAGCGGGTGATCCCCGTGAGTACCTCGCTGGAGTCCCTGTGGGGGTTGGGGGGACCGCTGCCCTCCTGAGGATCTGCACTGGAGTCACTCCGAGGGGCACCCGAACATGGCGCATGGTGGCTGTGGCTCAGCCTCAACACCAGGGCTGCCTCCCCTCTATCCATCACTTTCTGAACACATCTGGACCCAAAGTTCCATCTGCGCCTCCTCGCTCCCAGGCCTGGGCCAGGGACTGCACCACAGTGAGAGAGAGAGAGAGAGAGAGAGAGAGTGTGTGTGTGTGTGTGTGAGAGAGAGAGAGAGAGAGAGAGAATCTCCAGGAAGAGCCTCCTGTCGAGGCTCTCATAAGTGAGCAGCAGGGGTTATGGGGACACAGCCACCCTGACTCTTGAGAAACAACAAGGAGAAATTCCAGTTTTCAGGAACATGTCAACAGCAGAGCTTTTCAAACTTAGCTTTGCAGGGGTATCCCCTGAGATGCTTATGTAGAGGAGGAATGTGGGGTGCCTGCATAGCTGAGCATCCCCTAGGGAAGACTTGGGGTAAAGGGGCAAATTCTGCCATTGTCGCTCAAGCACAGGTAGAGACAAGAAGGAGAATGGCAAAGGGGGCTCCCACAGAATGCAGCCAGCAAGGGTCACCCTGGGAACGTAGGTGGTCAGGGCAATATCCAGGACCCCACTGCAGTCAGTGGCTCCTAGGTCTGTCCATCTTACAAGGGTGGACACTGCTGGCCAGGACATGGTGGTGGTTAGACAGGTAGGGGCTTCAGCCCCACAGGGCATGGCTGGCCTAAGGTTTGTTCCATGCCAATATTGACAATCTTCCTGTCTCCTTCCTCCAGATGAAGCGTGCAGGAACCACAGGCTCAGCCCGCGGCATGGCCCTCTATGAGGAGGAGGTGAGCACCAAGGGAAGGAGGCCCCAAGCTGCCCCCTGGGGACCCTTGCCTCCCTCTTCTCTTTCCAAATGGCCCCTCTACCCTCCCCCACAGCTGCCCCACCTGCCACAACACAGCTGTGGCCCCTCTGCCCTCCATGGCCCAGGGCAGGCTCAGGCTCTTCCAACTGGATGGTGCCAGCTTGCTCTGGCATCTGGCCATCTGCCAGGGAAAGCCAGAGATCAGAGCTAGGGCTGGGACTAGGGTTCGGGGCTCAGGTCCAGGCTAGCGTCAAGGCTCCCTCCATGGCTGCTTCAAAGAAGAGGGGCTGGGCCTGGGCCTGTGGCTGGGCCTGGGCCTGTGGCTGGGCCTGGGGCTGACTGGGTTTTCTTTCACCTTGGGTCTGCTTAGAGGCCGCCTCGGTGGCTGCTGTCCGTGGTTCTGATCGGGTGCTGGCCGCCTCATCTGCCCTGCCCCATGCCCTGCTTCCCTTCCCTCCCCACAGCAGGTGGAGCGCCTCGGGGATGTGGAGGAGCGTGGGAAGATCCTGGTGTCCCTGATGTACAGCACGCAGCAGGGCGGCCTCATCGTAGGCATTGTGCGTTGCGTGCACCTGGCCGCCATGGACGCCAACGGCTACTCAGATCCATTTGTCAAGCTGTGAGTCCATACCTGTGGCCCAGGCTCCATGAACTCCTCCATGAAGTCCTCAGACCCTCACACACTGAGGCCTGGGGGAACAGAGCCTGCCCAGGGAAGCACAGTGAAGCACGTTGGCCTCTTGGACATCAGGCCATGTGCTACATGCAGAGCTCTGTGGGTGGAGCAGTTGACATGGTAACTAACCCTCCATATACCCCAGGGAGGTGGCTGTACAGACCTCCAGCACCTCAGAACCTCGGCACCAAGAAGCATTCTGGCTTTGTTCAGGCTCATTCTAGAATCACTCAGCCCTGGGCTGAGAGCTGCATTAATAGCAAATAGTCCTGGAGAGGAAAGAGGTCATGCCCCTGTCCATCCATCCCAGCAGAGACCACTCCCTGTGCATCCATCCCACCAGAGACCACACCCCTGATAGTCCTCGTCCCAGCAGGTATTCAGCCTCCCTCAGCTCTTCTAAAAACAAAAACAAGAGCTAGGGCTGTGGATCAGCCCTCAGTTCAAGCCTAGTACCACACACACACACACACACACACACACACACACACACACACACACACTTCAAACAAGGTGCTATGAGTTTTCCCTCTTTACAGGTCAGGAAACTGAGGCACAATAAGGTACATCCACATTCAGAATTGTTCAGCCCAAGTCAGAATCCGAACACCCCAACCCCGAGTAGCTTTAGCCCATTTTGTTTGCTTATACCCCAACCCCAAGTAGCTTTATTCCCCTTTGTTTGCTTACTGCAAAACACTTTTTAATAGAGACACTCTATTGGCAAATAGACTGTTATTTGGACATTCCAAAAGTTAGCATTTACTTTACTCACTATTTGTCCCAAGGTATTTGTTTTCACCCAGAAAACACTTGACTGAGCACCTGCCATGTGCCAGGTATTGTGCCTGCACTGAGGAAGAGCCCTCTAGATAGAGAAGTCTGTATGTGCAAAGGCCCTGGGCCAGAAAGGGGAGTGAGAAGGAGTGGAGAGAGTGGCTGCTCAGAGCACAACAGCTGCTGGGTGTGGTGCCCAGCTTTGTGCCCCAGGCCTGAGCCTCTGTCTCTGGGCCTCCGTCTCCCTGGGCCTCAGTCTCCCTGGGCCTCTGTCTCCCTGGGCCTCTGTCTCCCTGGGCTCTTGTTTCTGTGTGCGCAGGTGAGGTGGCCACACTGGCAGCATGGAGGGTTCTAAGGAGGAGGAATGTGCAGTGCGGCTGGCACCAGGTCCATGCTGGGACCATTCCTTTGCAATGGGCTCCCCCTCTGCCACCCTGCAGGCTGGCGTGTGGGGTGCTGGGCTCTCACTCCTGCACTACACCATGGTTGAGCCACTCATGTCTCCTTCCAGGTGGCTGAAACCGGACATGGGGAAGAAAGCCAAGCACAAGACTCAGATCAAAAAGAAAACTCTGAACCCTGAATTTAATGAGGTGAGGCTTCCCCGTGCTTTGTTGGGCTCTGGGAAGATTGCTGGGGGTGAGATGTTGAGTATTGTTCACAGCCATTGGCTCTACTCCCCTGAAACCCAACAAGTGATAAATAAGAAACTTTACGGTGTTGGTGCTCAGTGCAGTGAGCATGAGGAACAGGTGCACAGACCTGGGGCACGGGGGTAGCTCCTCAGAGGGGAGGTTTGCTCAACACTCCCAAAACCTGCACAGCATTCACAGTTCCGCTAACTGGGGGAGTAGATATGACAGTTACATATTTCCAGGTTCATAAAGTACCCAAAGGTATCCATCAAAATCCCCCTTCTAGGGGCTAGGAATATGGCCTAGTGGTGGAGTGCTCGCCTCACATTCATGAAGCCCTGGGTTTGATTCCTCAGCACCACATATATAGAAAAAGCCGAAAGTGGCGCTGTGGCTCAAGTGGTAGAGCACTAGCCTTGAGCGAAAAGAAGCCAGGGACAGTGCTCAGGCCCTGAGTCCAAGCCCCAGGACTGGCAACAAAAGCAAAACAAACAAAATCCCCCTTCTAGCTGGGCACAGTGATCGTGCCTGTAATCCCAGCACTGGGGAGGCTGAGGAAAGCAGGGTTGAGAGTTCCAAGCATGGGCTACACAGAGAGACCCTGTCTCAGACAAGCAAACAAAATATCCTCCAGCCTCCAGCGCCCACTTGTCTCCTGAAGAAATGGATGAAACTGTCCATGTCTGTGTGTTACATACACACATTCATACATGCACACACGTATATGTTTAAGCTCTTTTGCATGCTTTTGCTGGTGCCGCCCTCCGACCTCCGCCTCTTGAAGAGATAGGATTACAGCCATGCCCAGCTTCCTTGTGGTGCACAAACTCACCCCCCACTTCATCTTAAACTATCACCGGCTCAGAAACCCCGATCTTGGAAATTACCCAAAATACTTTACCGTGGATGGGTGGACATGGGATTGGACTGTCGGGGTGCTGTTTGGGCGTACCATTAATGGCAGTGGGAAACCAAAACAACCTGAACCCGAGCTGTTAGGGTCCAACATCTGAAGGCAACCAGTGAAATGGCAATGGAGAAGACAGCCTACAAACACTCGAGGCTGATTTTCACCAGCATTATAAAGGAAAGAAGGAAGCTGCCATGCTGTTCATTCAGTGGTATTTTGTTTTTAAAAAGCTATCCATCTGGGGCTGGGAATATGGCCTAGTGGTAGAGTGCTTGCCTCGTATACATGAAGCCCTGGGTTCGATTCCTCAGCACCACATATATAGAAAAAGCTAGAAGTGGAGCTGTAGCTCAAGTGGTATAGTGCTAGCTTTGAGCAAAAAGAAAGGAGGGACAGTGCTCAGGCCCTGAGTTCAAGGCCCAGGACTGGCAAAACAAAACAGAACAGAACAGCTATACATCTGCGTGGCCACACACAGGTTCATCCTGACCTTGGGAAGCTGTGTTATGTGTGGATACCCTGTTGGACTCTCTTATAGTTGTTAATTTTAACAACAAACACGAGTGAGTTTTGTAATTAGACACAACAATTACTTCCTTAAAATTCAGTTTGTTCCTTTGTACATTACCTGCATAAGAACAACTTTTAAAAATCAGAGAGTTTAGGAACCCAAGTAGTCGGTGCACCTCGTTTCTGAAGCAGTCACCAGGAGGGAGGGGCAGAGTTCCTGGCTCTTTGAGGAGCTGCGAGAGGGACGGGCAGTACCAGGAGACCAAGCCATCTCCTGAGCTTCTAATGGAATTCCATCATGATGCGGGGTGGCCGTTGAAAGGAGATCCTAGGCCGGGAAAGGAAGGAATCCTGCACCCCACCCGTGCCTGGCCCCAGGGCTTGAGTCCCAGCCCCTGACCTCCCCCTGCTTACCACCCCTCTGCTGCACCCAGGAGTTTTTCTATGACATCAAACACAGCGACCTGGCAAAGAAGTCACTGGACATCTCGGTGTGGGACTACGACATCGGCAAGTCCAACGACTACATCGGTGAGTGGCCACAGAGGGTGGGGTCTGTTCCCCGTACCCAAGCCCAGCTGGGCCCCCGGCCCTGGACCCGGTCCCCTGTGGCCGCTGCCTTCACGTGAAAGCACGCACAGCCTGGCTGCTTGCTGAATGAGACACCCGGCGTAGAATAACTCAGCCGCAGGGAATGGGAACAGAAGCCCCTGCAGAAAGTGAGGTGCCAAGGTGCCAGGGCAACCCATCCCCCCCCCCCCTTGGTGAGGAGGGAACGGCAGGTGCGGCCCCAGCAGGGTGACAGCAGCTCTTTGGAAATTAATAGTGAGTCCTCAGACCTCCAGAGGGGCAGATGTAGGGAGAGTTTGTAGTCTTTTTTTTTTTTCTTCAGTCCTGGGCCTTGCACTCAGGGCCTGAGCACTGTCCCTGGCTTATTTTTGCTCAAGGCTAGCACTCTGCCACTTGAGCCACAGCGCCACTTCGGGCTTTTTTCTATGTATGTGGTGCTAAGGAATCGAACCCAGGGCTTCATGTATACGAGGCAAGCACTTTACCACTAGGCCATATTCCCAGCCCCAGAAAGTCTTTTGAAAGCCGCCGATGAGGCTATGACATGGTGTTGGAGCCACAGCACCCGGGGCCGCAGAGGGCAAGCATGAGGAACAGCACTATCGCCACCGCCCTCGCTGGACGAGGGACCCCCCAGCTTTGCTGCTGGGTGGCCGTTTTCCACCAACTGCACATTTAGGCCTAGAACAAGTGTCCTTGTGTCCCTCTGTGCTGACCACCTGCTCCCCTTCCCCCCTCTGCCCCCCAGGAGGCTGCCAGCTGGGGATCTCCGCCAAGGGCGAGCGCTTGAAACATTGGTACGAGTGTCTGAAAAACAAGGACAAGAAGATCGAGCGCTGGCACCAGCTACAGAACGAGAACCACGTGTCAAGCGACTAGGGCGCCCCCGCCCCGCTTCCCGCTCCGCCGCCCAGCCTGCCCAGCCACACCGCACTCTGGTCTCTTTTCTGTGCCCTGCTCCTTGTCTCTAGCTGACCAACCCACCCCCCACCCCACCCCCGCCGACCGCCTGCTTTTGAGGTCCCCCTCATCTTGGACTCCGTTGCCAAAGACTTCCACTCCCGATGCTGGGACTCGGGCTCTGGATGCTGCTCCCACTCTGGTCCCCAGGGTGAGGCAGAAGGGATCCAGAGGGGAAGATGTTTACAAAGAGGTGGTTAGAATTACCCAACTTCCCCAGTGTGGGTAAGTTACAGGTTCCTCACCATTTGGGACTGTTTCTAGACCCTCCTGGCCTTGGACACTCTCTCTCTCTCTCTCTCTCTCTCTCTCTCTCTCTCTCTCTCTCTCTCTCTCTCTCTCTCTCACACACACACACACACACACACACAGAGTCTTTTCCCTGTGTCCTGACCATGGGACGCAGTGGGGACAGGCAGGAGGGCAGACATGGGCCATGCAGTCCCTCCAGATCACACCCTACTGGCCAGGAGGACAGCCTCCATTTCCAGACACACTCCCCAGCCCTCCCCCTCCCCCCAGTGCACCAGACATACTTGATCTGCTTCTTAGCTAGGAACAGTGCTCCATCGTCTTGCCTCCCCTGCCTCCTTCCTCCCTTTCCTGTCCCCTTCCTGGTGTGAGCTCCTCCCTACCCAGCCTCTCCCTCTTCTCCTCCTTTCTTATCTCTAAGGGGGCAAAATAGCAAAACAAAAACAAAACAAAACAAAAAACCAAACATGTAGATCATCACCAAGCCTCTTCACCCTCCCCCCCCCCCCCAGCTTCCGGCCACCTCAGCCCGCAAACTCAGAGAAACTCAGGGTAATAAGCCTGAGTCCCACGGGGCCGCCACCTCCAGGGCACCCACTTACACTGTTGGCACTGCTGCTCTCAGGCCTCGCCCTGGCTGTGAGCACAGCCTGGGTCCGCGCAGCACCCCTGGAACCCCTTGGAGGAGCAGTGCTGGCCTGGCCTTCCCAGCTGGGCCAGGAGGCCTGGGGTAGGCCAGGGAGAGGAGCCAGCCTCTCCCCTTCCTCTGCTCTTAGTTCAGTAGACAAAGCCCCCCCCCCACACACACCATGCTCTTTGACTCCATTTCCTCAGCTCTTTCGTCATCGCACACATAGAACCACAATCTCTGGCTCTTTCCCACTTTCCCATCACATCATTAGACACGAAAGCTTAAAGGACAGGTGATGCCAAAGGCTTTCGCTGATCCTAAATCCAGGTGACCATTCTCAAGTAAGGCTGGCACCAGGCAGTCGCCGCTGCCCTATGAGGAAAGCTTGGTGTCTCTGGTTTTGAGAGTCACCCCCACGCCCTTCCGCTCTCTCTGTGGGAGCCAGCAGACGAGAGCTGTAAACCCCACTTTCCAAACTCTCATCTTCCGAAGCCCCTCACCCACCGCTCCTGCACACTTTATGGGAGGGCTCTTTCTTGCCTTTGGATCACCATTTTCTAAGTATCAAACTCTCTGCCTGCCTCCAGGTGGCCAGTGGCCTTCTGGCCACCATCCTCCCTCCTGACCTTGATCTTAACCTTGGGTTGGGTTCTCACAGCTCCATCCAGCCCAGGGTTTCCCTTCAGAGAAAGCATGCTGTGGTGTCACCGGATGGGGCACTGGCATCAGCATGCAGCAAGCTCAGAGCACTGCTGATCTCCGGACATGCCAAACTGGTCCCCTGTCCACCCCCGGTCCAATCCACTCCCTCTCCTCTGTGCATGCGCAAAGGACCGCCGCCAGTGACGATGTAGCCAAAAATAAAGTAGGAAAACTGCGGGTCTGCCTCTCTTCCTCTCTGGCTCCTATTAGCTCCTCCTGGGTCAGGATGGATGCTCCTGGGCTGGCCCACCCGGAGAGCAAGAGGAAGCAAGGTGAGTGGGTTTGTCTCAGGCAGGGGCAGGTGTGCTGGGTAGTGTGGGAGACCCTCACCTCGTAGGGTGCTTTCACAGATGTCCACCTTCCTCCTCCTTTGCAGAGTGAGGAGTCAGGTTGTTAGACAGTCGCAGAGCTGGGCCACCCAGCCATCCCCAGCCGTCCTGTAGGAGGCATATGAGCATCACGTAGGAAGTCTGTTTCCAAACTGCCACATTCTCCCCACACCTGTGGTTAAACCCTAGGGGCACGGTGTCCATTTGAACCATTTCCTCCATAATGACTGAAAACTGCCCTCCAGGCAGATCCGTTTTCCTGCACCACTTAAGTAGTGAGGGCCAGTGTGGGCTGTAGAAGCCTGTCCTGATACGTGCCACACTCCCTGCACTCCTGCCAGACATCGCTCCTCCATACAGCTTCTTCTGCAGTACCGTGAACAGCCCCAGATCCTCCGCACACAGAGAAACCTAGTTCCCATCCTGAACAGAGCTGATGTCCCTTCTCAGCGTGGGGTTAATGCCCGGCAGGCTAAGAGTGACGAGGGAAGTTTCCATAAATGCTGGCACACCAGACCCGGCTAATTCTATGCTCTGTTTCCATTGAAATAAAACATTTTGCTAGTAGTGTCAAGACCACCAAGTCACACCAGACTCCTAATCATCTTAATCTGTCACCCAGGAGCTAAGAGGGGTCCTCTTGCTCTCCCTGCACAGGAACCACAAGTACTTGGTGATGGTGCCCTCCCAGGGCTGACGGTCCTGGCCCTTGAGTGTCCAAGGCCTCCAGGCTGGACTTGAACACCCAGAGGGCTCACAGCTCCAAACCCTGTGATCTAGGGGCCCATCACTCCTGGCTTTAGGAGCCAGGGACTTGTGGCTCTGGGCACTCAGTGGTAAAGTCTTAGCGAAGCCATCACTGGATCCATCTAGAGGTGTGACAGGAGGGGAACACAGCAGGGAGTCTCCCAGCAGAGTCCAAAAGTGAGCTGAACAGCTTGCTTATATAGTCAGGAAGGGGGAGTGGCCAGGATATCTGAACCAATCATGGTGGACCATGCAAATAAAGGACTGTGTTTGACCAATTGTGGCACAGTCCCTTATGTAAGCCAAGGGACTTGCAACAATCATGGCAGGCCTTTATTCAAATGAAGGACTGTGTTTGGCCAATCACAGGCTTAGCTTGGGGAAAGTCTCCTCCTTTGGCCTAGGCAGAAACACAAGGTCATCTGGAAGTCGCCCAGGGTCATGATATAGATCCACGATCAGCCGTTTGAGGCACTGGTGGCTGGAATAATGGTGTTTTTTGGAGCTGGGTGGGCAGCAAGCTGCTGTGGTTGTCATGCCCTGTCCTGTCATGTTGGGAGTGCTCAGAGCAGCTGGGCTGGCACAGGGTGGTCCTGCTGGCTGCCTGGCTCACAGCCCTCTGCTTAAGGCACCGGGGTTAATTAGGAAGTTAAACTGCACCCACCCCAACAGCTTCACTTATTTAAAGGAAAATAAATACTCAAGGGGTGCTTGGCATGGAGGCTGACCATGGACATTAACAGTGCTCAACAGTGTTTATCTAATGGCTTCACTTCTGCCCTAGGAAGAGGGCAGTCCCTGCAACCTGTCTCCAGTCCAGCACTGAATCTAGACCAGGTAATGTTGCCTCTTGAAGGCTGCTTTCTCCTTTGGAAAATGGAACGACAATTACCTCCAAGAGCTTTCTGAGACGTACCGTTCAGGTACTTTAGGAAGAGTTTCTGATGCATAGTGGGGCCTTGATGGTGCACAGTGGGGCTGAAACCAAGGCCACCCCACACCTGAGTGCCCACACACAGACATGGGGACGGAAAGTGGGAGAAGCGGTGATGGCAGAAAGACCCATAAAGTTTGTGCTCAGGAGGGAGGGCGGGCAGCTGACAGCATCCCACCCTGGCTGCCCATGCTTATTCGGACGGCAGCTTAGCAGCAGGAACAGCATTTTGGGGTCTGGTCTTCTGCCAGCCAAGGCCAACAAAGGTGAGTCCAGGGAGAAGGGAGGGGCCTGGTGGGGCCTCGTGTGCCCAGTGCACGCCCACTGGCCCTGGGCGGGCACGTGTCGGCTGAAGCTTGGTGAGCTCACTCTCCCCAGGGCAGTCAGGCATGTGGGGGGCCTTTGGCCTACTGCAGTTAGAAGTAATGTTTACTGGTAGAATTGGCTTGGCCCTGGCCGTGCTGGGTGGCCTTCCTGCTTCTCCCTGGCACTGCCCAGGGTGGGGAAGGGTGTGGTTCAGAGCAGCATGAGTCTCTGAGGAGATGCTTGGGACCCACTGTGCCCCTGACCCAAGTAACAAGGATGTGCCACTAGTGGTTTCCTGTCTCTGTTTCTCCCCATGGAATTTAAAGCCACCTGTAGGACATGAGGCCACAAACCCTGGAAAGAACCAGATGTTTCTGGTTGTTTCCTGGGTCTTCTAGAGATTCCTGGTCTCACTGCTCTGCAGTGATTTATGTTTCCTTTCAGAACTCGGTGGTGTGTGTGTGTGTGTGTGTGTGTGTGTGTGTGTGTGTGCCAGTCCTGGAACTTGAACTCAGGGCCTTGTGATCTCTTTTAGCTTTCTTGCTCATAGCTGGTGCTCTACTGTTTGAGCCACACCTCCAGTCTCCATTTGTTTTTCATTAAAAAAAAATCGGGGGGGGAGGTCACAGAAAGAGCAAAATAAGTAAAAAATAAAAAATAAACTGTCAAAATATTTGCAGTGATAGGTAGGTAGTTTGGGTTTTTAGGATCATAGATGTTCTTTATCTGTCCCGACATTCTAACTTTCTGCCATATGCATGCAATTTCTTTTTCTTTCTTTCTTTTTTTTTTTTTTTGCAGGTCGTGGGGATTGAACTAAGGCCTGGGTGCTGTTCCTGAACTTTTTCAGTCAAGGCTAGCACTCTACCACTTTCAGCCACAGTGCCATTTCTGGTTTTCAGGTGGCTTATTGGGGATAAGAATCTCATGGGGATTTTTCTGCCCTCGTCTGGCTTTGAACTATGATCCTCAGATCTCAGCCTCACATTCAAGTTCCAGAACTCACACACACACACACACACACACACACACACACACACACACACACACACCAAGTTCTAAAAGGAAATGTACTCTTTCCCTGACTTACATTACTGTAAGGAAAATGGAGAAGAAGGCCATACCATGCCGGGCTCGGGTCACCTCCCCTGGCATGGGGGGTCAGGCTCCCTTTCTCACCCTCTCCCCTGGTCACCCGACCCGCAGGTAAGGCCAGAGTGGAGTGGGGGGCTCAGGAAAGACCTCAGGTGCACGCAGCCGTACGAGATCGCTCTACCTCCCTCCTTACCCGTGAAGGAAGCCAGGCGTATGCAGAGTCTCGGAGACGCTTCAAGAGCAAATCTGATTTAATAAGGGAGGGGCTAACAGTTGATATAGTAGGGGTGACGAGAAAAGGGGTGATTGACCAAGAGCTGGTGATAGGCTGGTGAGCTTGTCATAAGACCCCCTCATGGGCTAACGTCACCTGGATAGCACCACCCCAGGGGCAAAGCCCGCGAGAATGGGGAGCACATGGGCCGGCGAGAAAGTTGAGGGGCTGGTCGCAAAGCCAGTTCTTCTGGTTCCGGACCCAGAGAATTGTGGCCTGCTTCTGCAGTCCCCCAGGGCTGGGGGAAGGGCGGCATCTCAGGAGCGCTCTCCTCTGCCCTTCCCCCTCAAGGCCAAAGCTGGACCCCAACAATACCAGACTCAGTAATTATAGGCATAAGCCACCGGTGCTCAGCATATGGTACAATTTCCAATTTAAAAACTTCACAAGAGGTTGCAAAACCATTTTTTTATTAAGTGGTTGTACAATGAGGTAAAATTCTATCAGTCAGGTTATGAGAATGATGCGACTTGATCAACATCACCCCTACTACCATCCCCCACACTGGTTCCCACTCCCATCTTAGCCTCAAATTCCAAAGTCCAAATGCAATCATTAGACTCAATGAACATTATGAGCAAGCTCAATGTACAGTAGGAACTACAGGAAAGGCCAAGGAGGAACACCCCCCCCAAACCTGATTTTAAGTGTGATTTCTCTCGAAAAGCACCATCTTGGGGTGACAGTCCACAGAGAGGCGGGGCTGGTGGCTGGAGGGAGGAGGGAAGGGGAGGCAGTATAAGTGGAGTGCTCTCCACCTTGCTAAGAGGAAGCTGGATCCTCCGACACCCGGCTCCACCCTTCCCAGGAAACGAAACCTAGAACCTGACCCTGCCCAGCCTGGGCAGCTAGAGAGAGACGGGCAGCAGGTGCCCAGAGTGGCTCTGCCAATGGCTCTCATGGCACATCTGAGAACAGAAATGGACCTCGGAAGCACCTGGGCCAAAGACCTAGACAAATTCATCGAGAAATATCTCCTGCCAAACACGGAGTTCCGGGAGCAGATCAGAAAGGCTGTCAACATTATCTGCGATTTCCTGAAGGAAAAATGTTTTCAGAGAACCAACTCTCCTGTGCGGGTGTCCAAGGTGGTGAAGGTACGCTTGCTTCCACCCCACTGGGTTGGGGGTGTGAGGTGGGGGGGGTGAGAATTCCAAAGAAGGGCCGAGAATGCAGAGTGCTTGCCTCGTGTGCATGAAGCCCTGGGTTCGATTCCTCAGTACTACAGAAACAGAAAAGGCCAGAAGTGGCTCTGTGGCTCAAGTGGTGGAGTGCTAGCCTTGAACAAAAGAAGCTCAGAGACAGTGCCCAGGCTTTGAGTTCAAGCCCCAGGGCTGTTAAAAAAAAAAAAGAAGAAGAAGAAGAAGAAAGAAAGAAAGCATTCCAAAGAATCCGGGCACCAGTGGCTCACGCCTAGCTACTCAGGAAGCTAAGATCTGAGGGTCAGGGTTGGAAGCCAGCCACACCCTGAATTCAGACCCTACTATTGCAAATCTAAACAAAAGGAGTTAAATAACACCAGGAAATAAAGGACCACCGATTATAGAATGGAGATGGTGGCTGAAGGCGCACGGGGGTTGGCATGGTTCTCCGCCACCTGTCTAGTCGCTGGGTGTGTGATGGGATGAATGTGTTTTCCCATCTGTAAAATGGCAGCCACTCCTCACGGTATGTGAGACTTTGCCTCACTGGGGACTCTGTAGAGACAAACTTTATATTTTCTTGAATGACACTGAAGCTTGCAACTCGGGGCCTCTGGCTTGCTAGGCGGGCACTCTCCCAAATGAGCCACGCCTCCAGTCCCTTTGTTCCTTGGCCATAGGTGGGCTTCTATCCCCCTGCATGTGCTGGCTCATGTCCCTGCCGCCGCATCCAGCCATAGTACTCTCCTGGCCTCAGAGAGGATAGGCACGGGGCCACGGAACCCAGCCAGTGGGTGAGATGGCGTCACACAAACAGGCTGGTCTCAAACCACAATCCCTCAATCTCCACTTTCCACATAAGCTACAGTTGCAGGCTGGAGTCACTGTGCCCAGCACTATGAGGCTCATGCTTGAGTGCTTGAGGATGTTAGTGATCACTCTGAGCATTTTATTTAGGGAGGCTCTTCTCACAAAGTGTCAGCATCTCACTTCACTACTGCTCCTGTCTTTTTGCAGGGCGGGTCCTCAGGGAAAGGCACCTACCTCAGAGGCCGATCTGACGCTGACCTGGTTGTCTTCCTCACCAAACTCACCAGTTTTGAGGATCAGTTGACACGCCGGAAAGAATTCATTGCTGAGATTAGGAGACAGCTGGAAGCATGTCAAAGAGAGAAATGGCTTGGTGTAGAGTTTGTGTTCCAGAATAACTCCTGGGCCAATCCCCGCGTGCTCAGCTTCGTGCTGAGCTCCTCTGAGCTTCAGGAGCATGTCGAGTTTGACGTCCTGCCGGCTTTCGACGTGCTGGGTAAGCAGCCAAGCCCCACAGGATGAGCCGCCCTCCGCAGACACATCACCCCCACCCCCCACTGCCTCCCACACCCCGAGAGTGCAGCCCACACGTGCTCAGGAAGGATGGGGAGATTTTTGACGTTCTCTCTTACGCCTAAGGTCATAATTCCATCATGGGAGGGGCAGTAGGTAGCAAACGGGTACAGTCTGGAGACAGAGACATTTCTTCTAGAAGACCCGCACTGTTCACTACTTCTGCTTAGGGCACAGCGTATCAGTTTTATCTTTCTAAAGGTGGAGGCCAAACACTGGCGGCTCATGCCTGTAATCCTAGCTACTCAGGGTGCCGAGACCGGAGGATCATGGTTCAAAGCTAACCCAGGAAGAAAAGTGTGTTGAGACTCTAGAGATGTGGCTCAAGTGATAAAGCTCCAGCTTTGAACGAAGAAGCCAAGCAAGAGTAGGAGGTTCTGAGTGTGAGGCAGAAAGGCAAAAAGGAAGAAGGGAGGGAAGGAGGGAGGGAGTGAGGGAATATAATCATTTGAGGCAGATGTTACCTAACTTTAAAAAAAAAGAGAAGAATTGAGAAGCCCAGGCTGCCTTCCAACTTGTGATCCTCCCTTTTGCCTCCTGAGCACTGGGATTACAAGCATGATCAACCATACCTGTCCGTGTTGCTTAACATTGACATCTGTTTAGTCTTCCCCCCCCCCAATGAACCTCTTCGGCCTTACACCGGGCTGTGTGTGTTCAGGAATATTTGGACAGCACACACCACTCAGAAGCTCTGTCTTCCAGGAGAGGTGGTGTAGAATTATTGTAAATATTGAGTAATCCTGCTCTGGGACTGATGCTTAGTTCATCTTCAAATACCTTAGTTCCCCAATTGTACCTGGAAGCACTCCGGAGCCTACGGGAACCCACAAGCCGGGAGTTTAGGGCATGGTTAATTTTTTTTTTTTTTGGCCAGTCCTGGGCCTTGGACTCAGGGCCTGAGCACTGTCCCTGGCTTCTTCCCGCTCAAGGCTAGCACTCTGCCACTTGAGCCACAGCGCCGCTTCTGGCCGTTTTCTGTATATGTGGTGCTGGGGAATCGAACCTAGGGCCTCGTGTATCCGAGGCAGGCACTCTTGCCACTAGGCTATATCCCCAGCCCAGGGCATGGTTAATTTTGAGGGGGACAGCAGCACCACCTTCTGGTCACAAAGCAGGGTTTGCCCATGGGTGTTAACTGTCCCATTCATGGATTTATTCCAAGTAGTTTTGACCAAGTGCAATCAAATAAACAAAACCAAAAGAATAAAAATGTTTTAATGTAAATTCCAGGCGAAAATCACACATCTCAGTCAGCATGGAAAAGCTCCAGAGAGCCAGTCCTGCGATCAGCTGTTTTTAAATTGTGACACAATTGCTGAGCATTATCTTTGCCCTTGATTTGGTAAAAACACGACCTTCCAAAAGATCTGGGGTGGTCTTATGGGTACAAGGGTTTCAGGGTCAACAAGAATTAGGAGCTGGACACTGGTGGCTCAGGCCTGCAATCTTAGCTACTCTGGAGGCTGAGATCTAAGGAAGGAGGTTCAAAGCCAGCCAGGGCAGGAAAGTCTGTGAGTCACTTATCTCCAATTAAACACACAAAAAAAGCCAGAAGTGAAGCTGCGGCTCAAGTGGTAGAGCGCCAGCCTTTGAAAGGGAGAATACCCAAGCCCTGAGTTCAAGCCTTATGATTCTCAGTCTCTTCCCTCTCCCCACCCCCACCCCCGTCTCACACGCACACACACAGTGCAGCAAAAGCTTGGCCTTATAGCACACCACGTAATAATACCTGCTACTGGGAAGACAGAGACAGGAAGATCACAAGTTCAAGACTAGCCTGGGCAAAATTAGCAAGACTGTGTCTTCAAAAAGAAAAAAAAGGGCTGGGGATATAGCCTAGTGGCAAGAGTGCCTGCCTCGGATACACGAGGCCCTAGGTTCGATTCCCCAGCACCACATATACAGAAAACGGCCAGAAGCGGCGCTGTGGCTCAAGTGGCAGAGTGCTAGCCTTGAGCGGGAAGAAGCCAGGGACAGTGCTCAGGCCCTGAGTCCAAGGCCCAGGACTGGCCAAAAAAAGAAAAAAAAAGAAAAAAAAAAGTAGAAGGACTGGGGCATAGCCCAAGTGGTGGAGCATTTGCCTGGCTGTGCCCAGCTGTGGTTCAATCTCTACTATTGAATAATATCTACCTATATAGTCCAGAAATTCTGCAATGGTGCTGTCACTCATCTAAGCAGCTGGCGGTGCACTGGCTGGGAAGGACGTGAGCCCCCAGGGCTCGATGTGGCTGGGACGGCCCCTGGCGATTGGGCATCTTCGCGCTCTGTTGTCTTCCAGGGCCATGGTCACTGCCCAAAACGCGACCCACCACAAGATGGTAGATGAAACGACCCTGCTGTGATTAAAAAAACAACAACAAAGATTTCACTTCCCCCCAAGCCCCCTGGTCCTTGATCTGCCCATTCCCACCCCTCCGAGGGACTGTCCCTCTTAATGTTGGGGATCCACCCTAACAGGTCATGTCACCAGAAACTACAAACCCAACCCTGAAATCTACGTCAAACTT
This sequence comes from Perognathus longimembris pacificus, assembly GCF_023159225.1. Lineage (NCBI taxonomy): Eukaryota > Metazoa > Chordata > Mammalia > Rodentia > Heteromyidae > Perognathus > Perognathus longimembris. The sequence continues at coordinate 85,050,313 of NC_063163.1, read as the reverse complement.
ATCAAGGAGTGCACTGCCCAGAATAAAGAGGGCGAGTTCTCCACCTGCTTCACCGAGCTGCAGAGGAACTTCCTGAAGCAGTGCCCCCCCCAAGCTGAAGAGCCTCATCCGCCTCATCAAGTATTGGTACCAGCTGGTAAGCGCCCCCCCCCCCACTGCAGGCCCAGGAGGAGGAAGAGGAAGTGGAGGGAGAGAATGAAGGAACTGAGGAAAGCGGAAGAGGGAGAAGGAAAGGCAAGTGAAAGCACACAGGAGGAGGCCAGGGGCTGGGGGCTCACGCCTGTCATCCTAGCTACTCAGGAGGCGGAGATCTGAGGATTGCCTTTTGATGTCAGCCTGGGAAGGAAAGTGTGTGAGACTCTTATCTCCAATTAACTGCCAAAAAAAAGCCAGAAGTGGAGCTGTGGCTCAAGTGGTAGAGTGCCAGCCTTTGGGTAAATAAGCTAAGGGACAGTGCCCAGGCCTCCAAGTTCAACCCTTACTACTGACACAAAAAAGCAAAAAAGCATACAGAAGAGAAGAGAAAGAGGAGGAAAGAAGGTGTGAGGGGAAGGTGGAGAAAGACATGTACGAGAGAAAAATCAAGAGAGGGGATGGAGAGAGAATCTCCCCATGCTTTATTCTAGTATTTCCTCAAAGCCTCCTTTCAATGAACTCATGTTCTTTTTAGCTATGTCTAATGTTGGGTTGTTAGTGACAAGTCTCATTTTTCCCCCAAGGATTTCTTTGTTCTTGAATTTCAACCCTTCCATGTTCCTTTTTATGGCTTCTGACTCCCTCTGGTCCCAAGCTCCCCTTCCCTTGAGCAGGGCGTTCCTACTTACTTTTGCATCTACATTCACCATTAATCATTTTAGATTTTAGTTCTGTGACTTCTTTTTGCCCTGCTGGCCATCACCCATGGGGGCCTGCTCCTTTTTGCACCTGGTTGTCTGTGTGCTGGTTGTCTGTGACTTGAAAAATTACTCTGGAAATAATAGCTGCAAGACTCTTATCTAGCTTTCTCAGTCAGGCAATGGCAGAGGCAGGATTCGAACCCATGTCAGTGAGGACCCAGAGCCCATACTCCCTCCAGGGCTGAACATACTTGTTTTTGTAAAGGGCTAGAGAGTATTTTAGACTCAGTGGGCTCCATTACCAGGACACCCAGGTAGGAACAAATGAGCATGAGGGTGTGCCGATCAAACTGCATTTACACACACAAGAAAGACAGCAGGCTGCATTCATCAAAGCTGAACAACCCTATTTTCCCCCCTGGCTACTTCCCCTCTCCTCAGTGTAAGAAGGAGCTGGGGCAACCGCTGCCACCGAAGTACGCCCTGGAGCTGCTGACCGTCCACGCGTGGGAATGCGGCAGCGGAAGCCCGGAGTTCAACACCGCCCAGGGGTTCCGGACCGTCTTAGAACTGGTCCTGAACCACGAGCATCTCTGCATCTGCTGGGATGTGTACTACGACTCGCAAGATCCCTTTATTTCTCGCTATGTGGCTGGGCAGCTCAGAAAACCCAGGTGTCTGCCCCCCCCACGCCCACCCCCCACCAAGAGTAGCACCTGAGTGCCGCTGGGGCCCCGTGCACATGGAGTCTCAGGTGCACCTTCCTCCCCGTGCTGGATCAGAGCGGCAGCCTAGCTCCAGCCAAATTTCCAAGACGGGGAAACCGAGCTCCTAAAGCAGGTCCAAACCCAGACAGGAAATGAATGAGACAGCTAGAACTAGAACGGAATAACTCGGTGTCTGCAGCAATCGTTCACAACAACAATAAAATTGTCCCTAGGTACTACACGTTTGTGGTAAGACGAAGGCAGACAAATGCAAGGCCAAAGCCCGCCCTGTGCGGGATGCGGGTGGCTCATGCCTGTCACCCTCACTACTCAGAAGGCCAAGAGCCGAGGTGCAGTTAGAAGCCAGCCTGCACAGACAAATTCGAGCAACTCTTCAATTGAACAAAAAGCCACAAGTGGAGAGGTGGCTCAAGTGGTAGAGCACCAGTCTTGACGGAATAACCTAAGCAAGAGCCGGAGGCCCTGAGTTCAAGCCCCAGTCACTGGCCTCCACATGCTCACCCAAGGGTTCATCTCTATTCAAGGGAAAGGGAGGCCTTTAGCAGTCAGGCCTGCCGGGCCGGGGGTGAGGAGCACCCATCACACTGGCTGCCCTCTGTGGGACAAGGCCCGGGGACGCACCTCAGGGAGCCCCGCCCTGCCCCCACCACCGGAGCACCCAACTCCCTGGGCAGCACCCAGCACCTCGCTGATCCTCTCTGCTCCTCGCTCTGCAGGCCTGTGATTCTGGACCCAGCTGACCCCACAGGAAACCTGGGTGGAAAAGCCGAGGGCTGGCGTCGCCTGGCAGCAAAGGCGAGATGCTGGCTGTACTTCCCTTGCGTGAACAAAGCCGACGGGACCCCAGTGGGCTCCTGGGATGTGCCGGTGAGACCCCCGCTTCCTCCCTGCTGTCCGTGCCCTGCCCCCCTGCACACGACCAAGGGAATGACCTCCACAAAGGTCACCCATGCGCCAAGCTGCCTTTGAGCCCCAATCAGAGTTCCCAGCACCTCACCTCTCTGTCCATCTGTCATCTACTAAGAGTGGCAATATTCGCGCCACTCCTCATTGTCACAGCCTGTCGCCAATGGCTCATGCCTGTCATCCCAGCTACTCAGGAGGCTGAGATCTGAGGACTGAGGTTCAAAGCCAGCACAGGCAAGAAAGCCCATATGCCAATTATCTCCAATGAACCAACAAAAAAGCCAGGAGTGGTGATGTGGCTCAAATGGTAAAGCACCAGCCTTGGACAGAAAGGCAAGAGTGCAAGGGTCCTGAGTTCAAATCCCAGTGCCAGTGCACACACAAACCCATATCCTCTCATGAACAGCCCTGAGCTTGCTATGTCAGGTAGACAGAGACAGAGAGGGGAGGGAGGGCCCGGGAGGGGAGGGCACAGAGACCCTCAGCTCAGGAGTGGAGGGGCTGAGGCCCCAGGCCAGCACACCCCAAGGCCAGGGCACCCCATCCTGTCCCCACTTACCGTGTGACAAGTGGAGGTGAGCTGGGTCGGGTGGCCAGCTCCCAGCTCAGGGATGGCCTGAGAGTGAGAGTATACAGGGGTGTGGGGTGAGGCGCCCCCTGACCTCAGGCGGCCTGAGGTGGACATGTGCATTGTGGGAAAGCAAACCGGTGGGGGGCGGGGGAGGCAAGGAAGTCCCTTCCCAGATCACCTTCCCACACCTGGGGCTTGCGGCCTCCCCCAAGGGGCCTGGAGCCCACCTCCCAGCTGGGGAGAGGGGCTTAGTGCAGTGACTCAGTTTCTCACTGCAGAGGGAGAGCGCTGTGGCCCGGCGCATACTGCAGGACACGGACGATGCCTGGGCCTGCACCCTCCTGTGAGCCCAGCCAGCCACCCAGGCCCCCGCCCCATGCCCGCCTCGCCCTCCTGTGAGCCCAGCCAGCCGCCCAGGCCCCTGCCCCATGCCCACCTCACCCTCCTGTGAGCCCAGCCAGCCGCCCAGGCCCCACCCCATGCCCACCTCGCCCTCCTGTGAGCCCAGCCAGCCACCCAGGCCCCCGCCCCATGCCCACCTCACCCCCAGAGAAAGGGGCCTCAGCCTCAGCTTCCCGCTTTGTCCAATGATCAATAACAGCAAATAAAAAGAATAGCAGATATCACATTGTTTCTTGACTCCGTGTGTGTGTGTGTGTGCATGCATATATGAGTGTGCACACGTGTGATTCATCTTGACTTTGCTGCCCCTGCTGACTTTGAACCTGGAGCGTCAGATCTCAGCCTCCTGAGTAGCTGAGGTTATAGGCGTGAGCCAGCACACTGGACTGACACATTTTGGTTCTACTCACTAGGAAGGGTGATGCCTGTATCCCAGGGTTGTGGGGTTTGAGGATTATTCCTTTTCTTTGACATACTGAAGTTTGAGATCAAGACCTGGAGCTTGACCCTGAATTGGCAAATGAACGGATTAACCATGGTGGCCCTGGCACAGCTCTGTCCCCACCCCACGGCCACACCTGGGAGAATTTTGCTTTAAATGAATGACTTCTGAGCAGAGGCGGCCAGCTGCCAGTCTTGTGGAGTAGGTGGGGGTAGGGAGAACTCACCCCAAGGCCTGTGGGCCCACTAGAAGGAGGGAGGGATCCCTGGGTAGCTGTGACCCCCCTGCCCTGCTGTGTCTCCTCCTGTGAGCCTCACCCCTCTCTGGTCTCTTTTTGCAGCCCTCCCTGGGGGGAGCTGCTTGGGCCTTGGGAATCGGAAGGATGACCCTGCTCCTCTAAACCCCTCCTCGTTCACGTACAGGCACAGGAGGGGGGAAAGCTGCCCTTGGGGCAGTGCAGCTGAGGCCGCAGCAGCTGCAGTAGAGTTTCGGTTTCCCGGGCTGACCCTGCTGGGAACTTCCCCTGAAGGGGCGGGGCCGGGCCCTGTGCTGCATGTGGTGTAGTCCCCTGCTCTGCCACTTGCTGTCACACCCGCCTCAGGAGCCATGGGGAACTGGGAGTCCCAGGTGTGTGCGCTGGCCCCCGAGGAGCTGGAGGGCTTCATCCAGAGCAACCTGAGGCCCCAGGAGGACTGCCTGAAGCGCATCCGCCAGCTCCTGGCTAGGGTCTCTGACATCCTGCTGGAGCCGGACAAGGTCCCCCTGGTGCAGGGCATCGCGCAGGTGAGGTTGGGCTGGGGCTGGATGGGGCATGGGGGCGGTGGGGGGGGGGGGTCTTAGATCAGCTCGGGGCTCCCCACACTTGGGCAGTGGGGGTCAAGGCCCAGGGGTCCATCCCAGCCAGGCTGTGTGGTTCCAGCCAGGTGGCTCAACCTCTCTGTGCCTCTGTTTTTAGGTCTGTAGAATGGAGTCACCCACTTTGTGCAGTTACATTCAAGTGCTCCACGTCCTTAGCGTGGGGCCCGGGTAGTTAGTGCTCTTCTTTTTTCAGTCCCGGGGCTTGAACTCTGGGCCTGGGTGCTGTCCCTGAGCTCTTCCGCTCTACCACTTGAGCCACAGCACCACTTCTGGTTTTCTGGTGGTTCATTGGAGATGAAAGTCTCATGGACTTTCCTGCCCAGGCTGGCTTCAAACAGTGATCCTCAACTCTCAGCCTCCTGAGTAGCTGGGATGGCAGACGTGAGCCACCAATACCTGCTGTTTCTGCTTTTCTTATTTGCTCCCTTCCCTCTTCCCTCTTCCCTCCTCCTCCTCCTCTCTCTCCTCCTGTCCCTGTCTCCTGGTCCCCTCCCTCAGGCTCTGCAGATGGGAAGCAAGCTCTTCACTGCTGACCTATACCCTCTCCCCAGTTGCTTTTGTTTGATTTTTCTTGTGTAGCCCAGGCTGACCTTGAACTCACGGCCCTCCTCTCAGAGCCTCCCAGGTACTGGGAAAGGCCAGGCACCCGCCCCCCAACTCCCACCCCACCCCAGGCTGCATCTGAGAGAGGAAATAACTGGTCAGATGACCCCATCAGCAAAGAGGCATTTCTACATTTAGTCCAAACCCCAGGACTGGGATGGGCTCTGGGGCTGGAGCCGAGCCATGGGGGCGTGGAGAAGGAGAGGGTGGGAAGGGGGTCCAGAGGGTGCCCAAAAGGGTGCTAGGACCCAGGACTAGGGACCGTCCTGACCTTCAACAACACCTTTGCTTTCATGGCTGTGACAAAACTTCGCAGGCAGGCCGCTTATTAACAAAGAAACATTTGCTGCCTATCAAGTGTGTGGACTCCAGGTCCAAAGGGTCAGACACAGGTTCCGTGGGGCTCCCAAGCCAGCCAGGACAGGAGAACCCATCCAGGGAGAGGGAGGCTCCCCCATCACAGGGACCTCCCCCAGACCACCCATTAACAGGGACCTCCTCCCCCATCACAGAGACTTCCCCCCATCACCAGAACCACCCCCCCATCACAGGGACCTCCCCCCATCACAGGGACCTCCCCCCCATCACAGGGACCTCCCCCCATCACAGGGACCACCCCCCCCATCACAGGGACCTCCCCCCCATCACAGGGACCTCCCCCCATCACAGGGACCTCCCCCCCATCACAGGGACCTCCCCCCATCACAGGGACCTCCCCCCATCACAGGGACCTCTCCCCATCACAGGGACCTCCCCCCCATCAAGGGACCTCCCCCCATCACAGGGACCTCCCCCCATCACAGGGACCACCCCCCCCATCACAGGGACCTCCCCCCCATCACCAGGACCACCCCCCCATCACAGGGACCTCCCCCCACCACAGGGACCTCCCCCCCATCACAGGGACCTCCCCCCCATCACAGGGACCTCCCCCCATCACAGGGACCTCCCCTCCATCACCAGGGACCTCCCCCCTATCACAGGGACCTCCCCCATCACAGGGACCTCCCCCCACCACAGGGACCTCCCCCCCACCACAGGGACCTCCTCCCCACCACAGGGACCTCCTCCCCATCACAGGGACCTCCCCCCCACCACAGGGACCTCCCCCCCATCACAGGGACCTCCCCCAGACCACCCATTAACAGGGACCTCCCCCTATCACCAGGATCTTCCCCCCCCCCCATCACCAGGACCTCCCCAGACCCCATCACAGGGACCTCCCCCAAACCCCTGACTTCCTGTCAGGCCTCACCACCCCCTCCATTCTAAGGAGCCAACCACCAACCCTAGGTGTGACCACTTAGAGGGCAAGCCACGTCACACCGGAGCAGCTACCCACTCCCCACTTCCCTGGGGCCCCATTGTCTAGCAGCACCTCTCCTGGCCTCTCAGAGTCCTTTTGCCCCTTTAACTTTAAAGGGGGAGCAATCATCCTGGTTTTGCCCACATGTCCTACAATATGAGTCTTCCACAAACCCTAAAAACAGCCATGTCCCGGGGAAAACCTATATAACTATGCAGGCTTATATACATCTATATAAATAATATCATGCACTTGGGTGCACTTGGCTGTGTGGCCTCTTGGACTTACTCGCTTATCAGATGTATGCTGTTATAGGAAGTCCTCCACCATTTTCATTGCTGCATAGTACTCCAAATGACTGGCCCATTCTGCAGTCTTATTGCCGAGGGCTACCTCAATTGCCTCAGTTTGGGGCCAGTATGAAAACCATTACTATGAGTATCTCAAGTGTTCGCTGGACACATGGTTGCTGGCCACTCCATTCTAAGATTATGGTGACATTTTTGGCTTGTGTTTAAGTTAAGCAATACTCCAAATCCAGAATCTCCCACCTGCTACTGTGTTGCCTGCAGGGAGGCTCCTATGGCCGGGAAACAAGCCTGAGAGGGGTGTCTGAGGGCACCCTTGTCCTCTTCCTCGACAACTGGGAACACTTCCAGGATCAGAAGAAAGGTCAACAGGAAGTCCTGAAGATCATTGAACAATGGCTGCTGGAGCCTCAGCTCCAGGTGGACCTGACCGACAAGTGTCAAGTTCTTAGGGCCCCAGGCCGCCTCTTCATCCGTGTGACCACTCACATCCCAGGGGGCCTCTTCACCGGTGTGCCCGACCAAACGCAGACCGTGACGTTCCAGGTCGTGCCTGCCTTCAACCCTCTGAGTGAGTGCTGGGTCCCCTGGCTGAGGGAGGGACAGAATGTGCTGGCACTTCCAAAATGGAGGGAAAGAAGCATGCCCCATCCTGGGCTTACTTTGCTTTTGGAGAAATGTTCTAGATGAATCTAAAGCAGAGATTTTGTGGGTATGTGGATGGCTGGGTGATGGATGATGGATGGATGGATGGATGGATGGGTGGGTGGATGGGTGGATGAGTGGGTGGATGGGTGGATGGATGGATGGGTGGATGGGTGGGTGGACTCAGCATAGTTACAACTTAGCCTCAAACTTAGGCACACATATAACCCACACCTCAGGAATGCCAGAATGGACACTCAACCCTTCCTTAAGGAGGCTGGGGACAGGAGGAGAAGCCGAGTCCGGGCCACCGTGGCCAGCTACCCGCAGAACCAGAGTCAAAGCCCGGTGCTCCCAGCCTGCAACCCGGGTGACAGCCAGCATTCTAGGGTTTTCTGGTCAACCAGAGGAGCAATGGCTGAGACCTGACCATGGTTGGGGCCAGGGGAGATGTCCACTCCAAGTCGTCTGGGAGGCGGCAGTCCTGAGGCCTTCTCCTGGTTTGTTCTTTAGTGTGAGACCAGATTAGAAATGGGCCCCAGGCTGTGGGACCAGGGCGGGGTCCTGGCTGGAGAGCGGCCAGCGCCCTCCGCTGACCAGATCCAGTTGTGCAAGGACACCGCCCTGAGACATGCAGTTCTTAGATGCTGCCACCAGAGGGCAGCAGCTCAGCATAGTCTAAATTAGGATTTGTACACAAGAAGCTTGAGAAAAAAAGACTCACTTATTTTTCCCACTGGGTTAGGTGGGCTTTCTTCACCCTCAGAGCCTGGGGCCCAAAGCAGGAAGGGGATCAGTTTCCCCTGGTTCTGGAGTCTCTTCTCCTATCTTGTAGTTCAAGCATAAAAATTGTACCAGACACATCCGTTTGGCTATTCAGAGAGGCCCTAACTTTACCTGGTATACAGTAAGCACTCAGTAGGTGATAGCTGGATGACTAACATTACAGGGGAGGGTAGAAGGTTCTCCATGTCAACCCCCAACAAGCCATCAGGATCAGCCATGTTGGTTGGGTGGGGAAGAAAAGGAGTCAACTGCTTCCTCCTGGCTCTCGCCCCTCAAGGTCACCATGTGGGCTCCATTTCAGGATTTATTATATGTGATCTAGAAGCTTCTTTCCAGACATATGCCAATTGTACTCACCCACACCATGGCCCAATAGCACTTACCAGTAATCCCAGCACTCAGGAGGCTGAGACTGGAGGACTGAGCATTCAAGGCCAGCCTTGAGCTGTATATGGAGACCCTGGCTCAAAACTAACAAAAACAGAAAGCAGAAACCAATTCCTTGTCCTTGCCCTTCTCGTTCCTCCCTGGGTTCACTCGCCACGGATCAGTGCTGCGTCCTCTTTGCCACAGTCATGGTCAGCTGTGTGGGTACAACCCACCTGCCCATCACCTTCCCGGTCACTGGTCCTTAGCAAACCCCCATGGCCCCTCAGCCGTGGTCTGAGGCCAGCCGGCAAAGACACCAATGGTCGTGTTTCTGTTTCGTGTCAGACATGGAAGAGAAGCCCAGCTCCTGGACTTACCGAGATCTCAAGAGAGCCATGGATGAGATGGGAGCAGGGCCCGGCGAGTTCTCTGTCTGCTTCACCAGACTCCAGCAGCAGTTTTTTAACAAGTTCCCCAGAAGACTGAAGGATTTGATCCTCTTGATCAAGTACTGGTACCAGCAGGTAATTTCCAGATGGGGCAATTCTCCATCCACGCTTCCTCTAGCTCATGTGAGGCAGCAGCCCTATGGGGAGCTCCAAGGATTCCTGCCCCCAACCCCAAAGCCTGCACCCCAATCAGTGAGTGACCCTCCAACCTGAGTTTCCATTCCCTTTAGTCACTAGGCGTGCACACCCCCAGTGTGGCTTCCTTCTTGATTCAACACATGGACCACAACACAACAAACCCCTACGCTGGTCTTTTTCCGTTTCCATGGCTGTATAGTATTCTCTTGTGTGAACAGACACAGACACAGGGGTAACCCACTGGGCCTTTGGGCGGCTGACAGTCATTTTCAGAGGGGGGCTGTTATGAATTAGGTTGCTGCCAAGCCCCTCCTTCATGGAGTTTGTGAGATTAAATACAAGACTCTCTGACTCTCTCTCTCTCTCTCTCTCTCTCTCTCTCTCTCTCTCTCTCTCTCTCTCTCTCTCTCTCTCTGACTGTGTGTAATATTTAACTTTAGTGAACAAGCCACATAGTTTTGTTTTTTTTGTTTTTTCTATAAAAACCGAGTTCTAATCCTATGCGCAAGAGGTTCATCTCCTACCTGGAGAATTCGAGGGCTGTCCTCTGTCCGTGCCCACGGTTGCTGTTGGCGCCTCTTGAATTTCAGGCATTCGGGTGGACGCGGTGACTCCCAGGCGTTTGGTCTCCTGACTTCAGACGCCGCCCGATGGAAGACAAACGGAGTCTAACGCGGCCCGCTCTGCTCTCCCGCAGTGCCAGAAGAGACGGGGCGGCGGCCCCGACGGCGCGGTGGCCCTCGCGCTGGAGCTGCTGGCGGCCCACGCCTGGGAGCAGGGCTGCGGCCGCGGCGACTTCGACCTGGCGGCGGGCGTGCGCTCCGTGCTGCGGCTGCTGCTGCGGCCCGAGCGGCTGTGCGTCTACTGGACGCGGCACTACGGCTTCCAGGACGAGGCCGTGCGCGGCGCGCTCCTGCTCCAGCTCCAGGCCAAGCGGTACCCACGGCCTCAGCCCGGGCGGCCGGGGTGGAGGAGAGCAGAGCGAGGCTGCCTGATCTCTGCTGCTGCTGCTTCTTCCTCCTCCCCCCTCCTCCTCCTCCTCCTCCCCCTGCCCTTCCCTCTCCCCCCTCCTGCCCCTCCCCCTCCCCCCTCCTCCCCCCTCCCTCCCAGAATACACACCATCTTACCATCTCTTCTTCTTCTTCTTCTTCTTCTTCTTCTTATTATTATTATTATTATTATTATTATTATTATTATTATTATTATTATTATGCGGGTCCTGGGGCTTGAACTCAGGGCCCACGCCCTGGCCCCTGGCTTTTCCCTCAAGGCCGGTGCTCCTCCGCTGGAGCCCCAGCGCCGCCTCCTCGGCTGGCGGATGGGAGGGAGGAGCCTCTCAGAGTCCTCCACCCAGGCTGGCTGTGAACCACCATCCTCAGATCTCAGCCTCCTGGTAGCGGGGATGGCAGGAGTGAGCCACAGAGCCCGGCTCCACTGAGTTCCGTCTAATGGCATTCTTAGGCCGGTGATCCTGGATCCCACCGACCCGACTAACAATGTGAGCTGGAACCACGCCCCGTGGGCACAGCTGAAAGAAGAAGCCGCCCTCTGGCTGCGTTCTCCCAGCCTCAATAAGGAGTCGCCTGCGCCCAGCTGGGATGTGCTGGTAAAGGGACCCAGACTGGCGCGCTTCCGCGGCTGGGCGGAGCCTCCGTGGCGGGGTGGGGGATTCTGATGCGGGGCGGGGTCTCTGCGGAGGGGCGGGGTCTCCACAGGGGAGGAATTCCCTCTGGGGAGGAGCTTCCGGGGAGGGCGGAGCCTCTGCCACCCACACTGTCAGCCCTGGAGGCCCCTATGCAAATCTCCTGTAGCTGCTGTGACACCACCAGGGGTGACTTAGACCCCAGCGCCTCGGGAGGCCGAGATGTGAGGATCCTGGTTTAAAGCCAGCCCCAGGGAAGGAAAGTCCATGAGACTCTTTTGTTTCCTATTAACCAGCAAAATGCTGGAAGTGGATCTGTGGCTCAAGTGTTAGAGCAGCAGCCTTGAGTGGAAAAACTCAAGGACAGCGCCCAGGCCCTGCACACACACACACACACACACACACACACACACACACACACACACTCTGTGCCTGTTCCTGCCGGTTCATCACCTTCCCCAGCTCTAACCTTCTTCCTGCCTTGGTGAGGATGAGGAGAGGCCGCAGGCAGGCCTGACAGTGGCTCACGCTGCTCTCTGCCCCGCAGCCGGCCCCTCTCTTCATCACCTCTGGCCACCTGCTGGACCAGTTCATCAAGGACTTCCTTCAGCCCAACCCGCAGTTCTTGGAGCAGCTGGGGCGTGCCGTGGACGCCATCTGTGCCTTCCTAAAGGAAGACTGCTTCCGACACTCAGCCACCACCAAGGTCCAGAAGGTCGTGATGGTGAGTGCTGGCCACCCATTGAGTTCTGTCCATGCATCCTGGGGCTGCACCCTGCACCCCCCCGTGTCTCCTCCTCTGTGTGTTATCTCCCCTTCTAAGGACACCCCAATGCAGAATGGCCTCAACCTCCAGTAAGAGAGAGAGAAAGGGAAGGAGGGAAGAAGGGAGGGAGGGAGGGATAAATAAGCCCCGTGCCAGAGGCTCACATCTGAGGATCAAAGTTCAAAGCCAGCCCAGACAGGAAAGTCTGTGAGACTTTTATCTCCAATGAACATCCAAAGGCCAGAAGTGGCTCTTTGGCTCAAGTGGTAGAGCACCAGCCTTGTGTAAAAAGGATTAGGGACAGCACCCAGGAACCCTAAGTTCAAGCCCCAGGAAAATAAAATAAAAAATGATAAAGGAAACCCTCTGCTTTGGAGAACAAATGTGATGAGGTAATGGCATCCATTAGGACGCCTTGTGTCCCTTTGGTCTGCAGGGCGGCTCGGCAGCCAAGGGCACAGTGCTGAGGACAGGCTCTGACGCGCACTTGGTGGTGTTCATGGACTCCCTGGCCAGCTTCACCGCCCAGAAGACCCAGCGTGGCTGGGTGGTCCGGGAGGTGGAGCAGCAGCTGGCCGCCTGGGCGCAGGTGCAGGACCTGGAGGTGAAGATGGAGATGTCCTCCTGCAAGGCCCCCCGCAGGCTCAGCTTCTCTCTCAAGTCCAAATCTCTCAACGAGTGCGTGGACTTCCATGTGCTGCCTGCTTTCAACGCACTGGGTAAGACCCCAGAGCCCGGCTCTGCGGGACATAGGTTCTGCATCCAGAAAATGGTTCCCTACCCACTTACCAATCAGAGTGCAAGGAGCTGCAGGCACTGGTGCTCACGCCTGTCATCCCAGCTACTCAGGAAGGAAGCTGAGATCTGAGGATCACAGTTCAAAGCCAGCCTGGGCAGCAAAGTCCATAAGACTCTTGTCTCCAAAGAACCACCAGAAAACCGGAAGTAGCGTGTGGCTGAAGTGGTAGAGTGCTAGCCTTGAGCTGAAGAGCTCAGGGACAGCGCCCAGGCCCTGAGTTCAAGCCCCGGGACTGGCACACATGCACACACACACACACACACACACACACACACACACACACACACGCCTTCTGTGTCCCTTGGAGATGGAACAGCAATCTCTCCCCTGGCAGGTCAGATGAGAGTGGGGCGCGCACATGCCCGCACACACACGCAGGTGCACACACACACAGGTGCATGCACGCACACACAGACGCGTGTGCACCTTCTGTGTTCTTTGAAGACCAATGCACTCTTCCCCACCCCACCCCCGCGGCAGGTCCACTGAGAGCCGGATTGGCGCCCAGCCCCCGGGTCTACGAGGACCTCCTGGACCTGTACGCGTGCACAGACCTGCCAGGCGGGGAATTTTCCACCTGCTTCTCGGAGCTTCAGCGAAACTTCATTGAAACGCGGCCCAGCAAACTGAAGGACCTGATCCGCCTGGTGAAGCACTGGTACCGGCAGGTGAGAGCCCGGTGCGGCCGCCCCAGGAGCCCTTGGCCCCCCTGCCCGGGCTGGGCGTCTGACGGTCCCCTCCCCGCAGTGTGAGCGGAAAGCGGAGCCCGGGGCGCGGCTGCCCCCCCAGTTTGCCCTGGAGCTGCTCAGCGTCTACGCCTGGGAGCGGGGCTGCGGCGGCGCGCCGAGCTTCGACATGGCCCAGGGCTTGCGCTCCGTGCTGGAGCTGGTGACCAAATACCGCGAACTGTGCGTCTTCTGGACGGCCAACTACAGCATGGAGGACGGCAGGATGCGGACGTTCCTCCTCTCCCAGATCCAGAGGCCCAGGTGCCCTCCCTCCCCAGCCCTCCCCTCCTCCCTCCGGCTGTGGCCCACCTCCTCTTAGTGATTTGCTTTCTTCTGGTCTTGGGGCTTGAACTCAAGGACTAGGCGCTACCCCTGACCTTTTCTGCACAAAGCTAGCGCTCTACCACAGGAACCACAGCTCCACTTCTGGCTTTGGGGTGGCTTATTGGAGAGAAGAGCCTCACCGACTTTTCTGCCCTGGCTGGCTTTGAACCATGAAACTCAGACCTCAGCCTCCTGAGTAGCTGGGATGACTGGTGTGAGCCGGCAGCCGGGTCCCCTCTCTGACGATCAGGTTTTATTTACCTTACCACACCTTCAAGAACGGGAAGGAGGCTCAGGACAAGCACTCAGCACCACCAGCAGGAAAGAAAACAGAAGGTTGAGGAAAAAAGGGGAGAGAGCAAAGAATAGAAAGGATAGAAAAATGGCGGGCGCCGGGTTCATGCCTGGAACCCTAGCTGCCCAGGAGGCTCAGGAGAGTCATGGTTCACAACTACCATGGGCAGGAAAAAGTCCATGAAACTCTCATCTCCAATCAATCAGCAAAAAGCTGGAAGTGGAGCCGTGGCTCAAGTGGTAAAGCACTAGCCTTGAGCACAAAAGCTCAGGGGACCGGCACAAGATGGAAAGGAAAGGAAAGGATGATGAATGAAGAAAGATGGAAGGAGGGAGAGGGGAGGGGGGAGGGGAAGGGGAAGGAAAGGGAAAGGGAGAGGATGTACCAGCAGCCTGCGGTCTGTGACCTCCCTGACACTGTGGTGTTTTTCTAAAGGCCCTGCTGTGCTTGGGCCCTGCCTGCACCAGGAGATGGTTCCATTGGCTTAGGCTGGTTTGTGGCTTTAAGGACAGTACTCCACCTATTCCTGACAAATAGAACTTTATCCTGCATATTTCGGCATATTTGAACCACTGACATCTAAGCTATAAGGGCACTGCGGGTTTCAGCGATAGAAAGCACCCCAACTTCTGAGGTCTTTCCCCGGCGGGGAAAGGGATCTCCTAACGCCTCCCATCTCCTGGCCTAGGCCCGTGATCCTGGACCCGGCCGACCCCACGGCCGACGTGGGCGGAGGCGACCGCTGGTGCTGGCATCTGCTCGCCAGGGAGGCACAGCAATGGTTCTCCTCGCCCTGCTTCCTCAGAGGCTCCGGGTATCCCGTGCAGCCATGGAAAGTTCCAGTAAGAGTGATCTAAAGGGGACCGGCAGCCTCAGCCCAAGCACACCCCTGCACTTCCAACCTGGAGGAATACAAAACCACAGCACGAGTGACCAGGACTCAGCTGTTCCTCCCCCACCTCAAGCCTGGGGACCAGGACTCAGCTCCCTCCCCCCCCCCACAAAGCTGGGGGACCAGGACTTGGCTGTCCCCAGGAGGACATCCCCGGCCTTGGCCCCGGTGGCACTTGAGGCCCGGTGGCTCTGATGAAAGGTTGCATGCTGCACCGCGCACGCCTCATGTGTGCAACCACTGACTGCCGCTAGGTTGGGGTAATGAGAACCTCACGACTTTGTCTTGAGTCCTCTGGGAAACAAAACTGGCCCCAGCTCCTGCTTTAGATTGCCCCCTCCTCCCGCCACCTGCAGCCCAGTCAAAAGCCACTGTCTCCCTGAGTATAAACAGGGTTTCCAGCAGGGCACCGGCAGCTCACGCCTGCCATCCTAACCACCCAGGAGGCTGAGATCCGGAGGCTCACAGTCCAAAGCCAGCCCGGGCAGGACAAGTCCACAATCCTCTTATCACCAATGAACCACCACCAAAGAAAATAAAAGTCAAAAGTGGAGTTCGGGCTCATGTAGTAAAGCCAAGGGACAGCATCCAGGCTCTGAGTTCAAGCCCAATAAGTGTTCTCCTCCACATGTGTCTTCCTAGACGGTGCAGACACCGGGAAGCTGTGGAGCTGGGGTTCACCCTCTGCCCCGAGAGGCTGTCATTACTCAGGTGCTCACTGGCCCTGAGCACGCGCAGCGCTAGCCCCCAGGATGCGCTGGATGGCAAGGTGCAGAGCGCCTCCCCCTCCTACCCCTGAGTTCCCACTGAGGACCTTCTAGCTCCTCGGCCGCCCCTCTCCTTCCCCCCAGCGCCCGCCCTCGCTGCGTATTCCAGCTGCACGCTCTCTGCTGCATTGCTCGGAACTCACAGCGCGCTCCCTTCCACTGTCCTGAGTGGAGGCTGAAGCCACGGCGGCCCTGCATCCTCAAGGCTGACGCAGCCACCACAGAAAGCCCAGGCCAGGGGGCCGGGGGCGGGGGGTGGGCGGCAGTGGCGGGGACCTGGCAGCCCTCACCTGGAGCCGCAGGGAGGAGATTGGGCTGGAGGCTGCATCCTATCCCTCCTCTACACAGGGAGATCCACCTCAATAAACACCCTGGGGAAGGAGGCGCAGAGAGCTTCCTGGGCGGGACCTGTTCCCAAAGGTCCCAAGTGCTATCGCCCCCGGGGACAGCTGCCCTCGAGTCCTCCACTGCATTCGCCACTCGGTTGTGCACACCCTTCATAATAAAGCAGTGACTGTGAGCCGGCCTCGCCCCTGTCCAACCCGAAGGCCATGGGAACACAGGATGAGAAATGGTTATTTTGTTTGTTTATTTTTGGCAGTCATGGAGCTTGAGCTTGGGACCTGGGTGCTGTCCCTGAGTTCTTTTGTGCTCAAGGCTGGCGCTCTACCACAGCCCCACTTCTGTTTTTCTGGTGGCTCATTGGAGATAAGAGTCTCATGGATTTTTCTTCCCGGGGTAGCTTTGAACTGCGATCCTCGGAGCTCAGCCTCCTGGGTAGCTAGGATTACAAGCATGAGTCACCAGTGCCCAGCTTATTATTACTATTACTACTACTACTACTACTATTAGCAGCCCCAGTACTAGACTTCCAACTCAGAGCTTTGTTCTTGCTAGGTGGTGCTCTACCACTTGAGCCACGCATACCCCCTCTCAGCTTTTGTTATTTTTGTGGTAGTTTCATCTCTTGGGAGGATCAGCCTTGGACTCTGATCCTCCTCCCTGTGCCTCCTGCGTAGCTGGGATTATAGTGTACAACACTTTTTTGTTGTCATTGACATGGGGGGGGGCCTCCAGATAGCCTCAAACAAGGATCCTCCCAAATTCAGCCTCTTTAAGTAGCTGAGATTACAGGTGTGAACCACCATGCCCCTCCTGAAAATTTACGTTTTAACAGAAGAGTTGTATTTTGTAACAACTGAAAGAGTAACAAGATGGGGGCTGCAGCCACTCTCTGTGGACGAATCCATGAGCAGAAACGCTGGTGATGGCTCCAGCACAGATAGGAGACTGTCGCCTCTCAACCCCACCGCTAAGCCAGTGCAGTGGCACACACCTGTAAGCCCTACACTCAAGAGGATCGTCAGGAGCTTAGCTGGGGCTACACAGAGAGACCTTGTCTCACTATGAAGCAGAAAAGAAGAAGAAGAAGAAGAAGAAGAAGAAGAAGAAGAAGAAGAAGAAGAAGAAGAAGAAGAAGAAGAAGAAGGGGAATCAAATTCAACAGTGGAGAGACATGGAGCTGTGGACGTGGCTTGGAGCAGACTGCATGCTCAGCATGCACAAGGCCTGGACACAAAAACTGAACATACAAGACAAGAGAGCCGGCTCACGCCTGTCATCCCAGCTACTCAGGAGGCTGGGACCTGAGGATCATGGTTCAAAACCAGCTTGGGCAGAAATGTCCACGAGACTCTTATCTCCAGTTAACCAGCAAAATGTTAGAAGTGGAGCTGTGACTCCAGTGGTAAAGCACCAGCCTCGAGAGAGCAAGAAAGCTCTGGGGCAGTGCCCAGGCCCTGAGTTCAAATCTCAGTACCAGCACACGTGTGTGTGTGTCACACACACACGCCTGCCTCTAAGAATGAGGCAGTAGGCATGGAGAACTGCTTCACAAGCCATAGAAGGTTCTTGCCAAGTTAACAAAATCTTTTTAAGTCCTAGCACTCATATTAGTGGTGAGAGATAATAGGAACTGAGCTAACAAATTCAGAGAAAATGGATCAGCCCAAGGGCTGGGGACGTGGTTCAGTGGTACTAGCACAAACTGGGTTCCATCTTCAGCAGGTGGGGAGGAGAGAAAGAAAACAGAAGAGGAGGAGGAGGAGGAGGAGGAGGAGGAGGAGGAGGAGGAGGAGGAGGAGGAAGGAGAAGGAATGGGAGGTGGCGGCAGCAGTGGCAGCAGTGGAGCCATGCCCCGTCCACATCAACACCCCACAGCGCAAAGCACTCGGCCCTAAGGACAGGACAGGCAGACTGAACTTTGTGCCTCTGAAGCCAGGTCACCAGATGGCCTGGTGTCTTGACACCATCCCAGCAGCTCTCCAAGAGGGCGACAGGGAAGGGGACGGATGGTGGACAGAGAGGCCCTGCGCAGCCCTGTGCGGACAGCCTGGAGGATGGAGGTGGGAGGAGGCGCTGAGGAGGGCCAGCCGGGGGAAGATAGAGAGGCGGGGTCACACTCAGAGCCCCTGGAGGAGCCAGCCCAGCCCACATCTTGATCCCGGAACTTCTGGCTGAACTCCAGAATGGTAAGGAAATAAGCCTCGTTGAAGCCAAGAAGTTGGTGGTCACTCATTAGTGTGCCCCAGGTGACCTTGGACAGAGGCCCCTGGTACCTGGTCTGCAACCCGCACAGCTATGCTGGGACGCCTCTGCCTGGGTGGAGATTTAACCACAGAACGGAAATGTGCAGAGCGTGGGAGGATCCCACTCAGACAAGTCCTGGGTCTTAGCCTCCTACTCCAGCCCCCCTGCTCTCCCTCCAGCCCCCTCCACTCTGGGAGATCTCCTGTGTGTCCTGCTACAAAATGCGGCTTCTCCGTGGACAGCAGAAGGCCAGCTGGGTGTCAGCTGCGTGGCCTGAGCGCAGGCAGGGGGCCAGGGGACTCTACTCAACACTGCTCCACTGCAAACTCATAGTTAATCAAGTTGGTGGCCCTTACGTGATGCGTTTTTTACTATAACAAAAAGAAGTCAAGCATATGTTGAAAAAATAACAACCTGGGGCTGGGAATGTGGCTTAGTGGTAGAGTGCTTGCCTAGCATGCACAAAGCCCTGAGTTTGATTCCTCAGCACATAAACAGAAAAACGTAAGTGGCGCTGTGGCTCAAGAGGTAGAGTGCTAGCCTTGAGCAAAAAGAAGCCAGGGACAGTGCTCAGACCCTGAGCCCAAGCCCAGGACTGGCAAAATAATAGTAGTAGTAGTAGTAGTAGTAGTAGTAGTAGTAGTAACAACCGGCAAAACGCTTTGGTGTAACAAGGTACCAGAATGTCCACCAGGGGGCGCTTTGCACCCACGCCCATTTCATTTCCCACCCCAACCCCAAGCTGTGGTTTCTAGATGGGAAGAAAGGCCCAGGTTCCTGGAGCCACACGGGCTCCTCTCTCCTCCTTGCCACCCCCTCAGTCACTTCTTTTTCTGGATTCCTTCCCCTGTGACCCCAGAAGGTGAGTCAGGAGGTCCAGCATCTCTAGGGTACTCAGATACCTGCAGGTTGATGAAGGGCTAAGTGGCCTGTGACAGAGGAGACAAGCGAGGCCCAGGAAGGTGCTGGGACTCCCAACAGGAATAGATCCATCTCATCCCCCAGTACCACGTGCCCAGGTTATCCACAGCCGGGCTTCCAGACCTGGGCTGCTCCATGCGTAAGCCGTACCCTCCCTGGCCTCGGTTTCCCCGGCTATCAAATCCGGATAATGCCTGATGCAGCCCAAGCTGAGCTGGAACTCAGGACCTCTCCTTCCTCCCCCTCAAGAGCGCTGGGATCACAGGTGTGTGCAGCCACACCACAGCCAGCTTCCAGAAGCGGGTTCAAACAGAGTGAGCCAGTGCATGGCCCCCAAAGAGGCGCTGGGAGCTGAGTGCCGGCCACCCACTCAACTGTCTCGGTTTCAATTCCTCAAATCGAGGGAAAAACGAAAAAAGAAGAAAGAAATCCAAAGCAGGCCTATTACATCCGTTTCTGAGGGCACAGCCCATGCATGGGGCAGTTTTAACACTCCCCAGGGAGTCCAGTGGTGAGGTAAACGTCACCCTGCGCCATCTTTCCCCCTAGCCACCTGGCCATGCCGGATGGACTTCCTCCCCTTCCTGCCCCTTGCCTGTGCTAGTGGGGGGTCACAAAACCACCCCTGGCTGCTCCCTGGACTCCCTGTGACTAGTGCCCAGCCTGGCCTGCTGGAGTGACTGGCACCACATGGGTAAGTTAGATCAAGAAACATTGAAGCGTGGGATGGATTCACCGCAGGCATCCTGGTGGAGGTGACTCTGGTCAGGCTATCAACCTGTCGACTGTCGACAGCCTGAGACAGGAAGTCCAGAGACCTGAGTTCTTCTTTTCATTTCCGATGGTTGGTAAGAGGGGTGGCACCTTCATTCATGACCCCCTGAAAAACATGGGTGGAGCCTAGCTTAGCTCAGCTGTGTGAGCCCCAGGGCAGCCAGGCCCAGCCCTCAGGCCAGGCCTCTCTCTCTGGTCTGCAGCGGGTTCTTTGCAGTTAACCTGGAGCCGCCCATCACACTGAAAGCTGACCTGGAGGACTGAGGGGCACCTGGGGGTGGAGCCGGGGTCGGCTGATGCTGGGGAGGCACCTTGAGCAAGCCACTCCTAACCTTGTCAAGTTCACCTCCAGTTCACTGGACAAGTCTTCCCTGATCTAAACAGCTGCAGGTCACAGGGGGTGACCCTTGTGTCCCCAGCTGCACACAGCTGGCTTGAGGAAGGGGGACCCACAGCCTGGGCGCGAGCTGCCACCCTCCGTCCACCCTCCTCTCCATCCAACCAGCTGCTCACCCTGCATTTATTGAACACCTGTTGTTTACAGGCAGCCGTGGCCCTGTCCCTAACCTCGCTGGGAGAGTGGGGTGCTTCTCTCCACCCCCTCGCCTGAAGGGGGAAACTGAGGTAAAGGAGCCAGGCATGGCTACCTGGGTGCCGGGGCAGAGCCTGGGTGGGCACTGCCCCAGGATTCTGTGTGACTATGAGGCTCTCTCTCCTCTTTCTCTCCCCGCCTCCGCGGTCCTGTCGTTTCTCTGTCGCCCTCCCCCCCCACCACCACAGGAATAGAGGGCAGCCGCCGTGCCCCCGCCCCCCCATCCTCCAGTCCTCCTCGCTCCGTTTCTGGGCGCATTACAGCTGGCATTTATTGAGCTCCTTTGTGTGCCAAGCTCCGGATAGAGCCTGGGCATCGCAAAGATGGGTGGGGCCCAGGCCGGGGACCCCTGCGGGGGGCGGCGGGGCGGCACGGGGCAGCGGGCAGACCGGCGGGGGGTTCAGGGCGCCCGGCTCGGTCTCCGCCCCTTCCTCCGCCCCCGCCCCGCCCCCGCCGGGATCCCGGCGCCTCGTCGCCGCCCGCAGCTCTCGCGTCCGTCGGTCGGTCTGTCAGTCTGCCGGGTGCTGTGTCGTGCCGCCAGGGCCTGGGAGACAGGGCCCCCCCCCCCCCCGTCTTTCCCGCGGCCCCCCGATCTCCCGGGCGCCCGGAGCTGCGGGGCGGAGACGGAGCCGGGAAGGGCCGCGCCCGAGACCGGCGGTGAGCGCGGAGCTGGGTCCCCACCGGCCCCGCGGGGCCCAGGGCGGGGTGGGGGGCGATCGGGGCCTGATGTCGCCCCCACCGAGGCGACCCCCGAGGGGCGCTGGGCCACGCGTCCCCGGCAGGCGCGGGCCCGGGATCGGGGGGCGCTGGCGAGCCCAGGGGGGCCTGCGGGCCTCGAGACTCGGGAAACGGCGCCCTGGCCCCGGAGCCCAGGCTCGGCTGGCCTGACCCCCCGCCGACCGCCGCGGGAAGCGGCCGCGCACCCCCCTAAAGGCCTCTCCCCGCCCCCCCGCAGGTCGCGCAGGACGCGCGGGCCGCGCCCCCGGCCCCCGCCCCTTTCCCAGGCGCCCTGCAATCGCCCCTGCTGCCCAGCCCGTCGTGGAGAGGGGACGAGAGGGGCTGGGCTGCTCCTGCCCGCCCAGCGCCCTGGGACGCGGGCGCAGGATCTGGGTCGCCGCAGAGAGGCCGGACCGGACCGGGCCGCGCCGCGAGCCCCAGGACGGAGCCTAGCTTTTGGGAGGCGCGCGGGGCGCTGACCCAGGTCCGCAGGCTGCCCTGGCCGCGCCGTCCTCCCGCAGGGCCCCGAGGCCTCAGCGGGGCGCAGAGCTTGGGGTCCCCGGCCTGCGCCCCGCGCCTCCCTCCCGGGACCCCCGCGCGCTGCGCCCCGGCGGCGCGAGGCTGAGGGCGCCATGGCTCGGGCCGGGCCGGGCGCGGTGCCCGGCGGAGGTCTGGGCTTCCCCCCGCAGAACGTGGCCCGGGTGGTCGTGTGGGAGTGGCTGAACGAGCACGGCCGCTGGCGGCCCTACACGGCCACGGTGAGCCACCACATCGAGAGCGTGCTCAAGGAGGACGCGCGCGGCTCCGTGGCGCTGGGCCAGGTGGACGCCCAGCTCGTGCCCTACATCATCGACCTGCAGTCCATGCACCAGTTCCGGCAGGACACAGGTGAGCACCCCCTCCCCTACCGGGCCCCCCAAGACCCAGCCCTGGAGCCGTCTCCCAGGGCCTCCCTGGCTACCGCGGCCTCTCCCTACTCACCTGTAAAATGGGTGAACTGACAGGTTAAAGAGAGAGAGACTCTGAGCTCTGAGTTGAGGGGACTGCTAGCACCCAGTTACCAAAGATGGTGTGTGTGTGTGTGTGTGTGTGTGTGTGTGTGTGTGTGTGTGAATGTGTGTGCATGTGCCAAAACTGGACTCAGGACCTAAGTGCTGTCCCTGAGCCTTTTCTACTCAAGGATGGTGCTTTACCATTTGAGCCACAGCACCTCTTCCAGCTTTTTGCTGGTTACTTGGAGATGGGACTCTTGCAGTCTTTCCTGCCCCTGGGGTTGGCTTTGAATTGAGATCCTCATCCCTCAGCCTCCTGAGTAGCTAGGATGACAGGTGTGAGCCACCAGGCCCAGCTTCTGAGAACCCTCCCCCTCCCCCCATGTCACGTGCAGTGAGAGTGGTTATTGGGTTTGCAGCTGTAGAACAATGTTATAGGCCGAGAAACACAGTCCCGGTAGCCTGAGAGATTCAAAGGCAGAGCCGGGTTGGCCGCCAGGCATCAGATTCTGCAGGTGAATCTTGGTGGCCTGGAAGTGGCTGGGCTTTTGGTGGCATGAGGGGAATCGTGGCGCTGGTGGCTGGGCTGGTGGGACCGGGCAGGGCATCCTGAGAGCCACAGAGGGTTGGGGGAGACCATGGTGGAGGCACTGGTTGCAGAATTGGTGGTGGTGGCGTGGTTGGAGGGAGACTTGTGATGTGAGAACACGATTTGGTGGCTGCGCACTGCACGCGGGGTATGTGGAGAGGTGATGTCAGGAAGAGCGGCGTGGCTGTGGTGATGAGGTGACAGGTGGCTGGCAATGGGGACCCGTGGTCCCTGTCCTGGGGCTTGTCCACCCCGCACTCCGTGCAGTAAGCTTCCTATGCTATTGTCCTAGCTCCCCCAGTCTAGCTGGGCTGCGCCATGGTCTGAGCCGGGCATTCTGTGGCCCCCCAATGACAGGGCTCCGGACTGCAAGCTCTGGGGTGCAGGACGTCACCCCCTCTGGCCACATGTAGCCCTGAAGCCCTGGTTCGTTGCAATGATGTCACTGTAGCCCCTGCACTCGCTGGCTAGCCACGCGTGGCTGCTTTGTGGGACAAGGAGGACCCGCCATTTCTGCAGGCCTCGGGGCCCAGAGCAGGCCTAACAAGTGGCTCCCAGAAGCGCCATTTCATACCTGTGTCTCCTCAACCCCAGGCCTTGGCTGAGGTTGAGTCATGATGCTCATTCACTTATTCCACCCTACTGTCATTTGTTGATCTCCTGTGTGTGAGGGACTCTGTGCTAAGCCAGGCAGTCCTTCCTAGGAGGCTTATTCCAGAAAAAACTACCATGAAGGTCCAGAAAACAACCATACAATCATGTGGATCGTCCATTGTAGGCCTGTCAGCATAGGACAAACCGGAGGAGCTTGGGGAAGACTTGCGTGAAGAAGTGATATTTGAGAGGCAGTGTTTCAGGCAGAAGGAAGCCGCTATTGCAAAGGTCCTGGGGTAGGAAAGAACAGGTTCCATTCAAGTGCATTGTGTCTGGCATGCAGTGAACAAGGAAGGTGGAGCAAGATAAAACTGGAGCAAGGAGCAGCCATGCAGACCTGGACAGCTGTGGGAAGGACTTGGGGCCTGGTCCTGGGCAGAGGGAGGCCGCACTGTCCAGTCTGGTGCCTGTCGTCTCAGAGGGTGGCTGAGGCCCTAGTGAGGAATGAACAATGGGAGCCGCCCCTACCAGGTTTCGCCTGTGGTCTTGGGTGGCGGCGGGCAGGGCCTGGCTAGTGGAGATTCCGCAGGCCTTCCCTTGGCTCGGGGCACTGAGAAGCAGAGCCCCACCTGAGGCAGCTGCCTTGGTAGCTTCCTGTCCCTCTTAATAGCACCCCTCTGCCCTGGGCCTCACGGACCCCCCTGGGAGTTCAGCCTCCCCCGGGAGTTCAGTCTCATCACTTCCCCACACCCCTCCCAGTGTCCCAGCTAAGCCAGCACTCTGCTAGGAGCCCTCCCCCCCCCCAGCAAGGGGGGCTGGAGACCTGTGGGGCTGGCAGGGAGCTGGGTCCTGGGGGACTGGACACCCCAGGAGCAGAGCAGGGAGGGGCCTATGGGAAGCAGAGCGGGAGCACCGGGCTCTTTCAGTTTCCACACCGGTGGAATGGGCCGGCTACCTGGCATCTGCACCCACTGTGGGTCCAAGGGCTAATGGACGCCACACCTAGCCCAGGCATAGGGGATCACACTTGTAATCTCAGCTACTCAGGGAGGGGTGGGGGCCAAGCAGGACAAGGCCCTGAGTTCAAATCAAATCCTCACTGCTGGTGTGGGGGGGCAGGTCAGCGAGGGAAAGTGGGGAGGGAGAGTGAGAGAGAGGTCTAACACCTTGGAAATCTGTTCTGCACACATCTGTAAAACCCAAACCTGTGGCATATGTGCTGAAGGGAACAAGGCTTTGGTCTCGATTTGCTAATGATAAAATTAGCGAAGCTCTCCTTAGCTTGGAGGGGCGGGCAGTGGCGTGGCCTGGTTTTGCGGGCACCCTTCTCTGGGAGCTGGCTGGCTTTTCTGACGGGGCGGGCGGGTGGTGAACCTCCCCCTTCGGGTCCTGCCTGGCCCCAGCAGGTCACATGAGACCCACAGGGCCGGTGGGCGCTGTGACCTCACAGGAGCAGGGCAGTGGGCGGGGATTGCACGTTTTCACAGCTGCTTTTTCTGGACTATTCCAAACTGCCAAAACCATGCTCCGTCCTGAGCTGCACAGGAACAAGTGGGGGGGAGGGTCGGCGCAGGCTGCAGTCCATGACCCCCTGTGCTTGCCTCTCATGACCCTGCCCTCGGGTAGGGCTTTGCTGATGACCGGGGCCCCCCAGTAAGGCCAGGCTAGGGGCACAACAAGTGGCTGGGCTCAGTGTCCCCCTAACTGCCACCCCCCCCAAGGTAACTCAAGTCCTATGCAGCCTGGTCCCCACCCCTGGGGGAGGGCGTGTCTGAGGACAGGACCGTGAGATGGGGGGGCCAACAGGGAGGATATGCAGACCACATCAAGGAAAGTACTTCCAGAATTTAGACACAGGTGGAGAGATGGAGGCCCAGAGAGGGTGAGGAACTCACCCAGGGTCACACAGCCTAGCTGTTGTCAACTGAAGCCAGGCTTCTGGAAACAGATCCCAAGGATGGAAAACAAGGTGGTGTTCCTCCTGCATCTCTCTGGAGACTTCTGCTGAGGCTGTTGTCAGATGGGATCGAAGGCAGGGACCTTCAGGGTTTCCCTGGGGGGTCCCCAGGGCTTGGAGCCTGGGTTACAGGGCCCCTGGGAGACCTTGGAGCTGGGCCCGATCTCAAGGTCAGGAAGAGACACCTTGGGGACCCGCCATAGGTCCGTCACAAGCCTGCATTCCTCTTTCCTCCTCTGTGGACCTATTCTTCTTGGAGGGGGTTGGTAGTATTAAGGTCTGGATTCAGGGCCTCAGCCTTACTTGGCTGGTGTCCTACCACTTGAGCCATGCCTCCAGCCTGGCTTTTGGCTGGTTACTTTGAAGACAGAGTCTCTAAGACTTTTCTGCCTGGATTGGCTTCAGATCAAAATCCTCCGGATCTCAGCCTCCAGAATAGCTGGGATTGCAGGTGTGAGGCGCCATGCCTGGCTGTAGACTTAGCCTGCTGGCCTCTGGCTATTCAGACACTATTCAGACCCAGGTCTGCTATTCAGAGCCAGGTCTGCCATCTTCTCTTTGACAGTCATTGGTGGCAGTCCTGTACCAGGCCAACCTCACAGCCTGGTCCCTGCTGTCTGTGTGACCCTGCGCAAGCTGCTTCACCTCTCTGGGCCTCAGCATAATGAAGACAAAATGCGGGCCCTTACCCGAGCGGGTGGCCAGAGGAACTACAGGTGGTAACACGGGGAAAACACAATCTTTGCACACAAAAAGCCCCACTTGGGCTGGCGTAGAGAAGAGGTCTGCATTCCTGGGTGGCTGCGTCAGGGGTTGGCAGGAGGCCTTTCTGGAGGAAGAGGCCTGCTGTGGGTATCAGGATAGGAGAACCCTGGGAGGAGGGGCAGCCAGCCCTGGCAGAGAGCTCAGGCCCCAAGGACAAAGAGCCAGGGGTCTCTGGGGACCCACAGACCTGGCAGGCAGGGCTGCCAGCTGAGGCCCTTTAAAGACCTGGCCCCTGGGGGACCCAGAGCTACACTGCAGGACCAGCCTCATTAATCACAGGCCCAGGAGGCCGGTGTTGGGGCAGAGAGGGCAAGGGGAGGGCTGGCGGGGCGTGTGTGTGTGTGTGTGTGTGTGTGTGTGTGTGTGTGTGTGTGTGTGTGCAGGGGCTGGCTGGTCCCCACTGCCGTCACCCCAGCCTTAGAGCACGGGCACCTGCCCAGGCTGGAACCAGGTGGGTTGAGCTGAAGGCCGGGTCTGCGGGCTCTGAGTACCATGGATAGCGCCCCAGGCACCCAGCCTGTGGGGGTGCAGGTCCTGGGTCTACCCCCTAATGTACCTCCTCCTGCTCTGCCCACCGACCCCCTCCCTTGGGAGCTGTGCAGTCTGACCTAATGAGGAGGAAGGTGCTGGAAGCTGGGATGGCTCTGAGAGGGGCTGTGGGGGGAAGGAGGTTCCCAGGGAACGGGGCTGGGGGAGGGGGCTGGGGGGAAGAGGGGAGGGGGCTCTGGAGATGGCAGGACCGTGACTGGTCTGCTCACAATGCAGCAGCCACTCAGGTAGGAGGTGAGGGATCCCCAGCCCCTCCTGGAGTGCAGGGAGCCCCTGCCTCTGCCCCAAGCCTCACTCATCTCTCACGCTGTGGCAGTGGTCCGCAGGCCACTGAACTCCACCCCCTCCAGGCCAGGGCCTTTAGCCTAGACGAGCCCCAACCATCTCGCCCCGGGGTCCACACCTCCGTAGCCACTGGGCAGGGCTCGGGGGAGGGAAGACTGCTGCTTTGTGCAAACCACGCCCCTTTTCGGAACCTCGGTTTCCCCTCCTGTATCGCAGCCCCAACAACGGTGTCTGTCTCAAGGGATCTGAGGTGTGCATTTACTCATTCTGTGAGAGCTTCACAAGCACCTACTGTGTGCCCAGCACCTTAGCAGTGTGGGCCCTCAGAAGTTCTGTCCTGGGGGGAGCCCAGGATGCAGGGAGGTCCCATGAGCCACCGGCTGGGGCTGCACCCGAGACCAGGGCCTCTGCCTCTCTAGGCTCCTGGTATGGTCCAGGCAGCCTGCGCTGGCGGGATGGCCAGTGCCAGGCCAGTGCCAGCGGGCAGCGGGTCCTGCCCAGCACCTGACGTGCAGAACAAAGGGTGGCCCTGCCAGCAGCCAGGCCTCTTCTCCCTGTGGGCCTTTGTCCCCCTCCATCCCCAGGGAAGAGCAACAGGGCTGGGCAGCACGGGGCCTCCGTCCTCCGCCCTCGGGCCTCCTCAGCTCTGGAGAATGGAGGGCTTGTTGTGCCAGCATGTGAGGCCTCAGGCTGGGGGGCAATGACAGGGCCCAAGTTCAGATCAGCCACGTGTCTGTCTCCCCGGGACTCAGTTTCCCCATGTACACAGAGACTGTGGGGTCAGGCGCAGGCTGTGCTTCGTGAGGTCTAGGAGTGTGCGTGGGACAGGGTTTTCTGGCAATTACTTCCCGCGCCACCCCTTTGTTGGCTGCATGGCTGTGTGTGGGGAGGGCGGGGACTTACCCCTGCCCCCCAGGAGGCCAGTCACCCTGCCATGACCGTGGATACTGGAGATTTGGGAGATCGCCACTTGCCCAGGCTCAGCTCTACTGTAAATGTGCTCACTGTTGCTTTATTCGGGTTATTTGTTTGGGACAGAAACAGGATTTGAACTCAGGGCCCTGTACTTGCTGAAGGTGCTCTACTGCTGCAGCCATGCTTCCGGTACTTGAGACACACTCCCAGCTGGAAAGACACTGCAGACAGAGGGGCGCTGAGGCACAGTGGTGCTTGGGGCGTTTGGCCTGGGTGCAGCTAGACTTTCAGGCACGTCCAGGCAGCTGACACTTGGCCTTCAGGGCTGAGCTGGGGGCTTAGACGGGTGCTCAGGGCGAGGCCTTCAGGGCTGAGCTGGGGGCCTAGAAGGGTCCTCAGTGCAATGGTTAGCTGTTGATGTCTGTGGAGCTGAGATACACAGGGTCACAGCTGAGTTTGTGCAAGGGCCCCTGGGCTGCCCATGAGAACACACCACAGGAGGCAGGGAGTAGAAAATCTGGGCTCACACCTGGCCTTGGTAAAGCGGCGTGACTTTGTGCCAGGCGGTCTGACTTGGAGCTTGTAAGAATCTGAGTGTGAGGAGGCATCAGGCCACGGGGTGACGAGGCAACCCCCCACAGTGCCCCAGCCCCTCAACCTTCCCCAGGCAGAACTGAATACCACCCCTACCCCCCCACACACACACACCCGCCTGGCAGCCAGTAGCTCCCCGGGGAGCTAGGCAACTCCAACAGAGCCAAAACCACAAATGGGCTGGGGCTTAACCTAAAGAGTCCCCAAGGAGCGCGGAGGAAACCGGAGCTGTGTCATATTGATTGAGCTCAGTCAGGGCCAGGGCTGCCTGCATCCACAGGTGGCCCTTCCCGCCCCGGCCCGGCCCGTGCCAGAACCCACCCAGTGCTGTGCACTGCTTTCCACACCTCAGAGGGCCTCGATTTCCTTATCCGCCAAGGCACCCTGAGGAGGGTGAGCTGACGCCCCAGGTTAGCACCAGGAGTCCTGGGTGTCACTGGCCTTGTCATGGAGGGCCAGTCCTGCAGATGACCAGCTCCAGGGCAAAGGGACAAGGCAGCTGCTCCAGAGAATCATGAGAGTCCTGACCAGGAGTTGAGCCTCAGCCAGGCCCCTGTCTTGCTGTACAACCTCTGTGCCTCAGTTTCCTTCTCAGAAACATGGGTGTGTGAAAGCAGAGCTAACAGGTGGCCTGGGGCTGGGGGCTGGGCCGACCAGCGAGTCTGGGCCTCCGCCTCCAAATCTGTAGAAGTGGGGTGATGAGCTGGGCTCTAGCGGCTCCCTCCTGCAATCCCAGCTACTCAGGAGGCTGAAAGCTAAGGATCATGGTTCGAAGCCAGCCTGGGCAGGAAAGTCCATGAGACTTTTATCTCCAGTTCAGCAAAAGAGCTGGAAGTGGTGCTGTGGTTCAAGTGGTAGTGTTCCAGTGTTGAGCAAAAAGGCTCAGGGACAGCACTCGGGCCCTGAGTTCAAGCCCCAGGATGGGCACACACACAAAAAGAGAGAGAGAGAGAGAGAGAGAGAGAGAGAGAGAGAGAGAGAGAGAGAGAGAGAGAGAGAGAGAAGGCAATGGAGTCCTCAGATTGGCCTTGCTGTGCAGGTGAGGATGAAGCTGGCTGGCATCTGAGCGCGGCGCAGGGGGTGGGGGGCCGCAGGCCCTCACTGCATCCTGGCACTCGTGATGCTCGACCCACTGCCCACCCCTCAGGCACAGCCCCCCACAGGATGTCCCGTGACAGCCTCCCACGGCCCTCCTTCCGCCCAGGCCTGGGGACCCCAAACTGAGGTCATTTCCCTCCAGGAAGCCATCCCCAAAGGGAGGAACCCCTACTGGGCTCCCAGGCTGTCCCAGGCCTGTGAGGCACAAGCAGGTGGCTCAGGACCCCGACCTCTGTCTGTGGGGTGAGCTGGAGGCTGAGTCCCCCTAACACCCCACTGCTAGGCTGGGGGGAAGGGTGTGGCATAGATTCGATTGGTGCCCAGCTTTCAAAGCAAAGCTCACACAGCTAACCTGGAGGCAAACTGGGGTAGTGAGTTCCCCGTGGCTGGAGGTATCCAAGGCTAGGCTAGCCCTGGCCTAAGCCCAAGTTCTTGAGGCCTGCCTGGACCTTCCTTAATCTATGATGGAGCTTCGTCCTCAGCTCTCTGCTCTTGGCCATCCAGGATTTCCCCTGTGGCCCTGGGCTCCGCTTTCCTGTCTATGAAGTGGGTAAAATCCAGGCAGTGGAGGAAAGGGACAGACGTGCCGAGCTGAGCACAATGGCAGCGAGCAGTAGGTGCTCAGGAAGGTTGCTCAGTCACTACCTTTGCCATTTCTGCCCCGAGTCTCTCTCCCGAATCATGGCCTCCACCACTGTTCCTCCCTGCCATTCTGTAACCTCCTCATCTCAAAGTTTCAGCTTTGCTTTTCTGTCTGTCCAACTTGTCTCTTTGACACCGGCCCCCTTGGCTGCCCCCCCCACTGGCCCCCAGTTTGGTCTTGGTGTCTGTGTCTCCCCGCCCAGCCCAGCCCTCCTGGACTAAAGCCCCTTTGCCTTCAGCTCTGCTGGACAGAGACTGGAGTTTCTCAAGCAAACATTCTTGCTGGGCTGGGGGGAGGGGTGAAAACGAAAAGCCAGCACACAAAGGCCAGGCTGGAAGAGGAGGCTTGTCCTGGAGCCTGACTACCACGGAGACGCAGGCCCTGAGGCCAGTGTAATGCCCAGCCCAAAGTGATGGGGTGGGCCTGGGGCCCCTGGCAGAGCCCTGAGCCCAGCCCGGCTCTCCTAGGCTCAGGAGCCTCCAGCCCAGGGCCTCTTGTTCCTTCAGCAAATCTAGGCTCCAGTCGCTGTGTGTGGTGGAGGGAAGTGACCAGTGGCTCAATCCAGGGCCGTGATCTATACAGGGCACCAGCAAACCAGCTGACCCTCTGGGCCCCCGGGCCTGGTCCACAGCCAGCCTGGGCCCCCCCCCCCAGATAGACAATGGGCAGAAGCAGGGCACAGTGGGGTACAGGGCCCAGCAGGGAGGGCAGCGGCTGCCCTAATTACTCTAGCTCTCCAGTTTCAAAAGGACTCCAGAGACGCAGCCTTTAATAAGTACCTGTAAACAGACAGGGAAATCGATGCCTGGTAAATAGAGCCCTAGAGATGGACGCAGGGCTGGCCGGCCCTGGCCAGCTCCCAGAGTCCTATGCAGCAGAGCTGACCTCTGGAGCCTTGTCCCTGCTGCCCCTATCTCCACCCCACCCCTAGGACCAAGCACTCCCCTTTCCCACCACAGCCAGCCAAGTAGGACACAGCTGCAGATCAGGCCAGCTTCAGGCTTCCTGCGGTGGGAAAGCCACAGTGAGTCTGACCTGCTCCCTGAGCGCCAGCAAGCCCCACCCAGTGAGAGCGGTTAGGAACAAAAGCAAATGATTTAATGCCAGTGTCTAGATACACATGCACTGGGGGGGAAAATAGCTGTGCAAGTAGAAGGCTGAGATGGGGAGGACTCAAGTGTGAGGCCAACCAGGGCAAAAAGGCCATGAGACTCCTCTGCACCAATGGAAATCTGGGCAGGGTGGGGGCTGGAGACGATGACTGCAGGTGACCTGAGACAAGCGCTATTGTAGTTAGCATTGTGGATCGTTGCCCTTCTGCTGAGCGCTGTGCAGAGCTCCTCTGTGCTCACCTCTCTGAGGAGAGAATTGTTACGAGAATTTTTACCCGTGCTTTCCAGAGAGAACTGGAGCTGTGTGTGGAGCAAGGATTTGCCCCAGGCCTGAGAGAATTCGGAGTTGCTTTTTCTGAATTACCATCTTGGTGTTGGGCCCCGCCTACCCCTATCCCCCTCCCCACCAAGCTCAGGACCCAGGAGGGTAAATAAGACCATTCCCCTCTCCTCTTGCCACCATCTGACTTTGCCTTCAGCATGGGCTTGGGCCTGCGGCCCGCTAGCACAGTTCCTCCTTATGCACTTGGGGAAACCGAGGCCCTGAGCTGGGAGATCAGCAGACGGGCACAGCCGGTGCAGGATCCAGGCTTTCCTCCCTCACTGGGCCCTCCCAGGACTGAGCTGGATGAGGCACCATGGCCAGGGAGGAATCAAAACAGAGGCGCTCAATAAAAATGATAAATGAACTGTACATCTAGGCCCCTCCCCCCGCTAGTCTTCCTCTGATTGGCTGGAGTATGACAGCTGCCCTCCTCAGTGTTGTGCTAGTCCTCCTCTGATTGGCTGGAGTGTGGCAGCGGCCCCTCCTTAGAGTCGAGCTAGTCTTTCTCTGATTGGCTGGAGTATGGCAGCAGCCCTCCTCAGAGTTGTGCTAGTCTTCCTTTGATTGGCTAGAGTGTGGCAGCGGCCCCTCCTCAGAGTCGAGCTAGTCCTCCTCTGATTGGCTGGAGTGTGGCAGCAGCCCCGGCCCAGGGCCCAGCTAGTCTTTCTGATTGGCTGGAGTCTGGCATACACACAGGGCCCAGCCTCCAGCCCACACCCTGCCTCTCTCCAATCAACTTCAGCTCTGGGCCTCAGTTTCCCCTGCTGGCTGAGCAATTGATGGATCTGGGGTCAGAGAAGAGAAGTGTGAGCAGGGAGAAGGGGACCCCCCCCCAACCAAGAGAAAGTTCTGCTCCTTTCCATTTTTCCAGATGAGAAGGCCAAGGCAGAAAGACATGGGGTCACCTGACATAGTCATGGGCCTGGACAGTGGGGGTGCCAGACTTTGAAATGAGGTTTGGGGGGAAGGTCTCCACTGCAGGAACTTAGTGTCATTCCTGTGACCCAGGGCAAGACTTTGGGGGGGGGCATCCTGGATTAGCCTCATCCCCATTTTCAACATGGGGCCACTGTGGCCTAGACAGGCTCTGGGGGCCTGGCAGGCAGCTGAGAGGCCCTGTGGTAGCTTTCTGGCAGACATGCTGAATGAATCAGTGAAGGAAAATTTCTCCACCCCAGCCCCAGGATTCTAGAGCAAGCCAAAGGCTCTGTTAAGTCCTGCAGCCTGGCCTGTGTTAATGAGTTAGTGCAAGGTTTCCCGTAGGGCCTGGCTGGTGTGTGTGTGTGTGTGTGTGTGTGTGTGTGTGTGTAGAGCTCTGGCAGATGTATAGCCAAGGTGGGGAGTGAAGGATCCATGCCCCAGCATTCAGAGTGGGGTGTGTGTACCCACCCAGTAAGGGGACTAGGAACCACTGCATGGAGTGGGGCTGGAAGGAGCACTCCGCACAGAACCCTGCAAATACCATGGTGGGCTAGTGTCTACCAAAGGAAGGAAGATGTGTGCAAACAAGGATGAAGCCATGTTTGAAGGGATAAAGTCCTAAACCATAGCTGGGCATGGTCGTGCATATCTGTAATTCTGGCTCTCAGGGACCAGAATGGGCTATTGTACACAGACAGGTTGAACTCTGTGTCAAAAAGAAGAGCTCAACTCCCAAACTACTGGTACATGAACTAATGAACTTTATTCATCAAATGTCTCCTCGGGTACTGGTTTTATAGCTGAAAATAAACCCGAAATGGCCATCCCGGCGGCTGTTACACTTAGCAGGGGAGGTGGCTGAAGCAGGACAAAGGGCAGGGCAGAAAGTATCCCAGATGGGGGAAGAGCAGGGAAGGAAGAAGGATGGAGAGGCTTCATGGATGAGGGCACTCTGAATGGGCGGATGAGAGGGAGTGAATGAACAAACCAACGGCAGATGAGTGCAGGAAGGCATGAACAAAGGCATGGGCTGGTGTTCAGTTCATGCTTGACTGAATGAATGAATGAACTAAATGGTGAAGGTGTGAGCACAAATGCATGGCCCAATGGGGTGGTGCTGAGATTTGAACTCACAACCGAACGACTGAATGAACAAATGACGAACTCGTGAAGGAAGGCGTGAACCAATGCATTCCACACAATGGTTGAATGGGCTGGTGCACGGTTCGAATTCGTATCTGCATGGATGAAAGAATGAACTGTATCCCAAACAAATGAGGGAGTGGTGACCGTGGCCGCTGCCCGGGTCCCTGGTGGGCCAGGGCCTGGCACATTTCCTCCCCAGGCCCCTTCATGAGCGCCGGCCTGGACCCCATCTGCCATTCCCTGTCCCCCTGCTGAGCAGCCAGGCACCGGCCCATCCCGGAGGACCGACGTGAGCTGGCCTGGGGCCCGGCCTCTGGCCGTGTGCCCTGATCTGACCCTCCTGTCCCCCTCTCCCCCCAACCCCCCCCCCCGCAGGCACCATGCGCCCCGTGCGCCGCAACTTCTTCGAGCCGTCGTCGGCGCCGGGCAAGGGCATCGTGTGGGAGTGGGAGGCGGACGGCGGCGCGTGGACGGCCTACGACATGGACGTGTGCATCACCATCCAGAACGCCTACGAGAAGCGGCACCCGTGGCTCGACCTGTCCTCGCTGGGCTTCTGCTACCTCATCATCTTCGGCAGCATGTCGCAGATGAACCGGCAGACGCGCCGCCGCCGCCGCCTGCGCCGCCGGCTGGACCTGGCCTACCCGCTGACGGTGGGCGCCGTGCCGCGCTCTCAGTCCTGGCCGGTGGGCGCGGGCCCGGGCCGGCCCTGCTCGTGCGCGCAGTGCCTGCTGGTGGACTGCACGCGCGCCGCCTCCAACGCCGTGCTGGCCTCGCAGCGCCGCCGCGCGCCCCCGCCGCCGCCCGACGCCGCCGCGCGCGCCCCCGACGGCACGCCGCGCGCGCCCGCGCCGCCGCCGCGCGCGCTCTGCGCCCCAGCGCCACCTTCGCGGGCGCCGCGCTCTGGGCCGCGCCCGCCGCCGCGCCCGCCGCCGCCACCGCCGAGCCCGCGCCCCCCGCCAACGCCGGCCCCGCGCGGACCCCCGGAGCCCCCGACGCCGCGCCCGCCCCAGGACAGAACAACCTCAACCGGCCGGGGCCCCAGCGGGCCACCAGCGCCAGCTCGCGCGCCTCCATCCCGCCCGGGTAAGACGGGGCCCACGGGTCCGGGTGCGCCCCGGCGTGGTGCGCGCGCGCGAGCGAGGTCAGAACCATCCGCGCCGTCCCAGCTGCTCAGGACGCGGAGAGTGGAGGGTTCCAGTGCGAAGCCAGCCAGGCAGGAAAAATCCGTAATCTTCCAGAAGTCGCTCTGTGGCTCACGTGGTAGAACGCCCTCGCCCTCCTAGAGCAACAAAAGCCTAGGGACAGCGCCC